>NC_087581.1:24238757-24538757 GCF_036250125.1 Pseudopipra pipra | reverse complement strand
GTCTTTCAGTTTAAAATCATTGCTGCTTGTCCTGTTACTATCTGCCCATATAAAAAGTCCCTCTGCCTCCTTTTTATAGGCCACCTTCAGGTACTGGAAGGCTGCAATGAGGTCTGTCTGGAGCCTTCTCTTCTCCAAGGTGAAGAAGCCCATATGTCTCAGCCTGGGCGTCGAGTGACATTTCCCTTTTTCTAGTCACTTTGCCTGACTGTCATGACTTTTCAAGTACGATGGAGAGTGACTTGGCAAAAATATCAGCCAGTTTCCTCAGGACCCTGGGATGTATCTCACCAGATCCCATAGACTTGTGGCTATTCAGCTTTACCAAGTGATCCTGAATCTGTTCTTTGCTTATAATGCAAGGGGCTTCACTCCCCCCACACCCGCTCAGAGGATCAGGGACTTGAGGGAAACTGGGAAGTCTGACTGACAGAGAAGACAGAGGCAAAGAACTCATTGAGTATCTCAGTCTTCCATTTGCCACCAGTTCACCCTTCTCACTTACTGAGGGGATACAGTCTCCTTGGCCTTCCTTTTCTGACCTATGTATTACAGAATCCCTTCTTCATGTTATTTTTCTTCATGTTATTTTTCACGTCTCTTCAAAAGCCGTTTCAGCTTTAGCTTTGCCTTCCTGACCCCATCCCTACACATTTGAACCATATGCCTGTGGTCTCCCTGGGTCACATGTCCCTGCTTCCACCAGCTGTGCATTTCTTTCTTACTCCTCAGTTTGAAGAGCAGATCCTCACCCAGCCATGCTGGTTTCCAGCCTGCCTTGCTCAGTTCCCTACACACTGGGATAGAGAACTCTTGTGCTCTAAGAGAAACTGCCTTAAAGAGTTGCGAACTCTGATCAACCCCCTTGTCCTTAAGGAAAGTTATCCAGGGTATCTCATTCACTAACTCCTTAAACAGCTAGAAGTTCACTCTTGCAAATTTCAGGGTCTTGACTTTTGTCCTTGCCAGGCTGAAGCTCCATGAGATCACAAACTCAACCAGGGTGATTGTTACAGCCTGGGCTGCCTTCTGTCTTAAATCCTTTGATAAGCCTATCTGCATTGGTGAGCACCAGGTCCAGTAATGCCTCACCTCTCATTAGTTTGTCTAATACCTGTACCAGGAATTTGTTCTCTACACACTCCAGGAGTCTCTTGGATGGCTTGGAGCCAGCTGTGTTGCTTTCCCAGCAGATGTCGCGGTGGTTGAAGTTCTCCATTGCAATGAGAACCTGTGATTGTAATGCTTCCCGTATCTGAAGCAAAACGTCTCATCAACAGGCTCCCCCTGATCAGGCAGCCCACAGTTGGTCCTGTCCTTGGCTTTCACCTACTGCATCCTGACCTTTTCATGGCTGTTACTCAGAAACAGCACTTCACAATCTCTCCCTTCCTTAACGTGAGCGCAACACCCCCACCCCTCCTTCCCAGCCTGTGTCTTCTGAAAAACTTGTAACTCTCAGTTACAGGGCTCCACTCACGTGAGTCATCCCACCATGTTTCTGTGACAGCGATTATGTCATAGTTTTCTAATTGCACCACAGTTTCCAATTCCTCTTGCTTGTTACCCATGCTGCATGAGAATTGGTGTAGAGGCACTTCAGCTGGGCGTCAACTTCTTCATCTTTTGGGATGAGCCCTCTTTGATTCCTTTGGGATGATTTATAGGTATTTATTTCCCTGCTGTTCCGTAAAGTGCTGTTGTTTCCTGGTTCCTTACCAATACCAAGTAGAACATCCCCTTTCTCTGCCAAATCTAGTTTAAAGCTCTGCTAATATGTCCTGCCAGCTTGTTCCCCAGTGTAAGTGAGTGCTTCACTGCCAAGGCTTGCTTAAGCACAGGACAGAGATGTAGCCTTATAAAATATATCCCTAATTCTGCAGAACCCTGAAAGCCAGAGCATAAAAAACCATCTAGAAAAAAAAAGAAAAGAAGAAATATTGTGCTGAGTCTAATAGGGCCCATTCTTTTTTTGTGAAGCTGTTGAAGGGGTGACCATGTCCTCAACAATAAACAATGCCTAAATAAGCAACTAAGGCCAGGTCCTTAAAAATGATAATCAGGGTCAACATTTTTAATGACTATTAGTCACAGAAATATGGGGCCTAATCTTACAATCTTTCTCAAAGGGAAAGTTTTCTTGCCTAAAGTAACGACATAGCACCAGAGAAAATAATGGTATCGTAGAATGGTTTATGTTAGAAGGGACCTTGAAGATTCCACAGTTCCAGACTGGCTGCCATGGGCAGGGACACTTTTCACTAGACCAGGTTGCTCAGAGCTCCATTCAGCCTGGCCTTGGATGCTCCCAGGGATGGGGCGTCCACAATGTCTCTGGGCAACTTGTTTCAGTGCCTTACCACCCTCATAGTAAAACATTTATTCTTAATAACTAATCTAAATCTAATCTCTTTCAGTTTAAAGCTATCCCCTCTTGTCCTATTACTACATGCTCTTTTAAGAAGTCCCTCTCCAGCTTTCTTGTAGGCTCCCCTTAGGTACTGGGAGGCTGCTATAGGGTCTCTGCAGACCCTTCTCTTCTCAAGGCTGAACAACTCCAGCTCTCTCAGCCCATCCTCATAGGACTGGTGTTCCATCCCTCTCATCAACTTTGTGGCTCTTCTCTGGACCTGCTTCAACAGGTCCATGTCCTTCTTGTTGTAGCTGCAGTTACATTATCTATAGTATTTCCATAAGCGATCTGTTCATAGATGCTGATAAATCATTCGTATGTCTTATTTCACCTTCTTCAGTCAGAAGGGAGATACTTGAGCTTAAAAGCACAGTTTCTTTAGAAGCTCTTGGAGGAGATTCAAAGCTGACCAGAACTCAGATGTTCCCATTTTTGTTGATTATTTAAGGTTTCACTCCTGCAGAGTGATTTAAATTGAACTGGCAAACTGAGTAGGTGAAAACAGGCAGACTTTCATCCCATTTCCATTGTTTATGACAGATTGGGTGGTGCCTGGAGGAAGGGGCATGTATAAACAAGCTCTGTTGGCAAGTTTGCAAGTGCTGAAAATTGAGCATGCATCATGCTGAAATGCTTCCTCAACAGAGAAAAACAATTCTTGTAGATGTTTGTCTCAGAGATGTTACACAAGTTGTCTAAGATTTTTGAAAGGAGAAGTGATACAGATGCGAGACTTGTTAAGCTTTCTCTAAAGATTAACCTGTACCCAGTGAAAATGAAGTTAAATATACTGACTTCCACTCTCAATAGGGAAAATACGTTCATGAGTTTGGGTAGAAATGTGCTAGCTAAATTTATATTAAACTCAGCCATTTTTCCTTCCCTAGTTCTTCACCACTGCTGGGATGATTTTTTTCCACAGTCCTCAGATATACAGCAGGTTCTTTTTCTTGTAGTGATGTAAAGTAAGAGTTTTCTTCATGTACTGTTCAACTGTTTCTGTTGCAAACCTTTTCAGAAAGTATATTCGACTTACAGTGTCTCTCTGATCATGGGACATAGTATAACTCTATGTGCTACACCTCATTTCATATGCTGAGCAGGTATCTTAACTTTTGCAAATACTCGACCATAATTATAATTTTGTTCCACTGTAAAATTTCACTCACAGATTGGGATAAATATGATATTAACTAGCATTTTTGACCTTTCTCTGTAATTTTTAGAAAATGAGCAAGTATTGCCCTTGTTTTACAGGTTGTCAGTCAGAACAGAATAGCTAAGTCACTTAACACAGAAGAATTTAGGCAACTAGAAACTAAATGAAAGCATTCAACCCATGAGGACAACAGAATCACAGTCACTGAAGCTGGTGGGCACTTCTACCAGAGTCAGGTACAACAAGTTGCTCAAGGCTGTGTCCAGTTGGCTTGGATATCTCCAGGGACAGAGATTACCATCTTCTCTGGTCAACCTGTGTTTGATCATCCTTGCTGTAATATTTTTTTTTCCTGATGGTTAAATGGAATGTCTTATTTTGATCTGTGTTCACTGCCTCTTCTCCCTTCACTGGATATTACTGGGAAGAGCCTCAGGTTTCTTTATTCTCCTCTATTGCATATTTCTGCACATTTACAAGATCCTTCTGAGCCTTCTCGTTGCCAGGCAGAACAGTTCCAGCTCTCTAAGCCTCTGTTTCTGTTAAAGATGCCCTATTCCCTTCATTGCATTTGTGGCCTGTCATTGGACTCACTCCAGGATGTTCAGTGTAGCCTAGATCTGAACCCAGCATCTGCACGTGCATCATCAATGCTGAGCAGAGAGAAACTCACTCATCACTTGACCTACTGGCAATGCTCTTCCTAATGCAACCCAGGATACTACTGGGATGTTTTTCGCAAGGGCACACTTCTGGTGTGTGGTCAACTCATAGTCTAGTCAGACCTGTGGCACATTTTCTGACGAGCTGCTCTCCAGTCATTCAGTCCTCTGTGCATAGGCCCCCTGTGTGGTGCACTCATGTATGTCCAGTTTTTACATTCAAGCATCTGAGTCTTCCTCATAAGGTACTCTAAGTGTGTATCCATGCCTAGGCTGCAGCTGGTTTGACAGGTCTGAGCACTTTGCTTTCCAAGTCATGCCTGAGCCTGTTCAGAGGTTCTTTGATAGGTTATGCTGTGCCTACAGCTCCAAAGGGATCCAGTGCTGTGATAGTGTTTATAACATGCACCTGAATGTATACTGCTGCCAATGAATCAACCCAGAAGAGAGTTGATATGGTAATTTTCATTCTTAAACACAGCTGGCAGTCCAGGTAACATTCTGCTTTCTTTTTTTTTTTTTTGCAACAGGACTAGCTCATCAAACAAGGAACCAGGCTTCTTGGTTTTTATCAGTTTCGGGAAGTTCAAAATTGCAGCTTACAGAGAAGCCGAGTTCAAATTAACTCATTTTATTTTCAGGCCAGTGCCTACATGCTGTTGAACAGCCCTGGCATGATAGTACTTTTAGAGCTCAGCTAGACTGTTTGTAGGCCTGCAGCAACAAGCTGCTTTTCCAGAGGTGCTCAGATACCATGGCAACTGTCATTTTATAAACAGTCAGATAGAAACCCAAGACCCTGAGCCATCACATTGCCCAGGGCTACTGAGGCTTTGCTAGCTCTGGTAAACATTAAGGATTGCACTAGGCCTGATATGACCAACTGCAACTCCAGTGACCTCAAAGGAATTTGTCACTGTAACTGAGGTTAGAATTTCAGTGACAGTGAAATAATTCCCATCAAGCACACATTACTTGGGGTAGAACTTAACTGAACAAGTTAAGCCTATTTGTCAAAGCTATGATCAGTGAACTGAAGATAGGAAATCAATCCAATTTTACTGTTTTATTAAGACAGGATAGTTGGAAATGGCTACACTACAGGTAAATCCCTATAAAGAGCTTCCATTAGAAATGGAAGATCCTATTCAGGGAAGCAGGACCAGGCTATGTCAGAAAAATTAATTTCAAGCAATTTACATCTGTTCATTGCAAAAGCAATTTATCTTTCAGTCACTCCATGGAGAGAGAAAGGCATTTGTCTTTGTTTTGAAAATGTAACATATGATAACAGTGGAAAGCAAGGAGACTGTCAAAGGCCAGACTGAAAAGACTCCTGTGTTTGCCAGGTAGGCCAGAGTTAAGATGATCTGCCCTGGGGCAATCACTGATCTGAAGCATTTGTACTAGGTCTGACTGAGGTGGAGGTAATTTTCACCTAACAGCTCCCGTGGTGCTGATAACAGACCAGCATTTCAGGTACTGCTGAACAGTGTTTGCACAGCATCAAAGCCTTCTCTGCTCACTCTTGCCCCCAGTGAATAGATTGGAATGTGTGAGAGGCTGGGAGGGGACACAACCAGGCAGGTTACTCAAACTGACCAATGAGATTTCCATGCAATATTTTGTTGTGTTCAGCAATGAAGCAGAGGGAAGGGTGAAGTTAGGTAGGTTAGCTGTCTTTTGCTTAGGAACTGGTGGGGCACTATCTAGCATGGGAGGGGGTTAGTAATTGTCTTTGTATCACTTGCTTTGTTTTGTTTCTAGATTTCTTCTTCCGCTTCTCCATTGCCTGTTAAACTGTTTTTTACCTTGACCCATGAACTTTCTTCGGTTTGCTCTTTCTTTTTATCTTTCCCCATAAAACTAGTTTGGTGGTGAGGAAGCGAGCAGGTGTCCATGTGGTGCTTAGCTGCCTACTACGGTTAACCCACAATACTGTTTTAGAGTAACTCATTTGAATACCAATTTTCAGGACAGCTCATTGAGTGTATATTTAAAACCCATGAACTAATGGAATTGAAGCTTTTTGTGGATCAAAGCCTTATACTATAGAGTCCATGGAAGCAGGGAGCATTGAACAGGCAGAGAAATTCTTCATTTTCTGGAGACTACAATGTGGAGTGAGGCAGGACCACTGAATCACTCCAGTCCTTGCCTTGTCTTCTTGGTCAATGCTGGTGAATAATGAGATAGCCTTTAAACTCCAACCACCTTGACAAGACATCTATCAAGAAGGATGAGGACTGCTAATAGCATTTTGCTTGCTTGTTTCAAACAACTGTGTTCTTTCCAACCTAGAAGTTTTACTGCCCATTTGTGGATTTCCTGTTTCATGGAAGAGGTGCATTCCTTTCTCCTGAAAGAAAGATGGAAGTGTGAGGAAAACTGTAAACCCATGATTTTGAATATCAAATGCTAAAAATATTTGCCTCATTTAGCTGGGGAAAAAATAATTCTCAGAGGAAAATGCTACGCCCATAAAAATCTGGTTAAGGAAGTTGTCTCAGTTTGAAGAGACTGGAATGTTTGCCAAAGAGGATGAGTTATGAGATAGACCAAACTTCTCTCTCTCAGCGATTGTAAATTCAAAATTAAGGAGCTTTAATCAAGGAAGTGTGGAAAAAACAGAAGAAATATCTTTATTAAAAGATATATGTATGTTGGCAAGAACAGTAACAGAACATAAAAACAACTAAACAATAGTCCTGTACCCAGAAGTCCCCTTCAAACAAAAGAAAAAGTCTGAATGAACACTTCTCTGTCTGTAGCGCAGTTCTAACCACGGCTGGCAGGGGGCGCTGTTGTGTCGCTGGAGGAGCAGAGCTGCCGTTCTCTGTGTTGCCCTGCAGGGGGCGCTGTCGGGCTCTGGCGGTCACCACACGGGGAGGGGTCTGGGGGTGGTCTCGGATCGCGGGAGAAGCTGAAAAGAAAATGGGGACCCTTCTCCCAATGGAAGAAAGGGGGAAAGGAAAACAGTTCACCCCCACGAAACTCACTGTTGTCCTCAGATGACGGTGTCCCAAGACTACTCCTTTCTTCTCCTGGTGAGCACAAAAACTCTCCGATGAGAACGCAGCGGGTCCGGGCTGGAGACAAAGACAGCCTGCCTGCAGGTCGAGGCCAGCAGTCAGGGCTGACCAGGGCGGGAAGCCAGAAAGACCGGTCTCCAGGCCTCCTCTCCAAAAGCACGCACACAAGACCCCCCGTCTCCGTCCCAGAGCGAGAACTCAGCAAAAGCTGACCTGTCCTGTGTGAGGGTGGCCAGCAACTCCCCACGTGAGCCAGGCCAGCTACCGAAATCCCAAACTCCTTCCCCCCCCTCACTCCAGCCTTCAATGGGCCATTAGCTAGGAATGTGGCCTTGCTGGCTAGACCCTTTGTAAAGCTAATTGACTCCCTTCCCCCTTCCCTATTTGAACTCCATTCTTCCCACAGCGGAGCAGGGGAAGAAAAATTCCACTCCTGGATTTATAACCTATAATAGAAGTAGAAAATGTTATTTATATGATGTTCACAGCCCAAGAAACTGATTCTCCAATAAGAATCTGTTCTAGTGTTCTTTCCTTGCAGCCAGAGCAGTTCTGCTTTGTGTGATCAGACTGCAGGTCCCATACTTGCTAAGGATCGAATATGCAGAGTACAGATACAATGGTAAACATATTCAATGGGGTTTGAGTGGGATGGAAGTATGGAGTTCATTTTCTTCTAGATAGTTCTATATTATGGATTTGTGACTGAAAGCAGTGGTGATGACACATCTGAGTTGTGGTTGTTACTGAGCACGGCTTGTACAGCATTGGGGCTTTCTCTTTTCCCAGTTCTCTCTCACAAAGGAGTACACTGGGGGAGCGTGAGATATTGGGGTAGGATATAACCATGGCAGCTGACCCAAACTGACCGAACGGATATCCCACGCCTTAGAATGTCTTGGATGAGAAGGGCTTGGGTTTTTTTGAAGGTAGATATTGCTTGGAGACTAACTGGGTATCAGTATCAGTGTGCTTGTGGAAGGTAAGTGGCTTCTTTGCATCACTTGCTTTTGTTTTATTCTTGTTTTATTGTTGTTTTCTTTCTAACTCATTCATTCCCTTTTTAAAATATTTTTATCTCAAACCTTGAATTTTCTTGCTTTTGTTCTTCTCTCCCTGTTTGACCCTGAGGGAGTGATGAAGTGGCTATGTGTGGCTGACATGCTGACCAGAGTTAATGGAGAACACTTCCTGCCTAAAGTACTAGTCCTCCGTGGAACCTGCCAGGGAGACCTCTAACATGAACTGATTTTCACTTACATGCATAAAGTTACTAATGCCAAAAGTGTTTATTGAGAAAGCCCGCAAAACAGAAAAGAGTCATTGATGCTTCTGAGAGGGAAAATGGCAGAGAGGAATCCTATAATATTCAGGCAAAATAGTTTTGTGACAACTGGCAAGTCATGGGTTTTGTATCTATAGAACTGCTTTCATACAGATGCTTCCGGATCCAGATTGCGTGTAGCCATCAGTACTGGTTTCACCCTCTGTCCTTCCAAGAAAAGAGACTCATTTGAAAGGTTGTCTATTGAACTGTGACTAGCATCTCTATAATGACAACATTTTTTATCAACTGTATGTCTAAAGGACTCATATCTTAAAAGGCACCAAGACACTTATTTTGTTAAAAGTGTTTAATTTTTTCTATCCCCTGGACAGAAGAACTATGTATCAATAACAATGGACAAAACTAACTTGGCTTTAAATAAAAGATTTTCTTTATAATTTAATAGAAAAATTGAATGCTGAACTCGAGCAAATACTGGATTTTATCTGTGTATTTTCAGTTCTGTAGAGAAGCGAGTAGTAGCTACATTGCAATACTGACATAGTATAGCACTGTATAACAAGTATTTCCCAGTAACCTATAAGATTAGTGTTACATGGCCACTAATACCTTACCTTGGGTGCACTATCACTGAAAATACAAAAATGCAAATATTTCCTACTTGGGCAAGCTGAGATACCACCTAACCTTTTTCTTCTTGAATTAGTGTTCTCTAGCCAATGTTTTGTCCAGCTGGCATTTGAATGCAGATAACACTGGCATATATATGTCAGTAAATAAACTTTTCAATAGTATCAAGAAGAGATAGAATATGAATAGTTTACCAAAGACTACAGATACTAAGCATGGGAAATATCTCTTTGGGGCAGCAGACACAGATTCATTAATATCAGTGATTATTTTCATATGGTGAATTAGGGTTACCTGGACACTTATCAGACAGTATTAGACATAATCTTGGGACTGTTAAATGACATGTAAATGTTATTATAGCATACACCAGTAATACAGCATGAGTTTTTGATTGGATTCAAGATCAGAATATGCAAAAGCAATCAGAGCCGAGCTGAATATTGTTCAGCAGACCCTGCTCTGATTTTAATCCCAGGTTCAGAATTGAACTTGTTTCCAAACTTGTAATAAAGTTAGAGTTTTCTGTCTTGATTTATTAAGACAAATATGATCCATGGCCTCTAACCTGAAAGACGCATCTCCTTCTGTGCCTTCCTGTGTCAGTGGAGCTCGACTTACAAACTGAGGTTCAATCCACTCCAGTTCATAAAATGTGGAGATTTTGACAAAGACTTTTCAACTGTGGTTTTATTTCCCTGTCACAGTGGTCTGTAAATCTATAAAGTCACATCTTCCTGATTATTTGCTTACTCTTTCTGTCCCTTCCCACGTAGTTGTGACATATGATGGTTTTACCAGTCACTCTTGATAAAACAGCTTGGGCTAGAAATCAAAGCTGATATAAAAACTCATAAGAGCAGCTTCAAATCCTCTCTGTTAAAAGCAAATCTATTTTCTTCTAATGAAGGCATATCTGCTTACAGAAGTGATGGATGTGGCACTGTGAAAAGACATAAGCATGTGTTTAACTGGAAGCATGTGCCTAAATCCCCAAGTACTCTGAGAATTAAAGCATTAGCTCATTTGAGCTTATGATTCTATCATTAATTCTAACAACTGTGAAGAAAGCTGTTAAACTGATGATGCAATAGGAGGTGAGATGGCAATAGCTGGAAGGGTATCATCTTAAAAAATGGGTATTTTTCCCCTTGTGCTTTTAAATGCCAGAAGAGAACATGCGTTTCCAGGCTATTTATTTATTTGTTTATTCATTTGTTTATTTTTAGGATTCATGAAAGAGATATGGAGAATCACAATGGAAATATTTTCCATGTTTTTTGGGTATTTTATTAGATGTTTATGAACAAGGTTACCCTGTTGGCAAATCTGGTAAGAGTATATGCAAGTCCAATGAAGGAATTTGTATCACCAGCAAAAGGGATCAATGTCTGTCAGAATTCTTCAGGGCTTCCAAGCAATGCTGTGTGCTTGTGACCATTATACCACCATGAAGAAAGTGCTTCCTCCTCCCTTCAGGGGTAGCACTACTGAAAAATAAAACACACCTGTTCTCATCATTGCTCCAGGTGTAACTGAATAACTGGCTTTGGGCATTGACAGTTGTGACTGAAAAGCATATAGTATCATGAAGCTTGAGCTAAATTACATCCATGCTATGAATTAAGCATAGACTTGATTATGCTTTTTGTGAGGCATGCTCAGCAACTGCATTTCTTTTGTAAGACGGTATGAAGATGCTGTATTAGCCTGACCTCCACAATACTTGAAGGAAAAAAATGTGAGCCTGCACTATGAATTAGCTTAGGTGAGCTGTTTCCTTTACATGATCTGGAAGGACTGAACATGTTTATACCACAGGCCGGACTGCATAAGGCTATACAAAACTTTAGTCTTTCAGAAAATGGTGTGAGTGTTTTGGAGTCTTGAATTTTTGCCAGATTGAAAAACAACATTGTTCCTGGAAACAGAATGTGCACTGCGAGTCAGCTCATGTCTGCTGTCCAGCCTGTGCGTCTCCTTCCTGTGTGGGCAAAGCCCATTCTCTCTGTCTGCACACACTCCACCGTTCTCTGCATTTGAATGTTATCTGCCATTACCTTGTGATTTTTGTTTTAATTATTGCTTCTTCCTCCTTAATCATTATTGCATCATATATTGTGGATTGTCAATAGGATTGGAAGTCACAGCATGAAAAACAAGACACTTTTTATTTTGTATTGTAATAATATAAATATTTTTGATGGTATCCTTTCTATTACGTATTACACAGGGTGATTTGTCATTACAGTGTACTCCTTGCATTTTAAAATGTCATTTGCTGGGTCAGGCATGACTCTGACAGTGCGACAAGTGCCTTTCTCACAGTTTCTTTTTATTTACACAACCCACTGACTGACATATTATGTTGAATTAACTCTGCATGGTAGATTTTCTATCAGCACTCTTATGCTTGAGAATATATTGTGCTTCTGCTTTGAGTATTACAGTGGTTCATGAAGAAAGGACTGGATTAACTTTATCATATTCACAATGAAGAAGGAAAATACGTGCATGCTGGATATTATTACCAATAGTTAGAGTGATGCATAGTGCATTGTTTGTTGTTTCATGGGTTATCCCCAAAATACAAGTTACAGTACACATAACAAATGAAAGCTTAAATTGTCTGAAGATAACAGCCTATATAGCACTACATTCACCAACAAAGAACTGATGAAACACTAATAAATATTTTAAATATCAGAATGAATCTTTTTCCTCATTTGGGGAATCTATGATAAGCTTTCTTCCAATTTCCATTCTGGCTTAGTTTTCTGCAACCTAGATTGGCTCTGGCATTATTATATTTCAGTTTCTTTCTACTGGCCTTACTATTCCATCGTTTTATTTGGCCTGACATTTCAGATGTTAGATATAAGCTGTGATATTTCTCTAGGCTATCACAATAAATGGGTTTGGAAGAGTCATTGTGAATGCTTTGGCAATGGCTCTGTCTACCTCTTGAAGAGCAACCTGATGGAACCACCTGCTGTCTGATGTAATTGTTCCCCTCATTCTCCCCTCTATCAAGAGTTGTTGCAGAAATTTAGAAAAGGACGTGAAAAAAGACGTTACACACACACACACAGAGCCTTCTTCAATTGCTGGGCAAAGAGCACTTTCCTGCCTTCAGATAAATTGTAATAAACCTGTGGTAACTCCTGTTAAAGAAGGTGAGTTACTGTACTGAACTATTCAATAGCATACATCTAAAAAGATTTTGTCTTAGTCGTGGAGGTATCACAGAACTAATGAAATTGATTGAAATTATCCAGCCTGTATAGGACTTGCAGATGGAGATAGTAAATCCTATAGGCTGTCATTAAGCTGAATACCACAGAATAAGAGAAAAAAGCAATTATTTATTACTGAAATGCGTATATGTAAATGTCAATTTTTGCAGGCTGAACCAAGAGTTATGCTTGTATTGATTGCAGGCCATGATTCAAGATGAGAAGGCCAACATAGAACTAGCCTGTAACTTCCCACTAAGGGAAGATTAAAATTCACTGGCCACTAATTAATTGATACAAATCTTATTATATAAAAAAATAAAAATAAAGGCCCAGGTAATAGCTACTCCACCTTTCTGCAGAGCAAGTGGATTCTTACAAATCATTCACACAAGACTAGTCTGAAATCAGTTGTACAATATGATCTTTACTGCCAAGATTTTCTATGAAGCCTGTTAATGCTGACTCTGATCAAAGAAAAATAGCATAGGTCATTGGAGAAAAATAAAATGCATGGAAATAGTGTGACTAACATATAATGATTTTGCCAGCCTTGGGAAAAACAGAATTAACAATACTCAATGAATGCTCCAAGCTTACCCCAAGCACTAATGGATGGACATGAGCTTGCCTATGAAGACAGAAGCTGAAATAACCATTACAAATACCACCTAAACTATGAAAATGGAACTGGAGGTCTGGGCCAGACTACGTCTTAATAATAGGGTATCCCAAATGAACAATGCAGCCATAAATAAACTAACAACATTTGGGAAATTCAGAATAGACAGGAAAATAAAATGTAAAGTGATGACATTTTCTTGGTCTCACATTTTATGGACCTTCAACACTAATTTTTTTTAATGTATACATTTGGGGTTTTTTAATGCAAAAGTATGGAATTTGGTGATCTTCTGCTCATTCAAAAGCTGTCTTGCTTATTCATTAATTCCTGTCAAAGATAAAAGCTTCCGTTCTACTTTATTAGGAAGTCATTCAAGGCAGATACTCCTCTAATGAATGAAACATGAAATTAGTAGTCATTATTTCCTTTCTCTTAGCCTTATACAAAGTATAGGGAATACATAAAAAAAAAAAGGTAGTGATGCTGATGTTCTGCTGTAAAAAAGAAAAAACAAGAAGAGGCTGTTTAGACAATTCCCATTACAATTCTAATAATACATCAGAATAAAGGAGATATGTCTGTTACTAGTGGACAATTAGACTAATCAGCATGAGATTTTTCCTTTCTAGCTAGGCTGTATACTGTGGGATTTTAATATTGAAGATTTACTGCTTTTGTAACATTCAAGTTTTTAGAAGTAAACTGTTTTAATAAACCAGATACGTATGTTCAAATGCTACATCAGTGAAGTTGATTTACATATGAATACAAGGCCAGCTTACATACCTGAAATGAACCACGAGAAATCCAGGCTGCTGCACTCAGGTAGAGGAGACACACATTGAGGCAGGATGAAAAAGCCAAGGACTAACTTGCACAGTTAATTTCCTTTCTTCTCCCCATGTTTGCTCATAATATGCCACAAATAAAATCTTAGGGAAAGAGCACAAATGCAATTTTGAAAAGCAAAGAGTTTTAGAGTCACAGATAAAGTTGTCATTGAAAGGAAAGAAACAGGCAGTTGAGGACATTACGGCATTCATGTTGGCTGAATTATAATAAACTCTTGAAAGCCTTTCCACACCTTTAAAGAGATGCAAAAGTCAGTGTTACAGGAAATGTAGATACATATTTTTAAAAAAGTTAACCAGACTGAGGTCTGGATTTCCTAAACCGTTAGGCTGATACCACTCCTCAGGACTGCCTGGTCCATGGCCATGCTTGCACTTGGAGAATTCTTTTATTTATAAGGATAAAAAGGATATTGAAAAGCTAAATGTATATGAGCTAAGGATGATTTGTGTCAGTAGAATTTATTGATGGGGGGGCTAATAAGATGACCTTCCATAACTAACGATCCCATTCCTTCCCCGTGGACAGCTCAGGTGTGTAAAACAGCTCCTGAATTACTAGAAGTTACAGTCCAATTATTTTGAGGTAAAATTATAATATTTTGAAATTGAACTGAGCTGTGTTTCAGAAGCAGCCTAAGCCTCCATGTGGCAAAGGTTCAGTACACCCAATACTTTTTCTAATATGTGTCAAACAGCTTTTGGGTCACAGGTTAAAGCTTAGTGATGTCCTGATATCCAGAAACAACCTCTTTTTCTCTGTGTTTCAGTACCACAGTTCAAGTGGAAACCCTGGAATAATCGGCATAGGTGACATTGTCAATTTTTGCAAGGTGATACTGCAATCCCTAGGAAAGCTGATAAAGGGGACAATTCACATTAAGATAAACACTTGGCTCTGTCAGTGCCTGGAGTTTGACAGTGTTTTCCCAACACTGTAGCAGGGCTACTTGTGAAACTTCCTCAAATTTGCCAGCTTTGTAGGTGCTAAAATTGTACAAATGCATCCATTCCTCTTCCCACCACTCCTAAGGTGTGACTGAGTATGCTAGAGAAGCTGGTGAAATGCAAGTGAAACAAAGAAGTTTTTTGTCAGGTAAGGCTTTGCTGTGTGAACAACTTGATTGCACGTGGGGTTGATTTAAGTTTTTTCAGTGTGCTCTTGCCTCCTTATGATACTGCTATTTATTTGTAGGAGTAGCTGGAAGAAAGGTCTTTCAATCTTTACTGTCAGGATGTAAGTCTGAATGCTGGATGAACAGCTGTGGGAAGGAATCAGTCTGCCAACAGCCAGAGATCAGTGCTGGGGTATAAACGCAAAAATGCAATCAATCCACCATAACCGAAATCCTTCAAATGTACAGACAAAATACCAAGGTGGGTCACCCAAAGTGCCAGAGCACAGGTTGTAGTGGCCGTCAGCCAAGCTAAACAGCACACTGAAGGGCTCCAGTCTTGCAGACCAACCAGCCTACAAAGTGCAAGTGCCACGTCTACTACAAAGACTCTCAAGGAGCGTCGCTAAATTCCAAAAGATCATGGGTCATGTGAAATGGACAAGGTGGTAAGCTAGCTCGTAACTGTCACCATGTTACCTAGATAATGCCTGCACAGATGTCTGTCAGATCTAGGTGCACTCAATCTAGCTGAGTGCCCACTTTGGAGCTCAACATCAATGTCAGCTCTTCGTACTCGGAATGAACCTACTGGCTATGGCCTTGAAGGAGAACCTGAAGTTTAATTTTCCATGATGTCATCCTGCCTAACCTTGCTCTACCCTGTCCCTCAGTTTGCTCTCTGCTCTCAGTGATTGATCTACTCTGATCAAGAGCACATTTGGGGTATAGAGGAACTGTACTCAGAAGTCTGCTTTCTGCACTGTCAGTCTCTAAGAAACAGTTTGGTTATCTAATTGGGCTAACGGAGCAAGCCAGAGCAAGCAAGAGGGATGACGGAGGATGATGAGTGGCACTGCACAGGAAAGGAGTGTCCTGGTCCCAGCCACTTCCCAGACCTCACAGTGCTCTCCATCAGGCTTTGCCCCAGCATCTCTGGAATTGACATCTCCCCACTCTGACAAGGCAGAGGAAGGCTATTCATGCATGAAGGTAGACCTGCATGTTGAGACACCAAAGTAATTTAAAAGATGTCTTTAAAGGAGAGACAAAGCACTTCATGCTGTTGATAGGCACACCTGAGCAGAATCTTTTACTCAGGGATTGGTGTGAAAACATGTATAAGCCAGATGTTTTGAGCAGATGGCCTTCTCCTTTTTAGGTATGGATGCAATCTGGAATTTTTATAAACTTCATGAAAGGAAAATCAGGGCAACACAAAGCTATTTTTTCCTACTTAGCAACTGGAAGTAAGGTAAATTTATCAGCTTCAGTGTGGTCCCTTCTGAACAACAGTGTCCCACAAAGAGAAAATGCAAACAAGAAATACAGTACAGCAGGGCATGCTTGAAATTATCTCTGTCTTGTCTTGTGCACCTGGAAGAACAAACTTTTTGGTACAAGGCAGATTCAGTCTTCATGCTGTCTCACTCCTGGGAATTAGCTGAGGAAAAACTGTACAATATGATGAATTATTTATTAATAATTGGGATTTTATGGGTGTGTCTCTGTGTGTGTGTATATGGACAGCTGCAGCTCAGTGGGACTGACAAACTAGGGCAGACTGCAGCTAGAACAAAAGTGAGTACTTCACCGGCTAAGCCACCAATTTTTTTTCTCTTTCTCCACCTTTTCATTCTTCCATATATTCTCTATATAGCATTTCCACCCATATCCATGTGCTCAAATATAAATTAAACCACCTACTCCCCCCTGCCCATCTACAGAAGAATTTGTTCCATTGCAGTGGGAAGTTGCAAAGTCTATTATATCTCTGTCTAAGATGAACCCCAAAGCAAGCATTTTATCCTCTCTCATGTAATCATCATAAGGTAGAAAATGAAATTTCCAAAACTGAAAAGCATATTGTAGAGAGCTTCAAGGAACTGCATGTCAGTTTTTACTTTGATGTATGCTATGTTCAAAAAAAAAGCTGGGAAGGGGATGGGGTAGAGAGAGGGAAAAGATGCACTGAGTGACTTGCAAGAGATTTCCTCTCTATTACTTAACTCTTTAGATAGTAAACAGAAGGAAATAATCTCTCCTTGCTGCCTGGAGTGAGAGTGAAAGTATTCCGAAGAGACATTGTAAGAACCTCATTTAGCACCATGGGTGGTTTCACATTCCCGTTTGCATCTTAATAAAGTAAACATCACCTCAAGGTTTGCAGTGAGGCTATGATGATTTTTAAAACATTGGCAGGATCAGCTGATAAATACTTTGTTTCCTGTGATGATTTAGGAAAGTAAGAGCTTTATCTCAGACTAGTGAACTTTGTCAGCTGGCCCAGAAGTAAGGAGAGAGCTGAGATTTATTGTGTGTGTTTATTCAGGCGCTGAGTGTTAGTTTCTGAAATTACTACTGCTGTTTATTTCCTGGGAGAGCAGAGTTTCACTTCTAAGGGTCAAGGGCAGTTGAGTGTATTAATGTCTTTTTCTCTATCCCTCTCTTTTCTATTTAGTAAGATATTTAAGCACACATTGTACTGTGCTCAAGAAGCAGAGCCCTATGTTTCTCTCCTGGTGGTAATTGAATCCTCCCTACCTGCTTTCATCATTTGGTTGCATCCTCAAAATAAGAGCTCCTTTTCTTTCACAGTTTTCCTAAACCAACTCTGTCTCTCCCAGCTCCTCTTTGCCACCTCCTATTTGCACTTACAACTACAGTCAGTGTCATCTGTGCCTGCCATCTGCTTCCAGAATATTATGAAGCTGTAATCACAGGACATTTTGAAATTTATTCATACAAATCAAAGACGTTCAGTTGCTGTCAGGGGTGGATTTAGAGCTTAGAAAGGCATAGGATTCCTGGCAAAGGCTTTCAGAAACAGCAGCTGGCAGAGAGAGGCTGCAGGAGGTTTCCCTGCCCAGTTTGGCCATCCCACCTGGCTCCTAACCTCCAACATTTCTACATTCTCAAGGCTGGCTTCAGCTGAGATGAGCTAACTGTGCCAGCAGTTTAGTGGTAGACTTGAATCTGGGTGAGGGTTAGACCAAAGTAATTTTTCACTTTTAACCCCATTTTGCCTAGTCTGAAGAAATGTATAACACAATAGTAATTTCTGTCTTGCTCCTTTTACAAATAGTCTGTAGCTCAGTATATTTTTTCTATTCATGTTGTTTGAGGTAGGGGCTGCTTTATTAGGTCCAAGAAGTCCATATAATAGTGGCCTAATGCCTATCAAAGGCCTCTAGGCACTACTATAATTAATAGTAGCAGTAATATCAGATGGTGAGCTATCTGTATCTTCCCCCTTGGATAGCAGATGCTAAGGGTTACTCCTACAGTGCTCTGTTTATACTCTCAGCTTCTTAACAAAAGAGCTTGTGATAAGCTGTGTTTGCATTATAAGGTGGTGTGGACTGCTTCTACTGCTCTAAGAGAGGTTCTACAATGTGAAACAGCTGGTGCGAAGGATCCACATACACAACATGCACATGTCAGGGTTGTGGGGTTTTTGCTTTGGACTCTGCTCCCCTAGGTTGATTTGGGGCAGGAGTGCATTAGGTGAACTCTTGGCGTGCAACTTCTAATTTGGCTTCATCCAAGGGAAGACTGATCCATGCTCTGTGATGCAAACCAAGGTGAGGGTGATGGAGAACTGCACACTTCTTATAAAACTAAAGGGCTGATGTTTGCAGTATGCTCCACTGACTTAGAAACTATTTCAAATCAGTTTAATAATTTTTACTTTTTCACAGTTCAATACATTTGAACTGTGGATTGGTGGATTAGTGTGCCTTTTAAACTGTCTCTGCTAGGTCTCCCAGTTTCTGAAAGCTCCTTCACAGTGTTCGGTGTTATTATAGATGTCCCTAGATGAAATCATCATTATGTGGGAAAGGCAACAGAAATTAAAAAACAGCTGTTAGATATTTCTGCAAAAACGAACCTATCCCTCAATGAATTCCTGTTTTCCCCAAGACCTGTTGAGTACTGGAGATCCAGCCTGAGAGTAATGTGCCTGTGGCCTTAGTGAGACAAATGCACACTGCCTGTGCTGTCTGCAGCAGCAAAGCAATGCACACTGCCTGTGCTGTCTGCAGCAGCAAAGCTGTTGTAGGCTCAGCTAGTAGCTGGATGCAAGCCAAGTCAGGGTCCTGGAGGCTGTAGACACAAGCCAAAGAGTTGCGGTCAAATACTTGGCAGCTCTTAGACCACAGAAACCAAATGAATAGAGGAGTTCCATTTGGCTCCATTGTCGCTACTGAGTTGATGCGTGGAATACAGAACTGTGACCTACTGATTTGCAATGGCAGCACGGCAGCTGGAGGACTGGAAAAGTAGGATGCTTTAATCCCAGGGGTTTTGTGTTTTTTTTTTAATTTATAGGGAGATCTTCAAAACATACACAAAGGAGCTAAATGTGACACACAGTAAAAACAGGAACAGTGTTTTCAGGGGATCAGAATCAGGATGAATTGCTTCCCTACAATTGTCTATCTATGTCTACCAGCCTACCTGGCTGGTACCACAGGACTTGCTAGAATCCGCTCATAGATGGGAGGTGTGGTGAAGGCATACTTAATTTGAATTTAAAGTGCCTGACAAGGACATCTCGAGAAGGAAGTTAGTGATCCGGTGCACTGGCTGCACAAAGGATGTGACTGGTACCATGTCTGCAAAGGCTGACAGTGGTGAAGGCTGACAATGACGCAGATGAAAGGGCAGCCATGAAAAGGATCAGTGAAAGCAACAGTAATGAGAGGGAAATACCAGAGACAGGGGCCATGGTATATTACCAGCATTGATGAAATCCCTGAACCTTTGTCCTGTCGTGGCAACTTTTCATCTTTCCTTTCAGGTTGTGTAGAGTGCCAGCAGAGATCTAGAAATGGAGAAGGAAATGGTGGTCATGAGAAAGCAGGTAGGAAGGCACGAGTCCTTGAGTCATGCTCCCTCATGTGAGGGGGCTGTTGGGGGTGTGCAGTGGTGAGGCAGGCAGTGGTACCTACCAAAAACTCATTTCAGTGCTAGTGAGTGATTTAGATCCCAGACAAGCACAGGTTTCTTTGTAATTATTTTTCAAATAATCTCACAAAAGAACTGTATCATTTAAATGAACAGCAGATTACTTCTGGTGCAGGTCAAAGAGGTACAAGCATTTCTGCTACACCCAAAATGCACCAAAACCACTGAAACTTATTGGGACAAGTTGAAGCAACCTTCAGCTCTTTACTCCATCCCACAGCTCCTGTGTAAACATGCTGGTGTGCGTGTCTTGGGATGGAATGACAAGCCCAGTTAGCTATTATGCTGCTTTCACCACGAGAAGCAGAAAAATCCTAATAACTCAGACAAGAAGCCTGAGTGTTAACTGTGGAGCTTGCAAGTCCTTGTTCTGGGCCATAACAAGTAGGTGTGACGAGAGGTGTTGGAGCTAAAGCCCTGGTGCTGCAGCTGTATCCCTGTGCCGGCATTATCACTGCTTCGATGCAGACGTGGAATCCCCTACCTGACAGTGTGTTGTGGTGGTCAGTGAGGACAGGGTTCACAGCTGGTTTGATTACAGTACAGGACACCAGAAAGGAAGTGATTTTTGGAAAGCAGAAATTCAAGGTGGGGCAAAACTATTTTCTTCTTGCCTAAACCAGCCACACATAGACTTGTCTAGATTTGAATATGGGTGGTGTATTTTTTAGAAGGTATTCAGCAAGACAATTTTAAAACAGCTTGGCTCCTGGCTAGTCAGATCTTCACACCTTTAAACTGTGTTCATTGCACATGCTTAGCTACAAACTCTGTCAGGTAAAAAAGCAACAGTATATAGTGTATTAGGGTGTATTAGGCCAATATCTTGTAAACTCTGAATCTCATCCTGTTTCACATGGCTTTGGCCCTCATTAATCTTATCTCATGCCCGCCTTTGAAATTAAAATGTTTGCTGGTGTAATTATTGCTATGTAATAAGAAATACTGTAGAAATTATTTTTATGTGCAGCCTGCAACAAAACAGGTACAAATTTGTGGATCACACATAAGTCACAGAAAAATCTGTAGTTTAGTAGTAAACTCTGCAGGTTTAAAAAAAAGTTGTTTCTTCAAATCCAGCCCAGTGGGACTGAAAGCAGGATTGACTTCTGACTGCTCTGATTCAGTGCTTCCAGGACAGTCCTTAAGAGGCATGTATTTGGGGGAACTCAACACCTAGTTTCCTAAGTTCTTATATCTGATTTTAAGTATGCATTAGCAAAATTAAGATGGCCCAGTCTCACAAGTGCTATGTGAAAGCTCAGAATGAAACAGCATGTGAAGTCATAAAACAGCAAATGGCAACATTAATTTGGAAGCAAATAAAAGACGGCAATTTTTGTTTGAATTTTCTTTGTTTTAAAGCCACAGAGGAGCAAATAACTTGATTATACAAATAATGGGGTTTTTCAAGGTGCTTCTTATTACGAGATTCTGATCGAGACTTACTGTTTGTTCTCTGTATCCAAAGGATAAATATTTTGCCTTTTACAAAATAATTATTTTATAACCTGAGGACTTATACCTGCAGCTACACTTGTTTTTCAGCACACTCTTCTGATATAAGAAGCACTTATGAATCACAATCTAAACTTCAATTTCATGTCCTCTTAGAAGCCACTGTAACAGAAGCATGGCAAGTCATTGAGGTAGTTGGCAAAGCAAAGCTTGTCAGTACACTTATATTGCAGGCAAGTAACCTGCTTTCCCTTCCTCCATCTGCTGCATCAGTTTAGGGTTGGGTAGACATTAGGCGAAACAATAGCTGCTATCATCTCAGATATATGTATAATTCCCCTTTAGCTTGCAGCCTTTTCTATCCCATACTATTGTATCAAGATTTTGACATCACACATTTAAGTGCATTACTGAATCTGAGGGAAAAGGACCTAAAACATAGCGGGAGCCATGGTTTTGCCAGGAACATTAGTAGACCATGAGAAGACCATAAACAGATGGTCCATTAAATGCATGTCCTTTATGAGGGTGGGGAATATAATTCACACACTAAACCCCATGGCCTTGGGCCACCCTCACAGCCGGGACACCTGCACAGTAGAAGAGTGCTGCACATTTTCCAAGGTCGGATATGGAGGGTTTCTCAAACAGAGTCTGCAAACACTCAGCCTGGAGAACCGTGCAAGACTGAGCTCCCCTTCCCCTCTGTAGGTAGAGCAAAGCAGTGGAGCGGGGTGTTGAAGTGCCAGTGGGGCCAGGCTTGGTTCAGTGGAGGCTGCAGGGAACAGCAGACCTTCATGGAAGCTGTACTGCACCAGGTTAGTGAAGCATTGCTCAAGTTACCCGAGGTTACTGCCTCTGTACTCTGGGTGTAAGGCACAACCAGAAAATGTTTCAGTGCAAGAGGTGTCTAATGCCCATGTGCAGTTCTTCTGGGAAATAATCCTCTGAGATCACTGTGGATTTTAAGTGTCACTGCCATCCTTTTCTCCCTAGTGCCAGCCCCCAAATCTCACTGTGCCCAGGTTATGCACTCAATGTAGCTACTTGATGATAGAGAAAAGATGGATAGTCAAAGTGAAAACACTCCAATAATGGGGATGGGAGATGAGAGAGTAAGTGGCAACAGCAGAGAACGTTTAAGGCTTTTTCTGAGCCAGAGAGTTTCCCTTTTTAGAAGTAAAATCAGGACATGGAACAAACAAGGACAAATTGAAAGAGAAAGTATCCCCGTGTGTCTTGTTTTTTGTTTTCTCTTAGGCTCAGACTTGTACTATATTGGAGCCAAAACTCCTATTGCAGGCATCTGTTTTGAGACTGTAGGGTTATTTGTTTGGTTGTTTTGGTTTTTTTAGTCTCATTTTTCTCCCTTTTATTTTTGCTTCTTTCTCCCCTCCAACTTTATTTTAGTAATATTTTCTCAGCTTTTGTCAGCTCTGTTCCTCTTTTATCTTTTCCTCTCCTGTCTCTGCAGGCATCTTCAGCTGCACTTGTCTGCTCAGTGCACTATCTTGCAGAGTTAGTAGATCCTTCAGATGACCAGTGCTCAAGCTTTAGAAAGAACTATTCTTTCTTTTTGTTTTCTCTCTTTTCTTTTCCCCCACAACTTTTTATTATCTGCAAAACTAACTGGGGAGTGGGAGAAAGGCTCTCCTTCCTTCCAAGGACACAGTGCCACCTTATTTGGAAGTGGTTTTCCCTGACTTCTGCAGCTAATGGAATAATTTCCCCTCCTAGCTAAGATGAATCTCTGTCTCCCAGTGAATGAGACATCTGTGTGAGGGTTATTGGCAACCAGACTTATCATTCCCTCTCTCAAATAATGGGTTTAATTTTCATGTTCATTAAGGTTGCTCAACACCTGGGAAAGTGCTGCTTTTAGGACTCTCTAGTCTCCCTGGCTGGTGTGAAAGGGGTTTTGGCACAAGTGAGAATAAAGACCAATACGGTCATTACCTGCTGTTTGAAATGACTTGCTACTTACTTACTTTGTGATACTGGTGCTATCAGTGATATTAGAGAAGGAAGTTCTTGCCACTAGAAACAATGTACAGTGACTTGGAGGATTTCAAATTTACTCACATTTTTGCCTATTAGGTAGTGCATAATGCCCATTAGGTAATACAGCTTGAGCCCAGTTTTAGTCTCCAAAACATAAAAAAAAAAAATCTTCATTTTTTAAAGATGTTGAGGGATTCATCCACTTTAGGA
Source organism: Pseudopipra pipra (assembly GCF_036250125.1). Taxonomy (NCBI): domain Eukaryota; kingdom Metazoa; phylum Chordata; class Aves; order Passeriformes; family Pipridae; genus Pseudopipra; species Pseudopipra pipra. Next base: position 24,515,106 of record NC_087581.1, on the reverse strand, counting down.
TTAATTTTTATTTGTAGAGTACAGATGGCCCAACTATACCATCTTCACATGGAATTAACCCAAATACCTCAATTGCAAGAATTAGTTTTGCACATGCACTCATTTTCTTCTCCTTGGATACATTCATTTGTAGGATGTTTATGAAAAGAAATTTTGCATGGCCTGAACTTTGTCTGATGTAGAGATGGATAAAGCCCAGTTATCACTAAGCACTACAGACAAGATATGATTCTATATGCCTAGTTTGTGTGGAGCACAATTTTGCTTTAAAAACAATGGTTACTTTATTTTTCAGTGTTGTCCCCTGAACAATAATTAGAGAGAAAACCTCTGTATTTCTTCTTTAATTTATAAAACATTAATCCTAATCTGTGCTCAAAAATAAGTAGGTCTTTTGAGTTTCAAAAAGATGACATTTTATGATCATTCCATTGTTCCTTTTTCAGTCAAAACTTTCCCTTTAAATGACTTGCACATAAGTCATTTGCACAACACTGGCACTTCTTGACCTCATACTTTCATAATAACTGTTGTAATTCGCTTCAGTCATTTTCTTTTTCGGTGGGATGACATATACCTCCATTAGAGGACCTTTTAAGTCACTTCTTTTTTGAAGGAAATAAAACCAGATGTCAAGTCCAAGTAGGTTTTCTCTGTTTTAAAGTCTCCCTGCAAAAGTATCTGATGAATCACCCTAAAGGCCACAAGGAGCGTGAGTTTGCAGATATGTGTGACTATATCTTCTCAAGGTCACAATTTTCAGTGACCAGGGCACAGCATTGCACAATGACAAAAATTGCCAACCTTTGTTCTGGTAAGCCACCAGGTCTCAAATGTGTTCCCCTTGCAACCAGTTCTGTCTTCATAGAGGGTCTTCTGGAGTTTGCAATGCACTGTAGCAGATACAGAAATGCTTTAGTAGTTTAATTATGCACTCAGTAAATCTCATAACAATGGGGTAATATATTTAATTTTCTATTGTCCTTATTTTTAATAAGATGCAGGGTATTAACTTCAGATGTCAGAATTCAGGTAGTACATACCTTTCTATTGTTTCTTCAGGCTGTCAGCAAATTTCGAAAGACATTGTGATTCCTGTACTGTTCACCTTTCCATTTTCACCTCAGAAACCGTGAGCATTGGAGACATTGTTAGTAAGGACAAGACAGACTTTGAAGCAATTCTGCAGAAGTGGGTAAATCTGACAGGAATTTCTGCAGTGGTAGTGAATTTCCAGGTATTTGTTACACACACACACACACGCCCACACACACACTCACTCTCTATCTTTCCCTCTGTGTATGTACATATATATATATATGTATATATGTATATATGAATGTGTTGTAAGAGGTCCTGGATTCATTTAAAAGTATGGTATGATATAATGCTTCCACCCTTTATCCCTTCGTTGTGATGTCTTAGAATTTAGGCATCCATTGAAACATTAATACACATTTTACACTAGGCAATAAAAGCAGTATTTTACCCCCTTCAATCTCAGTCTTTTAATTTTTTTTCTAATTCTTTCTACACTCTTGTTCCTTTGGCTTCTACTTTCAAGTTCAATCTTTTAATTTCCCTGTGTAATGAAATTCCAATTACCAACTGTTTTCCATTTGCCAATGTGGCTACCTCATAATTCTTCTCCTTTTCTTTCTCCCATGATCATCCCTCTCTTTTTCCATCCTGCCATTCTGTATGTAAAAGTAAAGATCCCTCCTTTGCTGCTCCAAAACTTTCAGGGAGTGAGAGTTTTGCCTGCTACTTCACCTTTGGCTACAATGGTGAAAGCTCTTCCATTGATTCAAATGATAAAAAAAGTAATACATTTAGTATACAACTCAATTTAAGTGCAATATTTTCCTCAACAAAGCAGAAGAAAGGTGTTGGGAGAAGAAAGAGGAGAGAGGATGACTGTCTTCCTGCACTTCTTTATTACAAATTTTCACATGTATACAAACCAATTGCCATTTATAGCTTGCATGTGAGAACAAAAATTAGGCACATACTAAAACTTGAAAATAGATTCTTTTTGATATTAAATTACTCTTGTCATTTTAATGTTTTCTGACTAGAACTGCATACGTGTGCTCTTACCAATACCATACATGGGCTGTGGGGAAAGCTTTTTCTTTTTACGGCTTCTTACAGGTAAGAAGTATACTTCATCCATAATTTTGTAAAAGTGGAATCAATGTGGTAAGTATTGAAGTGGGGTCCTGTGTTTCCATTTTTCCCCAGATCCTCAGAAAAAATATAAGCTGTAAAGGACATAGTGTGTTCTGTTTAGAAAGATAAAACTAGTTCTCCCCTTCTAATTGTGGCTTTTGGCAGTCCACACAAGCTGAGTCTTTCACTGCAAGTACCAAAGTTAGGCTATGTGTCCACTGCATTTCTCCACTTACTAGGCAACTCCAGTTTTCACTTAGAAGCAGCATTAGTATCATAAAGCTGATTACATTTGGAACAAAACTTTTGTGTTGATACCATGACTGATGTAAAGGCCATTTTCTGTCACGTAATGAATTACTTCAGAAACTGACAGGTTTTAGCACAGGTGGCCATTAGCTGCCAAGAAATAACTGACCCAAAGTTTATTGTTTACTAGCTGTAAGTGTCCAACCAGGCAGCCATTACATCAAGAATGAAATAATGTAATTCCCTTTTCTGTACCTTGAAAAGTTAGCAGCTGAGTCGCCTATTGCCATGGATACGGCAGCCTGCTTGCAGACTGCATGGGGAACATCCTGAGGCACTGGCCATGAGATGAATGGTCCCACCATCCACTGCCAGCCACATCTCACTTGTTTGGGAGGCAGTGAGCACTGGAAATGTACTTTTCGCTCCTGTTTTCAATGGTTTTGCTCCTCCAGATGCAAATGGTCCTTTTAAAGGAAATTCCTCGCACTTTTCTTGACCCTGGGTGAAATGGTCCTCATTTGAAACACATTTGGGGTATAAGTTTAGAAAAAATTCCAAACATGTCCCACAACAAGAAACGTCACTATTAAATTCAGGCAGAATCTAGATCTCATAGGGAACAACAGGGAATCCTTGAAATCAACTGTTGTTATATCAGGCTTGGGTTTTTATATTTCCTGCTTTTAAAGCAGGCTTTGTTGAGATAACTTGCAAGACTTCAGGATACATTCCCCTTGAAACTGTACAGTTAAGTTGCTCTTTGTCCTGTTTCATATGATTTCTGGATAACAGAACACACTATTTCAATATTTTTGCCTAAACAAGAGGGCTCTTTAAGGGAGAGGCTGAAGAAAAAGGAGTAAAAGAAAGTTGGAGAGGGATTTCTTTTGAGGGCATGTAGTGGTAGGACAAAGGGCAATGGTTTTAAAATGGAAGAGGATAGATGTAGATTAGATATTAGGAAGAAATTCTTTACTGTGAGGTTGGTGAGGCACTGGAACAGGTTACTCAGAGATGTTGTGGATGCCCCATCCCTGGAAGTGTTCAAGACCACACTGGATGGGGCCCTGAGCAATCTGGTCTGGTGGAAGGTGCCCACAGCAGTGGCATTGAAACTAGATGATCTTTAAGATTCCTTCCAACCAAAACCATTCTGTGATTTTATGAAATGAGGCTGCCAGTCGTGGGATGTGCACAGGGCTTGTCTGGTACACAGTGCTGACAGCTTGGATGTAGGTAGAGGCCAGAATTGGACACAGGTAAGGCTGAAATATTTCATACATTTTCTGCACATAACAGCTAAGCAGAAAGTAAGAGCTTATTTAAGGAGTTCAAGCAGCCTACAACTGAAGCTTGCCATAAAATCAAACACCACTGCATCACCAAAGTGTGTGCCCATTACACAAAGTCAGGGTTTTCATTAACAGCCCTATCGGCAAAGCCTCAATGATAAACATTTGAAAAATGGATCATGTTCAAATGTGGAGAATTTTATGATTATACAGACTTCTGATTCAATAAGTTATATTAAATTTTTCTGATATTCTTTTTTTTTCCTGAGAAATAACACAGATATTAGAGTTGTGCTTGAACATAGCTAAAGCAAAAAAAAAAAAACCAAAGAAACTTATAAAATTTCTAACATTTTCACCAGGTCAGAGACACTACATGCAAATACCTGTTCTGTCATTCAGTCAGTGAGGCAAGATCTGAAATCAGTCTCTTCCCTGGAATAATTGTTCAGCAAACAAGGATGTTTGTAATCCATTTTTATTAGTAGTATGCCCGTTAAGACTCAGGTACTGTATTTTACTTCTTATAATGAGCACGATTTTACAATGGATGTGTGGTGTTTGCAGTACATAACACCGCTGACAGCTGCAGAATTCCTGTCATATGCACCAGAGTTGGTTTAAATAGAAGTACATTTCTCCGGGTGTTAACAGAATATATAGAGAGAAATTTGCAATGTGTGCCTACTTTACTGTATATGCACAAACCTTATTTTCCCTGCTAATTCAGGGCATGGACGTGTTTATTTATCCACAAAGCTACCTTATTGCTGTTGTATTGCATCTCAGTTAGGTAAAGAAAGATTGTTGTCTGTAAGGTCTACTGTGGAGATTGTTCTTGTGTGTCTGTAGTACCAATAATTTTGCAATATAATTCCTAATATCGTCATATGATTTGGGATGAAGACCCTAGATTATACACTTCAGCCCCTCATTCTTTTACACTACGGGGACAGGAGATTTTAATTTCTGTAAGAGGACTGACTTGGCTGATTCCTGTATGCATGATTTTCTTTGGTGCTAGCTATATCCTGAGAAGAGCAAAGAGGAACAGAGAGGCCATTAAAATAAATCTCTCCACCTTCTGACTAGTTTGCATTCTATTTTTTGGGCATTGGTTGAAACTATTTTCCTGTTTCATAAAAATATTAATTCCTAATTGCCACTGTCCTCATGAGGATGTTTTAGCAGCTGACTAAGAACAGTCTTAACAATTTTTAAATGAAGCTTTTAAGTTGCAGACCTGCCATCACCCACGAGTCATCCTCCTCACTGTATGTGGGAGAATGCATGATCTGGTTTGATCCTGGCTGTACAGCACTGGTGCCTGTTTATCTTGGATGAAACAGCAGCAGGTGTTTGTGCACGAGGACAGCCCAGGGAGGGAAGCACAGAGGTTGCTTCTGGGACTTTTGCAGGACAGGCCTTCTCCTCACACTTTGATTGCTGCTCAAGTGGTGTTCAACAGCTTCCTCCACTAGCACATTGCAGACTGAGGTGGTATGCAGGCTCTGCCACCTTTCTTGTACAAGATGCAGTCCTCTGAGAGCAGAAGGCACCATATATAGTCCACTGGTGGATGGATCAGTGGAAAGAGCTGTGCCCTCTGAGGGTTTTCAGATAGGATTTTTTTTTACATGCACAAAATTGCAGATGGAAAAGCAAAATGAGGGGGACAAGCAAAATTTCATTATCAGCCACCCAAAGGGTGAGAGTGGTAAATCTCAAGATGAAGGGATTAATTTTTTCACTCTTTGTTCCATGGCTTTCTATCATGGGAGAAGGTTTGCTCCCTCTTAGTCCCCAAGGCTCATTCTTGCATCTATTCCAATGAAATCTACAGAGGAAGCTCTCAGGTCCCATGTGCAAATATCTAATGGCCTTCCTAAATACAGGAAGGCATGAAGATGAAGCATGAGGCCAGTGTTTGTGTCAGAGATTTCCTCCCCAAACTTTGGTGCTGGGTTTCATGTCACATTGCCATATTTCTCCATAGCATCTCTATATATCCATCTTCAGAAGTGGATCTCTTGCTGTAATAGTAAGCTGCACAAAACCAGATGCATGTTTTGAACTTTATGAATTTGAGCTTAAGACATGTGAAACTCCATTATTGTGAAATTGTTAAGGACAAAAACGTCCAAAAACCAACCAACCACGGAATGATCACAAGATATTGTTCTCTCACTGTAGGGAAATCTGTTTAATCTCCCATAGCAGTCTATTCACTAACTAAACACACTGGTCCAGTCACTGTGAAGCAGACTGAGCATAGCCAGAAATAGCAGTGGGAAAGAATGCACATCAGGGAGCACATTCCTCTCCCTATCCTGGAGATACTGAAGAAACAGGAGGGGAAATCTTCAAATTGGAACCAAGCCACCCACAGCAAAACTTTCATCAGAAGAGGGCTATTAGCAATGTCCAGTACGAGAGCCCAGCTTCTAATCTACACCAGGCTTTTGTTATGATTCACTCACAAAAAAGATATTTAGCAGGACTACATCAAGGATATATTGAAGAAACAGTAAACTTAGCATCTCCTACAGAAAGGGCTCAATTTTTAAAGTATTAGGCTTGGCTCCTGACAGTAGGCACAGTGCAGACCCCAAAAAGCCATTCAGACACCATCTGCCCTGTGGAGCGTGCAGCCTGTCTTTGCTATCACTCAGAGACAGGAGGAGAGACACCCTTTCCTACAGTCGAGGTTTTGGTCACAGGGACAACATCTAAGGCAGTATTGTTATAAATGGGGAAACAAGAGTGCATAAAACATTATGAAGTTTATCCAACAAAAGGCTCTTTTCCCTAGCAGCAATCACTGCTGGTCCTTCCTCTCTCGTTTGTGTCTCAATTTCCTCCCCTACCGCAGAACCGCCCTCCTCCCCCCCGCCGAAACCCATTCAGGACTCAGACAGCAGAAGCAAAACAAGGTGAGATTTCCCTCGCTTACCCCCTCCCCCCCGCCAGAATGATTTTATCACATAATAGCCAATCTAAACAGTGTTCAGTGCAGTGCAAATCATACTTTGCATGCAAATGGAAAGACGGGGTTACCACAGGAATGAAGTCTGTTGAGGTACATGGTGAGGAGAAGCTGGCTTCTCTCTTCTGAACAGACACAAGTGGTGCAGAAGGAGTTTCACGCATTCATGGAGAGCAGGAGGAGTCTCTCTCCTGTTTTTGTCAAACACTTAGCTTTGACTTTACTGCCCAGAAGCAGACATATTTCAGATGCAGGAAGCCAACAGGAAGCTAACAACAGGGAGATTTGTCCTCTACCCAGGCAGTCAAGTGGTTCAGACCAGCCTTACACCTTTTATATGAAAGCAGAATTATCTGCATACTCTCCAGCTGGCATTGGGTCCCTATTTACCACCATTCCTCAGCTTCACTGAAACAATAAATGACTCCTTGCCCATAATAAGACCAAGGTTTCATAGGCAGACAGATTTAGATTGCTACCTGCTGCAATGCCTTGGCCCTTTGGATTCAGACTGCTGAACACATTCAACAGCTTATTTCCATGGATTTTATATTGTGCCCTAAAGTCACATCATAATCATGTAGCTTGCACTGCTGGTGCTTTCATGTTCCTATGCTGCAGGCAAGAGCATCCAAATGCATTAATATACTACACAGCACCAACCACATTTCCCGGCAGTGTGCAGCTGATATGGGTGTTGGAGGTATTCTGTCCAGACACCTCTCCCATCACAGCATTCTGCCAAAAGAGTTCATTTTTTAAATGGCAGCCACCCCTGATAAATAACTGGGTGCAGCCTTATAAAAGACTTTTATTATATGCTCCTCTCCCTGTGTTTGAAATCCCCTATCTCATTTTTATCACTAGCTGCTAATAACCCTTCACTGATTCTTGAAGTTGATGGTATGCACCAAACACGCTTGTCCAGCTGTGTTTGTGAAACACAGGGATAGTAATTTGATAAAATATTGTCCCCTTCTTGACTATCCATACTTTGTGCACCCTTATCTAAGTGGCTTCAACACTTCATCCCTTCTGTTTCTCCTGCTGCTCCATGTCAATATTGTCTGTTTATTCTGCAGGGAACATACAGGCTTTATTTGCACAACAGGAGTACAACAAGGCCCCAGATTTGGCTGAGGCTTTTGGTGGTCAGAGTTCCTCCTGCAGATGAGACTTGAATTTTAGCATTATTCTGGACTCAGGCTGAAAGATGCACACATTCATTCAGACCAGGATTAAAAGGCAACAAATAGCAAAGTGATAGATAGCTACTTCTGCCTTCTGGCATGTAAGCCAAGGAATTAGCAGGCTGTAACCACAGAGGCATACAGAGCCTGGAACAGACTGGCAGGCACTGACGTTTGTGTCAGCTGAAAAAGAAAGCAACAACAACAAAAAAATGTAGGACACAGAACAGTAGTACTTCGGAAAGTTTCCCATTGAAAACAAAGAAATCTCAGCTAGTTGTAGAACATAACATTTGATGCGATTTCCAAAGAGCAGAAGGACTAGTTTTAAAGTGCTCGGCATGGCCAGTCAGGGCAAAGTTTTCAGTTAAGCTCAGCTCCCATGGAGACAGCTAAACAAGAGCCAGATTTTAAAAATCACTCAGTAAACAGCTGTTTCCACTGCAAAAATTCTGTCCCAGTTTTCGAACAGAGCGCAGCACCACCCACATGGTGTGTCATTTCAAAATCTTGCCCTAAGTGACTTCACACCTGGGTTCATTGCTTCACTGGCTACCTGTCAGAGTCGAGTCACCTCCCTTTCTGTCTTCTTCCACCCTTTCTGAGCCCTGATGTTGTCTGATTAATCTGAGCTATCAGATAACTGTTCTGGTTATTGTATAGAGAGGGAATATCAAGAAATGTACCACACAGTCTGTGTCACTATGAGCTTTACAATTCCACCAATTTACCATGTGCTTTTGAGCTGCAAGAGCCAGCTTTATGCTTTGACCTGCCAATCATGCTGACTCATGTCAAATTCTGTCATCTTCCAAATGTCTTGAGTTTGGAGGTCTCAACCTATTTTCACATGCAGATGAAGCCGAGAATTTCTTTCTCCTGAAGTCTGCAGAAAAGCTGAAAAGACAGCAGATGCCAGATGCCACGATTCAAAAAAGACTGTGTCACAGGTGATGTAAAACATTATCTAGTTATCAACACTTGTAGAAACTGCAGTCTTCCTTCATCAGAATGTCAGTGTGAAGCTTTCTAAGGGCAGGAGTAACTCTTTGTTAGGAGAAGCCAGCTTTTGGGGTCATAAACCACACACAGCTCCTATACTCTCAAACTTTCTGAGAGCTTGTAGGAAGTCCAACAGTGGGGAAGGGTAACATCTTCTGCCCTACTGCCTACTGTCTTGCATGGTTCTTGTGTAAGCAGAGGGGCGCAATTCAGCATATGGAATGAATCACAGAAATTCTCAGAAGTAAGGTGGTCTACCAGAAGAACAAGAGTATCCTTTATTTTGGTTTTTCTTGTTAGGGTTTTTGTTTGTCTGTGGCTTTTTTTTTTTTTTAGGGGAGTTATTCTTCTTTTATGTGAAGATCCAGGAGACAGAAAAGGAAGGGCAGAAAATGGAGCTGGCTAAAAAAGCAGCCCACAATATAAACAGCCTCAGCCTGTGCGCTCTGAGGCATGGTTAGCTGAAGACATTTTTCATCTTCCAGAGCTAGTTTAAAATGTCTCTTGCTCAAACCAAACTCCCTCGAAGAAGAAAAGGCCTGCAAAGCAAGTGAGTTTCAACCTTTTGTACAAAAGATTCTGTTGTTCATTTCCCTACTGGAGAGAGATGTAACTCCCCACTTGAAGCTTTCTCCTCTGTCATTTCTCTCATTTCCTTGATCCCCCTTGCTGTGTGACCGTGTGACATGCAGCCATTTGGTGAGAATCGAGAGAGATATTGGCAGTTTGGGAGCTCTTGTTCCTGCTTAAGTATGCAAAGAACATAATTGCTAAGTGCATCATCTGTTGTAATTTATACATCCACACACAGCATAGATCAGGGCAGTCTTCACATAAGGATGCAGCACCATTTTTTCTTCTCTGCTTTTCTGGGCAGGAAAATATTAGGTCTCGGGGATCTCATTGTGCCACAGGCTGAACAAATGCTCTAAGAAGTGATCTCTGCCCCAAACAGCTTACACTCTCAGTACAGCTGCAGAGAACCAAGATGTGAGGCAGCATTTCTATAACTCTCCTTCTTCACACACAAGTTTGAAATTACTTGACAAATAATTTAGGGAGGTCTGCAGCAGGTGTAGAAGTTAGCAACGCCAAACCCAGGGTTACAAAAGCACTCTACAGTCATAGACCCACCAAGCAGGAGCTGTGTTGCTCCCAAACATTATCTAACAAAGAGGTAACAATGGACCAGATGGTAAATACTGGTCTGCAAGTCAAAAATAGCAGCTGTGTGATACTAAAAGGTCAAAAATATTAAAAAAGAAAAAAGAGAAATCTAGAGAAATTATCAGAGGGATGTCCAGTTGTCCTCCCCATCAATTGTGCTGACTCTCATAATCACAGCAGTTGGATTTCTCACGATCCTCTGCAACAGAAGCCAAGCCAATACTATCTTTAAAAACTTCAGTTGTAGGTTAGACAGAGCCCTCAGCTGAAAGTGGAGACTGCACAGCCATATTGGAGACTTCAGAAACCAGCCTTGTGCTCGATGATGACGGCGAAGGTGGGGGGTTGTCGCTCCCTTTTGACTCCCCTAAGTAAATCTGCAGTTCATAGAGTACCTTGAATTCCTTCACTGAGTTGCACTTCTTGCACAAGATTCCCCAGTCACCCTTTAGGACCTTCAGCAACAGAACCTCACTGTTCAAAGAGTGGCAGAGTTTCAGTTTGTGGCAGACTCCAGAGATGTTTATAGTAGATCCTTTACTCATTGGATTCTGACCATGTTGTTTCAGGGGAAGACATGGAGCCTCATATCCTCTGTTGCCTGGAGTGTTATGTCTCCATTTAAGCAAAGATTAAGAAGAGAAAATTTCTCCTCAGACAGTGGTCTTTAAAACAGCAGTGTATCTTTTGCAAACACAAGGAGGACCTGCTGAACCTCCATCAGTGTTGGAACGCTACTTTCCTCCCAAACTAGTTCTTCTGCTTGGTGGAGCAGAAAACTACACTGTTGGACGCTACCTTGTGTGCAGCAGCACCAAAAGTGGGGGTACTGGGCACTTGGCATTTTCCACACATGTTTCAAGTGATGCTTTGCATGTGCATGCAAAGTGTTACTTTTTTTCCATCTGTACCAAGGGGACGTGGTCCCAGGCAGAGCCACGGCCACTAGAGGGCATTTGAAGGACATCTGATCAATGATTGCAGGTGTCTGGCCACCTGATGAGGCAGGCCTGCCGATGGGTCCTGCTGTGCCAAGCTGTGGTGTGCAGCAAGAAGTCTTACCCCCATGCCTTTCTCATTCTCTCTTTCTGCAGTTGCCCCTGGGTGCTCTGGGATAGTGGCTTGCAGAAAACATGGCATAGGTTGTTCCTATGGTGTATCTGGATCTAATGTTGCAAATGGGCAGTAGCTAAGGTAGAACAATGCTTCTGAATAGACCACAGAATCTCTACACTTTGTTTGATTGCAACCTTCAAAATAGCTATGCATGTAGATATCAGAGATAGTTTTGTTCATCAGTTTTAAGCAACTGCCTGTGGTGCCCTCATTTAGTTTTCCTTGACACTGAGTTAGAAGTCCATGTTTTCCCTACCTTTTTCCATTTACTCTCTCTTAATGGAGAGAGCTAGTCTCAAAGGCCGATCTTTGCAAAAGCATACACCTACACTCCATACCAAGCTCTTTCAAGTCAGTTTCAGTAGACAGAGGAGTTGAATGCAGCCTCCTGTACTCCAAATGAAGGCCATGGCTTTCAAAACACAAAATATTTGGAGCAACTTCATCACCATGTAACTGTCTGCCGTCCAAAGGAACTGCCTGACACAGACCATATGAATCATCTCAGTGCCAGAATGCAACTGGCTTGAGTTGGGAGTGGTAGGCTGGATTTAGCTCAGGACACACACATTTGTGGTCATGTGAGCACCTATGCGCTCTTGGAAGCAATCCTGCTGGACATGTGATGTAGCATTAGTGTTTCTTGTGCTTCTCACTGGTTGCCACACTACCCTTCAGCTTTCAGGAGCTTGGTTTGAGCACACCAAGCTTTTCAGTTGAGAGAGGCACTTCTATATAAAGCACCCCTTAAGTCTCAACAATGCTTCAGGAGGCAGTACAGGGATTATTTTTATGTCAGAGGTAGAGACAAGAGGTATTTCCTAGGACACAGTAGCAGACCTATGGGTAGAGCTTAAGAACCTTGATAACACGATTCTGAGTCCAGCATCCAGCTTTTTACATAACAAGCCAGCTTTTACAGGTGTTGAGCTGCCTATCTCCACTGATGGATTAAGACCTGGCAAATCACAAACTGAGCTAATTGGTATATTTTTCCCTTAAAAAGAGATTTTGAAAACACACCAGTACTGGGAATTGTGAATGATACGTTCTGCCTGGAGGAAAACAAATTATCACTCCAGCAGGAAAACTCACATTCCCAGGGTTCTGAAAGCAACTTATGTTGACTCTTTCTTATTTTAGTCTGCTGGGGATTTGAGAGGGCTGATTTGAGGCAGAAGCAACGGGGAAAATTCTCTCCTTGTGCTTTCTTTTACCTGACTGTCACACAAACAGGCTTCCTCAAAGTCATTATGGTAAATGCAGATTACATATCATACACAACAGATAGTTGCTGCAAATCTCGACTAGTACATTTTTAATACTGGTTTCAAGGAGGCCATGAAGCCATTGCTTCATTTATAGCCAAGCTATAAATTATAGCTTTTATTTTTTATCTCTTACAGCATGGAGTGCTCCTCGGAAGGAGAACTGAATTCAATAAAGTATTTCTTTCATAGAGTGAACAGAAGGCACTTGAGTTACACAGTTAAAACTTCCTACTGCTGCTGGTTTCAGAATAGCTTTGTCAGTTTAGCCTAGTCTGGTGACACAGGTGGGAGAAGGGTAGTATGGTACCATGATCCTGCCTATCACAAGAACTTGGTCTTTCCCTTCCACTGCTGTGCAAATTCTGGAATCCACTCTTGAAAGTCATCTGATCCAGACCCTGCACAAAGCAGGGCTATTACAAAGATTCTCCAGTCTGAAAGAATAGGTTGGTTGAGGTGACTATTCACACACATCAGGTCTCAGCCACGAAGAGAGAACATGAGCTTCACAACTCATGCTTCATCAGTGACTTTACCAGTTGTGAAGGCTGCACAAGTACTGGATTTTAAAGTGCGTTGAAATTAGGTGTGGAACTCTAAAATACTATGTTTGTGTAATCTTGGCTTCTGGCATGTGAGTCTTACCCTGGTGACATGATGGGGACAGGACTGCCCTGTGCTGGTGAAGTCAGCGTGAAGAGGTTAATTTTGCAACATTGGAGAGGAAACGGACAAAGGTAGAAACAGACCTTCAGTGATAGGTGAAAGAAATCCCTTATTTGAAACGTGTATTTGTTCTCCTGTATTAGTACAAGTATAGGAAGAGCTGGGATACAGAACCTTCAAACAAAAACAGTGGAAGATTAGGTTTTATACATCAAATTTTAGTAAATTACTTCTGAATAAAGTAAATAATTTATTGTTGTTGCAGTGCAGTTATGGCAACGTGAAGATACTGAATGTACAGAAATAGTAATCCTTAGGGTTATATCAGGTTTACATCAGGAATAAGAAAGGCTGAAGGTGGACATTGATCAGATAGTAAATACAAAATGAGCATACTGTACACTGTCTTCTAAATACATACATACAAGGTTGAATAATTTCTTAAGATACCCAAAGCATCTTGCTGACCTGTGTTTGCAGAGAGGGTTATTCTCCTTATTGTATAAAATGAGGTTCAATGTTTGGCTCATAACACAGTATTTTTCAGTATTCTTGTGAGCATTTACTAAAACTAGTTGAGATGCTTGTATGTGGGTACATCACAATTTAAAAAATTAAGCAAAAATTAACGTTCTTTTAATTTTATTTTTTCCCTCTGGTGGTAACATCTGCTACCATAAGATGATAATGAGTTCTGCTACAAAGGCTTTGAGAACCCAAAAGTAACATGTAGCCCTGAACTTTGTCATATTCCTGGTAGAAACATGGGGGAATATTTGGAGGTGTTTATGTTTACTGGCAAAATATCTAGTTTCCTACAGTGGTATTAGCAACCTGTAGATTTTTAAACATTTTTTAAGCAGCCATGTCTACTTCATGTAGGGCTAATGTTGATCAAAATCCTTAGCATTCTCCCTAGACTCCTCACTCAGCGTGCTGTAAGAAACGGCTGCGCTCTACTTCTTGAGCAGCCAAGGTTCTCTCAGGAGACACATCTTGGTGGGTGAGAAGTGTGCCCCAAGAAGGCACACAAGCATGAAGTGTAGAGCAGCTACTGACTTTGATGGGCTTCCTCTCGTTACTGTTCCAATCCCACCTCTTACACTAGTATTTGGAATGGGTAAGCAACTTAATATGGGGATTTTTATGCCTCTCAACATGAGAGTTAATTATGCAAACTAACATTTTTGGCTGGGCAGTGGGATGAGGTCTCAATTACACTTTGGCCACTACAGTTTTTCAAATTGTAATCCCAAGGATCTTTCTGTGAAAGGTAAATTGCAGACAAAGTAGCTGGAAGAGAAGAGCACTGTTTTTCTGTAGAAACATAGAAACAAAAAATAGTTAATAACATTAATTGAGCAGATTCTAGTGTTGCTGGCCAAGGAAAGTATTTGTCTTCTGCTGAACACTCTGTTGCACTCTGCAAGCACAAGCTTCTAGAATGACCTCAGCACTTCTTTAGCTTTTATTCAAAGTCACCGACATGTTTATGATTCAGTTTCCTCCCCATCTCAGCAATAAATACCTACATAGCAAAGGCCTGTAAATCTGCCATTCAAGCAGCAAAAACAACATGCCAATCCAATAAATGACTCCCTCACAGTGTTTTTATTATACAAAGAGTGCTTTTTCTGTGTTCCATCCAAAAACGCCATCCTGCAAAGTTTACTTTATAATAAACAAGGGAGGTCCAGCAGAGATGGGCAGCAGACCAGAGAAAAGATAATGTCACTAAAGGGGGGTAAAAAAGAAAAGAAGGTATAATTATTGTTGAGCATGTTCTTAAATCTTGAGTTACACAATGACTCTGTCACATTCACTTTCCTACACAGATTATATTTTTTGAAAGTGGCCTTTCATAGCTGTATTCATTAATACCTGCATATTTAACAGTGCTGCGCATGGTTTGCTACTCTTTTCTGCTTTCTGAGTAAGAAAATAAAATTATTTTCTTGTACTTTTTGCTGCTGACCCCCTAGTAAGGGATATTCAACCGACGGACAGTTGAAGCAAATTCTTTGTAGACAAATAATGAGTTTATATATGTCTACAAAGTATATTTCAAAATTTTATGAGCAAAGCAATCTGTCAGAATGTAAGCTAGTGCATTCATTATTTGCAAACTGAAGAAAAGACTGCTTTCACTGGGTAGTTTGCTAATTACAATTGGTTCAGCATTGAAGTATGTCATAAAGTAGAGAGGAAAACAGTCTTGTAATGCCTTTCTCTCAATGCTAAAATGGTATTATTGCTCTGATTTATAAATGCAGCAGAAACATGAGGTTAAAAAATAATTTTGTTTCACTATTACTACTTTGCTTTTGAGAGTTAGAGTAGATATGATCTATGTTTGTTTCCCTATCAAGGTAGATTTTCAACATTTCTTTATCAGTTAGGAATTAGGATAAAACATTTCAGTTGTGGCATAAACTTATATAAATGGGTTTTTTACCTGCTTCAAGAAAAATAAGAGGAGGAAGAGGAGGAAACAACCAGGATGATTTTAGTTGTTTATTAGATTTCTCTGCATAGAAGACTAGATTTTAAAAAGCTGAGACGCTTGCTTCAGTAGGTACATTTTAAATCTGATGCCAGGAAGGGAATAAAAGTAGTATGCCAGAGAAATGGAGAGGAGGCTGGTGTCACTCCTCTTCAATGGAAGAATTCCGAGAGACAATAAAGGGGAAAGATGAGCAGAGAAGGGAGATGTGATTCTCGGAACAAGAGAGAATGCCAGGAGTCTTGAAAACAGGACAAACACAACTCGACCCTTTCTGCGTAGAAAATAGTGTTAGAAGGAACAATCAGCTGAGGAAGTTGAAACCTAGAGATCGCAAAATAGGGTTCAGTGTTGGAAGTGTAAGAAGAGGGAAAAAACAAGAAGGAAAAAGTTCCAAAAACATGGAAAGCTGAAGCACTGCAGGAAGACAGAAGGAAGAGATCAGCACTGACTCTGTTCTTCTGTGTGGCAGTAGCAAGGGCTCAACACACAAGGACGTCTGCACAAGGAGAAGGGTACAGCAGTGCAGTGTGTGACTGCACTGCAGCTCACTAAGAAAAGCAGTTTCCACAAGAAAAAGAAAGAGACCCATACTAGAGTGGTTTAGAACCAGCTATACCTATTAACTTTTTAATGGGGTTTTTCTTTGTGTTGTACAAACAAATCTAATTTTAAACAGGATATTGTCCTTTCACTGCTTTTACCTGTAGCTGAAGTTCTGTCAGTATCTCCTGCCCTAAAATACAGACCACATTGTAATGATTCTGCAGTGCACTGTTTCAGAGACAGCAGGAAGAACATCACTTTGATAACTGTGAGGCCCCTACAAAAATAGGAATAAAAGCCCTTCAAAAAGAGATGGTCTGACTGCTCATTATTAAAGTTTTTAGTATATTTTGTCAAGAAACAGTGCAAAATCACAAAGTAACCTGTTGGGCAAAGCACAAGGCCCAAGGAACAATGGGAAGCCAGGGGTGACTGCTTTTTTTCCAGCTTCAAACTACCTAGTTGATTGCAGCATTGTAATAGTAGTGCTTTGCGGGCAGCTGTGCTCCTTCATAATTCACTGTGTGGGAACAAGGGAAAATTAAGGGATACAGAGCTGTACCCAGCTTTCTCTCTAGCAGGACCTGGCCCTAGAGACAGACAATGCTGCCCAAGGCAGAAATAAGAATCATCACCTTTTTCCTTATTGCAGACTGAAAGATCAGTTCTAAGGAAAAGGTAAAAATGGCAGCTTTTAAAAAGCCTGCATCCCAGCTGTTCGAAAATATCCTAACAAAGACAAGGTAACAGCTTGCTCCTGTTTATTTAATCTCTACCTATTATAAACTCCAGTACCCTGCTATGACACAGGACTTAGAAAACTGTTTCTGCGGGCCTGATTTAGGAGCTATCTGTAGAAAGATTGTCTAAGATGTCTATCTCAGGTACCTGGAAAACCTTAAGACATCTTTATGGGAGAGAGCTGTAATTATCTGACATGCCAGGAATACAATTCAGTTACACATCTATTGCAGAAGCAGAGCCAAAACCCTACAACAAACTGTGCAAATTACTGCAGACTGGGGAGTCCGCTAACCAAGGTGTTAGCCATCAGGGACTGTATTCAAGTTGCTATGTGTCTGTTCCCAAAGCCTTGCATTACAAAAGATGTCAGGACAGGGATTCCTTCAGGCACAGTGGTGGAGCTGTGTCCATCAAGGACAATACCGAAAATGTGACTTGAAGCAAGAGTAAAATGCAGTGTCTTTGGAGCAGTGTTATTTCATAGAAACACTGCCTTGCTTAACTACCCTTGCAACCCACCATAAAATATGAGAAGAGGGGTAGGGCTAGCACAGAAGAGGCATGGATCTGCCCTCTGAGGCTACCCCAGCCAGTCAGGCTGTAGGAGCACAGCACAGCAGGCAGAGGAGGTGGCAGCAGCCTCAGCCAAGTGGGCAGTCTGAGTCACGCCAGCTGAATTTTGTGAGACCCCAGCGCTCCTCACAGAACCTTTAGTCAGCATCCCAGGAATGCACTATTTTAGGAAACGAGAAAAGCTTTGTGTATGCATTCCCCGAGGACCCTGGAAAGAGGACATGAATTCTTGTGCAGTGCCACTCACCTAGCTGCCTGTCCCAGACTAAGGTGGGTAAGAATTTTTTCAGATGGTTGTGGTCATCCTCAACATTGCTGTATTAAAACTTGGGTAAAATCCTGCTGTCCTATTAACCTTTTTATTTAGCCTTTCCTCAGGAAGATTCCAAAACACTAAACAAAATGGACTTCAGGATCTAACTTGGGGAATTTTTTTCTCCCATAACAACAGGAGAGAACAAGTTTCATTCTGCTCTAAGAATCTGAAAAAGATCTGTAAAGTACATCCACAGAAGTAGTTTCCTCTGTAACCCTCATTTCCTGGCCACAGTAGGCCTGTCACATTTCCACTGATCCATTGTTCTGCTTCAGGAAACAAAACAGATCTCAGTATCTCTCCTGAAGTTTGCTCTGTTTGTACCATAACCTGTCATATAATCCGAACTGCAGTGTCTTGGATATTCACTGCATCTTTATTAAACAGGGGGAAATACTTGATGCATAAATCTTTCTGTGCTTAATTTTGCATGTCACATTGTTTTTAGAGCATTTAGAAATGATGGACTTAGCCAGCATTTATGCCCAATGCTGTGGCAGTTTCAGTCTCAGTGACTTGCTTGTTCGAGATCTGATGCTGAATTTCCATTATGAGCAATACCCACCGTGACTGTGTGAAAACTGAAAACCTTAAGGCATAAACTTTCTCACCAAGCAACAGTCACCATTCTGCAGAGAGCAGGCCTGTGCGTCAAGTTCTGCTCTAATCCCTGCACTGATCGTAAGCTCTGTGAACAGACTCCAACCCTCCAGCCCACAAGCAAACCTGAGGAATACGACAATTACTCACTCACTTGCTCAGCAGTCACACAGTCTGCTGTTTCCAAGTGTGTCTTTACCTCTACCTTGATTTCACTTGGTATTTGCAGGCTCCCAAAACAGTGCACCAGGAGAGGGAATCTTTATCAAACCTGCCTGTAACAGTGGGTTGTGCCTCCAACACCAGTCAGTGCATTTCAGTATATCAGAGTTTATATATCCATATATATATATATATGGAGTCAGCTGCAGCAGGCATAAGCAGGGTCAAGCCCTGGTGAATTTTAGACTGGCTGCAAGACTGGAGGCAGTCCTGCCCAATGCAAAAGTACAACCTTCCCCTCGGGGCAGAAGAGGAATCTTTCACTTCACCTTGGCTAACCTTGACAGATGCTCACAATCACATATCCTGATATAAATTCCTGCTGGAAACTGGCAGTAGACTTCAATTCCTGAAACAAAGTGATTCAGATAGAGCCATACTTGAAAGTAAGTTTAAAAAAATCTTTTTCTGTTTTCCACAAGGAGCAGAAACTCCTACATAAGGTGAGGGATATCACGGTGAACAGAAACAAAAGGCAGTAGCATCATGGTTCCATTAGCATCTGTGTTACATGTTGTACTGTGAAATAATCCACTTAGATTTTACTCCTCTTTTGTTACTAGTTAAAGTGCTTTTAATAAGTTAAACCACTCATTCGAGATTTGATGTTTAAAAATACCCTGAGACATGCTCAAGACAAAACAGAATAAAACAATTTCTTTAGGGAAGAGAAATTTTTACCAGCATACAGGTTCCATGTGTAAACAAAATTCTCCTTGCAAGAAAACACGATGACCATCATGACAGATTTGCTTTCTCAAATGGACAATGAGGTTCAGACAGGATGTGCAAGTTTAAGGGAAAAGGAGTGAGGCAGATGCTTCAGAGCTCTGCTGTTTACTTCAAGCCGTGAAACAATCCTCCTCTCATCCTCACCTTCCTCCTCTTCCCAGATCAAGCACACAACTCCAGGTTTAGTAGCAACTGAAACTTTTCACCTGTGAAGAACTCTGGGAAAAGTATCATGTGTGAAAATGACCATTTCATTACTTGTGAACTGAAGCAGCTGGGGAATGCTTTAAGAAAGGATGTCCCAAGGTTAAAAAGAAGGAAACGGTCTTTCCCCAGATCTCATCACCTGCTGTTGAGCCTTACGTCTCTCCCATGTTTAAATTTCTGCACACAGCAATATCTGGTCTCCCTGCCTCTCTGTGCAATTGTGTTGGGGTCATTAAGCTAAAATCTGCAGCTGTCCTCAATCTTTCCCTCGCATATTTATTTGTCACACTGACAGTCTTCCATCTGATGGGTCTGTTAGCAGCGGGATAGTCTCTGTGAAAGTGAGTATTCAAACACCTACCCTAAAACAGCCATTTCTGAATCTAGCTGGGGAAAAGCTACTACCTAGCAATTCCTCCCCTCTGCTAACCAGTTTTAGGGACTTACAGTGCCTGAGCACACATTTCTCAAAATACTGTTTTGCATCTAACATGATCATCTAAATCCAGCTTCTGATCTGAG
Organism: Pseudopipra pipra; assembly: GCF_036250125.1. Taxonomy (NCBI): domain Eukaryota; kingdom Metazoa; phylum Chordata; class Aves; order Passeriformes; family Pipridae; genus Pseudopipra; species Pseudopipra pipra. Next base: position 24,495,027 of record NC_087581.1, on the reverse strand, counting down.
CAGTCCTTGAGATAAAAGCCCTGTCATGGAAGACTACTCTGAAGACTGAGGTGAACAAGTTTCCACATCACAGGTAATCCCATGGTTATCACACTCTGCCTCAGCCTGCTCTGGGAGAGACGGTCCACCACCATAAATGTTACAGAAGTGTCAGTCAAGGGGAAGGACATCTTAGCAGTGATGATCCTTTGAACTGGAGTACTATTAAAAGTGTTGAGTGATTTTATTCTGAACAGCAGTCACAGAAAGACCATGCTCCTACATCCATGAGGAGGATATACTTATGGGATAGGGAAAAAGGTAAATCCGTTATGTTTACCCGAAGGGTATAGCCCATCTCCTGGATAGGTCCTCTGGGCAATGGTCTGGCACACAATCTCTGTGGAACTGTTAAGAGACCTTGTGTTTATATGGATTATAGAATCTTTTAGGTTGGGAAAAAAAACCAGTCTCAGGCAGGGGGATCATCTAGTCCAGCCATTAATGTTGTCTTCTTCAGTTTAATGTGAGCTAGGTGTAATTCCCATCGTGAATTTCTTCATATGTCTTACTAGTAGGAGATTTTGACATTTCCTTTCTTCTTTCTCAGCTATGAGAGAGAGGGATTGTTAAAAATCGTACCTCTGAGAAATAGTATCACAGCATCAAGCTCACATGCCAGCTGGGTTCCTCACTGTGCAACAAGCTGTTGAGAACAGGAAGGAAAAGCATGGCTGTGCATGGCTTGGGCAGCTGGAATCTGTCTACCATGCCCTTGTGCTTCTCTGCAGTCACAGGTGTACTCAACCAGTAGTGGAGCCCTTAGGCTTCTGCTGGAGCATTTCCATATGCAGAGTGATAGCACTGAAGTCCAGCCTTTTATTTACAAGTTTTCCATGAAATGTGACTGTGGTGGGTTGACCCTGGCTGGAAGCCACGTAGCCTCTAAGATGCTCTGTCACTCCCCTCCTCAGCAGGATGACAGAGGGACAAAATAAGATGGAAAACAACTTGTTGGTCAAGCTAAACCAGTTTATTAAAGCAAAAGCAAAAGGGTGCTCACTCAAGCAAAGGAAATAAACCTCATAGATTTTATTCTCTACTTCCCATCAGCAGTGGGCCATTTCCCAGGAAGCAAGGCTTCAGCTTGCATAGAAGTTGCTCTAGAAGGCAAACATCGTAAATAATCAGTACCCCCCTTCCTCTTCCTTTACTTCTGAGCAGACATCGAATGGTATGGAATATCCCTTTGATCACTTTGACTCAGTAGTCCTGGTCATGTCCCAAGATTTTGCCCACCTCTGGCCTGCTGGTGGGAAGGCAGAATGATGGAGAGACAGCACTGATGCTCTACCAGCACTGCTCAGCAGTAGCCAAAACACTGTTATCAACACCCTTCTAGCTACCAATGCAAAGCACAGCTCTGTGAGGGCTGCTGTGGGGAAAATGAACTCCATCTCAGCCAGACCCAATACAGTGCCATAGACAATAACATTTGTTTTAAAGCCCTTCTGGGCACATGTCCTTGTGAATTGTCCTTTTCCAGCTGAGGAAGTGTGCATGAGGAAACAGCCCATCATCTTCTCCTTGTGGGGATAAAATCAGTGGCTAATGTGCATAGCAGGGTCTTAGAGGTTTCTGGAACTGAAAAAATAACAAAACACAGCAAAAATTTACAAAGCAAACTCAAGTGAAAATATATTTTCCTTCATCTTTCAGAAGCAATTGGATTTTCAAGTCTTCTACATTAAAAGCCACATAGTTTCTTTATAAACATGTAATTTCAATTAAGAGAATAATAACTATTTTGTTTGTCACATTTGAATTAATGACTAAGACATTTTCATTCTCAGAGAAATGCTCAATATGGAAATGTGCCTTCTGGGAACACAAACAGCCCACAAAATTTATTTGGCAATGATAAACAAATGAATATTTGGACAGGTGTAATTAAGCATAGAAGAGACAAATCTCTGTGCAGAACTGATTCACAGGGAAATTCACCTGCCTTGGGAACCCAGATTACATTGCACATTGCTGGATTATCACACTGGTGTTTCAGTACCTTCTATTACCAGGGCTGCAGAATGGTGTAAATTAGCTGATAATTTCGGAGTTTTAAGGTGGAATTGGTTTAAATTTTAACAGTGTCAATGTGGGGGGCAGGACAGTGTGTGGGGAGTAATGCCTTATTGTAAGAAGTGGAGTTTTTTACTCCTCTCTTACATAAATCAGCCAAATCTGAATTAAAAAAATGTCAGGAGACAGAAATCTATGAAAGAATTTAAATGTTATTTGAGAAATTTTCTGTCTTCCTTATAATTAATACATACTCAAAAATTGTAACAGCCAGCAGATGTCTCTGCAGCCACTGATCAGCAACGCACACAGGAGGAAAAGCAGGGAGGAAGAATTTAATAAGTGGCCATTTCACTTTAAGATTTACTGCCAGAAATGTCAAATCTACACAGAAAATTCCAGAATAGCAGAGACTGACAGCGTTATCACAGAACTGCCTAGCAAGGAATCAGCCTCTTGCTTGGCTGATGAAAGCAACATGAAAACCTAAGAGCTCTCTGTTTTCAGAGTAGTTAATCCAAAATAGTAAGTTTATAAATTTCGTGTATATGCCTGTGTTTTTCAAGCCATTTTTTGCCCCTCAAAAGGGGCAAGCTTGTCTGTGCTGTCCCTGGAGCTGACCTATACCTGTGCTCCTTGTCCTCCCACATGTGGGAATGACTATCACAAGATACCCTGCTCTGCTCCAGCACAAGGCATGCAGCTTCAGGCTTTCCTTTGCTAATGTATACACAGCAAAATATGAAAAAAATAGTATTTTCCCTACCAAAACAAGATACTTTGCTGCACATCAGATTCCCTCCACAGGGAGAGGAAGCACTGGAAAATGAGACATGATAGTTATGAGTCACACTATCTAATGAGCTGGTCATAACTTACATGTTATGATTGTGAGAGCAATATATGACTGTGAGAGCAATAGAAGAAGCTATCTGATAACAAAGCACATATTTTCTACCACTGTGAATGATTTATAAGCCCAGTGAGTTGCTGACTTGTAGCCTAAGGTCTCCTGGTAGTGTCATTTTTGCTGAACACTGATGAAACTAAATATACCTAGCAGGTAGATTTGTGTAGTGTTTGTGTCTTGTACAGAGGCAGTCCCGCTTACCACAAAGTTATGGCTGGATGGTTGGCTCTTGACTTGGGACAAGTGGGGAAAACACTTCCTCAGAGAGCACAGCAGGAAGAAGGAAACGCTCTGAAGCCTTTTTTGCTCTTCCTGAACTCTGTGTGGCCCGAGAACAAGTGCAACTTGCAACTGACTTCAGTGGAACCTGCTTACTTATTGTAAAATGAGCACCTTTTACCTCCTTTCACAGATGACATGAAAAAAATCAACATGTGATTTGTTTACATCAACATTGATGTAGAGAGGCTTGTTGGCTGTTAATGTAGCTGTTGCATCTCTCTTGTGTTGCATCACTGCTGTGGATGGTAGACAGCACAGGTTGAGTTTGCATGCTGAGAAAAGAGCCCTTGCTCTGCCTGCTGTATCCCTATCCCCTGACCTGCTAGACCATGTACAAGGTACAGCCTTTAGCAGCAATCTCTTGCAGTAACACCTACATTCATGGGAGGAAAATATAACGTAAATCGTTTCTCTTGATTCAGTTCTCAGATGACAATATCTGTGTAAGGCCACAGTTTATCTTTTCCCAATCTTCTAATTATTAAAATTTAAGAATCTCATTTCATTTAGATAATGCAGTAGGAAAATCCTACTGGCCTTCTGGTTCTTGGCTGAAGACACATAACAAATGTGATCCTTCTCCTTTCCCTTCCAAGTAAGGTGGTGAGTCATTCAATTTACAGGGGAAAAAGGCCAGATGGTAGTAGACATCTTTATCATATGATGTATATTTGTATGAAAGGTTTTTATTTTTCCTTTTCTCTGATTTCCATGAATTACGTTTTACTCCTCTGCTTTGTTTTAATGAGTAGTGTAGCAAGATTTGTATATATATTTTACCACTATTTTATGAAAAGTCTGCAGTTCATACCTGTGATACATGTGATATATGATGCTGTCACAGGAAAAGTAGCTAGTGTTGTTACAGACCTTCATCTTAATTATGAAAATTTTTAATTTAAATATAGGGCTGAACATACAAAATACAGTACTAGGCCATCTGTTAGTTTTCCATCTGGGCTCATTTGCAAAATACTCTGTTTCCCTCCTAAACACTATTTATAATCTTCCTTGGAAAAAAAAAATATGACACACAAAGGATAGCTATTTGCATGGAGCTTTTAATAGAAGTGGCTATATAGTTCAAAGTAGTAACAAAATATATTTATTTTGTTTTGCATGCAGGTGTAAAAGCTCAATGCCTTATAAACACGCACCAAAAAAATTTGCTTATCACACTGCTTTTAACTAGCAAAAAGTGAAAGTCCTCAAGATATCTGATTTCATGGTAAACTTACAAATGAGGATGAACAGTCAGTATTTTGAATCACTGACCTGGATTTTTGCAGTCATTCTGAACTGGCTTGTGTTTCTGTCTCCTTCAGTCTGAAATGTTTGCATAGGCCCAATTTCTGAAGATGCACGCCGTTCATTATAAAGCATCTTGAGGTGAATATCCCAAAATTAGCGTAATCACTAGTCATTAGGTCCAAACCCATATTCCCCAGACCAGTAGAAGTGTGGGTTATGGGTCTAGCCCTACCTTGAAGCGTTGGTTGCAAGAAGCCCACTGGAAGCCCCCTGGAAGAGGCATGCATGGGATTGATTTCATGCTACCCTCCAAGACCACCTTTGAGTCACTAACAGCAAAATCTAGGACACATACAATGGGCTGCTGTGTGTTAGGTCCTATTTTCTCTCTCCATTCAGCACTAGAGAGCAGTGAAGGCCTCATTCCCTGGTGGCTATTCCCTAATCACTCTTTAACACCTTTGAGTCAGGTGTCATGAAGTACCATCTATGGTCTTCCTTGCTAGCCCTAATGCATCACCTTTGGCCAAAATCTATTGGGCAATTTCTTGAGTGGGAAGAAAGAAGGGGCTAATTTCAAGGATTTCGTGATTTGAAGGGCAGCTATTCAATATTATCTTACTCTCCTCTCACCTTCTCTTTCTTTTTTTCAGAAAATATCTTCAGACGCCCCTGCTTGTTTTAATTCTCCATAAAAAGGCAAGGGCTGATTTCTACTGACTAACTTGCATGAATAGTTCTGAAGAAGTTCTTTGCAGCATCATGTGGAGCCTTTTTTTTTTTTTTTTTTTTTTGGTGAGCAAAACTAGAACAATTGTGTCCTAGAAAACACATTAAAAAAAAATGCCTGGAATAAGTCACCAGGCTCCCTGACATTGTTTCTTCAGGCTGTCTCATCATATCTGTCTTCCTGCCATCCCTGTGGCAGGATGTTTTAAGTTCTCTGCAAAAAACGCTATCTTTTTTCCTTTCTCACTTTTCAGTAGTATGCATAAATGCATAAATTGTTGCAAGATGAAGCTTCCAGGTGCCATCACAATGCAGCCCTCCTTTTCACCCGAGATCTGAAAAAAATGTGGTCCCTGACTACTGATTGTGAAATGGACCACACTTGACAAATTGCAGCAGCCCCTATGCATAATCCTTACTGTAGTTTCAGCAAGACCTGAAAACTCTATGCAGCAAACCAGTTTTTATTTTATGCTAGTAAGAACAAAATGACACCCCAAAACACCAACTATCTTCTGAATGTTTTCCTGTCAAAGACGAAAAAGCTGCCTTATCTCAGAGCGTTGTATACATTTATAATGAAATAGAAAATCAGATGAAATAGAAAGTAGATGCAGGAGATACAAAAGACAGATAACATACTGGGTTTAAACTAGTAGAATTGCATTACTAGAATGCAAGCATTAATAGCTATTTACTGTCCATTTAATTAACTTCCTCCCCACCCATGCCACCTCCATTTCAGTTCTTTCAATAACGTATGACAACGATAGAATGCATTTTGAAAGCATTCCCCCCTCATAAATATTTGCATACTTATGACCAGATGTGACTCTGGAGCTTAGGAACACTCTGTGGCACACAGTAGGCACATGTGACTCCACAGACGAGTCTCAGCAATGTGACCTTGGTTAGCATTTTCTCTCCAGAAGAATTTAGCCACTGACTGACACGTTTTGTTGCAATATTTAATTTAAAAATTCCCCTTCATGTGTTACCTATCAAGAACAGTCAAAATGCTGCAGCTGTTGGAAAGCCCTGTGTTCAAGACAGGATAGTGAACCCAGAGCAATCACCAAAATGAAATGCTGCTCCTGGACCTCAGCATAACAGTGAGCAGACAGTAGGTCATGTTGCCACCAAGGAAACAAAGCTTGCCATATTCAGCTACTGTCATGTCACCTCAGAGGGTGCGTTTTGCAAACTCAAGCTTTTGCGGTGCAAGGCAAAAAATACCCTTCATTTCTACTAGCAAAAGAAAATAATCATGTTAATAATGAGGGTTAGTGAACCCAAACATTCATTACTGTCTTGCAGTTACACCTACAAAGCTCCATCCAGGGCTAAGAATTTGCTGTCCAGTGCCAATAGAGTTGATGCAGTGATCAGTCAGTCCTCATGTGTTTGATAGCACACATAAACAAACAAAAATTTATACTTCCAAGACATCAGTACAGTTTTAAGAGATGCTGTGGCCTTGAAAGTTTATTTTGCAGGAGAGAGAGACCAGCACCATAAAGCCTGGGTTTGATTTTTTAAAAAAGCATGAATTATTTGTATGTTCTGGAAAGGAAAGAGTGCATTTTGTACAGGCTGTTCCCAAGAGGGACAAATACGCTCAGCCTGCCTCCTGGTAAATCCAATGCAGATATAAGTTATTCCTTGAAGAGAAGCCCTGACAAGCATTGCACAAGTGTACCTCTCCATGAATGGCCACACAGCACTCCTGTCTTCATCCGCAAAAGCTGTGCTTTTCCAAGAACCATCTGATTAAGCACACCGAGCCGGGAAAGTCAGATTTTGCACTTGTTTATTTAGTCAGGTTGCTGCTCAGTATAGGCAGCTCTGAGCTTCATAGCCTCTTGTAGGTTTTGTTTTTACAAGTGACCAGAGTAAATCTAGTCATCCTGTTGAAGCTGCCAGGATGTATGCCAGCATGGGGCAACAACAGAAAGACAACACCTGTCCTAGTGAACTTGGCCAGTTTGAAGAAGGAATAAGAAGGTGTTTCACACAGCTGAGTGCACAGGTAGTGAGTACATCTCAGATAACTGTTTTAATTGTCATAGAAAGTTACCTTTCTCTGTAATATAATTACGTTAATATTTTTTACAATACCTACCTTTTCCTTATCATTGTTATTGGACAGAACTGTGCACCGAAAGCCCAAGAGGACTCTAACAGGACTTGTAGAGGTGAAATGAATCTGTTGACTGACAGCATTTTTGAGAACACAAAAATGTCTTAGGAACAAAAATCTGCATTGGTGGGAACAATTTCCCATGTGCAGGAAATTAAAGCAGGGAGTGACATTAAATCCTCTCCCAGGCTGCCATTCCTGAATCCACCTGTCATTCCTAGCCCTCACAGTCCATAGCTGAGACAGAAAGAGAAAAAAGTACAGCTATTACTGTGGGAGAAAATATTATTTCAAACAGTCAATAATGCTTCTTTCAGCTTTGCAAACTTCTTTAGTAAGACTTTTCTCTGCCTTGAAGATATCATAGCTCCCAGTCTGACATCAGAAGCCAGAGGGACAGTTGCACCCACAGGCAGCATGACTGATGGTTGGCTGTAAACCGGCAGCAGAGAAGACATGCTCCAAAGCTATCACTGAGACACAGTGTCTGCTTAAAGGGCTCAGGGTCAGGTGTTTGCTCACTCAGTGAAGTAAATAGCTGCAAACTCTTAAGAGAAGAAACGTGGAAGGGATTTATCTCAGAGATTTGTGGCTTAGTCATCGGGGGGTTTTTTTATATTGAGTTTGCCCTCACCTGGCCTCTGGTGCAAAACTGTGTGAGAACCAGAGGCACTATGCTTCCCTGGCTTTGGGGGCACAAAACGGGGCACTGCATGGCTACAGAGTAAAGCAGGAGAGGGTGGGACCTTACTGAACCTTATTCCCCTCTGCATAAGAGGCAGGGTTGAAGCATCCTCCAACTTTTCCCTGATGCTTTAGCACTCACCCCTCCACTCTGGAGAAGACATGGGGTAGAAAACTCTGAACAGCAGCATGTTTCCCCACCCCCTCACCTCTTTGGGAGTTTTAGTTCCAGCTGAAAGGGTCTGTCCTTTCTTTTCCCTTTACTCCTTATTTAGCTAGAAGACTTTTTTCCTCTTTAATATCTCACAGTTTCCCTTGATTATAGTTCTGAAAATTACTCTCCTCCCAGTCAGAATCTGAGCCTATATTTAAGAGCTGCTTTGCATTAACTGTTGTGCTGGTTTAAAAGTTAACCAGCAGGGGAAATGAACTCAACTCAAAAGAGAGATTATAATTCAGAATAACAATTTAATAAAATAATACAATAAGTACGATTATACAGACAAACAATTTGGTTTTAACCCACAAAACCTAAATGTATAACCCAGCACCCTGGGGCATGAACAAAGTGGTGTTTCTTGCCCCCCCCCCCCGAGTCCAAAGTAAAGGGAGAGGGGAAAAAACCTGCTGGTGGGAGAGCTGTTGCAGTCTGGTCAAAAGTGGTGATTGCAGTCCAGTTGAGGGTGGTGAGCTGCAGTCTGGTTGAGAGCGGTGAGCTGCAGTCTGGTTGAGAGTGGTGAGCTGCAGTCTTCCTCTGGATCCCACGAGTGGTAAAAAGGTTCCGAAACTCCAAGTTTATATATTCTCCCGTTCAGGCAGGAATGCTCAGTCCTTCCCTCAGAGCAGGGAATTCCATAAAGGGTATGAGGACAGGAACATCTACAGGCCTCTACTGCTAACAATCTCTGGGAAATGGCATGGAAGTCTGTAGAATATGTAGTTTTGGGTTACACCCATACCATGATGAACTGGTCTCAGCTGTCCTAACTAGGACAACAGTCTTGTATTAAAATATTCTCTGTTGCAACATTCTGGTTTATCTATTGATCTGTATTTTTTGAAATTATTGCTTTTTACAGCTTTCTAATTTGGTTATACTGTCAAAGCATTTTTAATTTTAATTACTGTGTATCATGCTTTTGGGTATAAAACGGTCAGATAAATCTGAGTATCTGCATAAACACGGGGGAACTGCATGTGTTATCACTCAACAATTGCTGGTGGGCAGTTAGCAAACTCTTGTCTGGGATCTGTGTTCAGCTGCTGCAGACCAGCACTGATAAGATGAACCACTGATTAGGTGTCAAACTGTGTGCAGTTATGTCCTTGATTCTAAACAACACAACAGACTATTCAGACTGTACAATCCTTCAGCAAAGTAGTATGCACTGCCAACTTCAGTTAGTCACATGTAAAATGCTCATTTGGCAGTCGCATGTAAAATGCTTACCTCAGACAATAGATTTGTTCTGGCTTCTTAGAGAAAAAGTGACATCCTTTACTGTGTTGGGTGACCAGCAGACAGGTGACTCCTTGTCAATCCCTAGGAGCAGAAATTGTGTTTGTTTTTGGCCTTTTAAACAAGGATAAGCCTACTTCTGCATACAAGGACTGGAGTACCCCTTCTCCTGCAGGAGGGGGAAGGAGAACACAGAGCCTCTGCCGTAACAAGGCACCATGAGTGGTCACTTATGCCTGTGCAAAATAGCCTTTTCTTCCTGGTTGAGGGTCTGGACCAAGTCAGGCAAAAGAACCCATAGCACTGAGGTGTAGTAGCCCAGATTCTGAGCTCCGAGAGCAGCCAGGCTCCCTGAGGTGGCAGTGGCACTGGTGCCAGAGGGGATGCAGCTGCATGATGCCCCGTGAGTGTAATCATGACGGTTCACTGACACATAGCATCAGATAACATGTCCTGCCAGTATCCCTCCAGTGCTCCTGGAGCCCAGCTAAACAGTGGTCTTTCAGGTCTGCAAGAGCAGTGGTTCCTATGAGGATATAAGGACAACCTTAGTCCCTACCCATATCCTGATATGCTTGTTCAGATGCACTGTGCAAATATGTGAGAAGTTACATACACGCTGGACCCGGAAGAATAATTATGTTTTCCCTTGCTCTTTTCTGTCTGGGAAGCTGCCCCTCTATCAGCTGGTCAAGCAGACTTGCGTAATGGATCTCCACCACAAGAGACAGGACTTTCCAGACTTCCCTGCATCTATAGACCTAGGGTTGGTTACAACCTATAAAAAGTTGCCCTTTTCTTCTGATCTTTTCCCCTGCTCTTTTCCCAGTACCACACAGTAAGTTTCTGTTCATATCAGTTAGCAGTACTTGGTGCTCCTGCAAGCAGTTCACTGCTCCAGACACAGGGAAAAAGTCCCTGTGTTTTTCACACGCTACCTACTGACCTTGTTTGTCTTTGATGTCCCTGTTTCTATTGTCTCCTCTGGTGTTTGTAGCTGAGACTCCACAGAAGTGGGACTGCACATGTCTGTGTACTGGCGCAGTGGAAGAAGCCAGCTTTGTACTCCTGCAGTACAGATAAAACATGCTTTTGACCTACCAAGCATGGATAGGGAAAACTGTAAGGAGCAAAAAGACAGCAGATGCATGAATGTTAGTGGCCACTATCAGCAAAGCCAAAGATCTGATGTGATGCTCCTGTGATTGTTCTTTCAATTAATCTTGCTGCAAATTAGACACAAAGTAGATTTTTTGGCATAATTCTCTTCCATTTATTCCTTACTTGGCTCATGTCATGCTTGTGACTATTTTGTTATTTTACTATTAAGGATGTATTGTTTGACTTTTTAATGAACAGCCTCTCTGAGGTAAAGAGAGAATTACAGTCATCTTTTGATACATCCATCTCTGCTTTTTCATTTTGTGCCTCAGGTGCTCAAATTAAATGAACTTCACTGCCATCTGGAGATGTAGTATTTTCATTTCTGTTTGTTATTTTACCTTTGAATATCATCACAGATCCTCATTCCTGGGGTTTAAAGAATAAAAGCATTTTAGTATTTTACCTATTGTAATGCTGTACTTCTCTTCATAGTGATCAGGTGCTGAAATAAAAGTAATCTCTGGCATCTCGTGAGAGTGTTTAAGATTAACCAAGCAAGTTAATCCACCTAAGGGCAGACCCCTACCTGCTGGATGTGTGCTGTTTTCAGTGTCAGAGGAGGATAATGCCAGCGCACTGAAGTGCTGCTCATGGTTAGTCCCAGACACAGGGAAACGAATGGATAAGCCATGCCCTACATCTGAAACCTATCGGTATATGGAACTGGTGGAGTGCTAGCAAGTGTCACAGGTAGAATTTTGGGGTTGGTCTTACTTTCTGCTACCCTGTTGTAAACTTTTGTACCAGCATAGCAGTGCTCTGCATGTGTAAGCAGCCACCAGGTAGACATTACACCACAGATGTGAAAGTCTGCATAGGAGGGATACAAGATCTTGTACAAGATCCATGAAATTTCAGTGCAGATCTTTTCAAAATACTTCACTAGACTGTGGCGGGTTGACTTTGTCTGAAAGCCAGGTGCCCACAAATCCACTTTATCACTCCCCCTTCTCAGCAGGACAGGGGAGAGAAAATAAGATGGAAAACAACCCCTAGGTTGAGAGAAGATAGTTTTTAAAGCACAAGGGAAGAGAGAAAAAATATTATTCTCTGCTTTCGATAAGCAAGCAATGTCTGCCCACTTTCTTGGAAGCCGGACTTCAGCATGCATAGTGTTGTTCAGAACGGCCAACATTCATCCTTGCTCCCCACCCTTCCTTCTCCTTTTCTTCACTTTTATATCTGAGCTGATGTCATATTCTGGACTATCCCTTTGGTCACTTTGGGTTAGACGTCCTAGTTGTGGGATCTTGCTTACTCCCAGCCTGCTGATGGGGATTAGAATTTTGGAGAAACAGTGCTGGTGCTGTGCCAGCATTGCTCAGGAGTAGCCAAAACACTGGTGTGTTATCAACACCTTTGTAGCTACCAATGCAAAGTACAGTGCTGTGAGGACTCTTATGGGGAAAATCTCAGCTAGACCCATTACATAGACTCTCTTGGACCTAAGGACAACATTATTTCAGTACAGAAATCACAGACTATTAAAGGAATCAAGTTTAAAACAAATGAAATATGTTTTTTGCTCAGTAAGGAGGTTGATGCATGAAGCTGCTTCCCAAAGGAAACTGTGGTTACAAAACATTTGCATTTCATCAGAGGAAGATGGGATTAATCTTTAGAAGACAGAAGGTTACTCAGTAAATCGCATCTGGCTAAGGAAATTACCTGTGCAGAAAATAAGTGAAGAATGGGAGAGTCTTGGGGACATGGCAGGGGGATATGCTTGTATTGTTCTTATGCTTTCCTGGAAAATTGGAGTGGGCTGCTGAGCTTGATGCACTCTCCTTTTGAGACAGCGCAACCCTTCTTATGTTGTCCTTTTATCATGAAAAAGTTAATGCAGAAGGTAAAGGGATTGGTACAAAAGAGGTGGATTATTTAAATTATGGATTATTTAGAATTATATTGTTTTTCCTTGATGCTTAAATGTTAATTCATTACTGAAAGCTTCTGCTTAAATAAAGTAGTAAAAGTAGAATAACAGTTCTGATATAATTCCACAAGAACTTTTTTCCCATTTGACATAATGAAGAGCACACTTCATCGAAGCACAATAACCTTAACTGAGACGCTTGCTTAATACTACTTTTCACCTACAGTCATTCTTCCTATCAGTCTTACAATATTTGTGTTATTAGTTGGAGCATCTGTGAAATTATGCGTCTTTTTTTTTCAGAGAGCCACACTTTGATAAGAGAACAATTTAAATACAAGGCAGAGTGCATATTGTCATAAAAATGCTTTGCTTTGCTATAGTCAAATAAATAATAAATCTGCTTATAATCTTGGTTGCTTTTAAGGGCTTGAATCTACAGGGGGGGAAAAAGACAACAAGAACAAAATTTCTGCTCTTGAACTACTGTCACGGCCAGGACTTTGATTAAGTTGACAAGAGCTGTTTTTTGGCCAAGTTGTGCTTGCAGAGAGGAGAGCAGCAAGGGAGAAGGATGACAAGTTCTCTAAAATCCATTTGTCCTTCCTCCACCAACCTCACCTGCTATTTCATGCCCCAGCTGGTACCTGTAATTGCAGCACCTGTGGTGTTTCACTGAGGTGAAACAGTGTGCTGAGATGTTGCGCACTGAGCCGCAACAAATTGTTAAGGCCCTGTCTACACAGGGTATGTTTCTTTAGTCGATTCTTACTGGTTCAGCTTCAGTAGCATATGACTTCAATATTCATTCTGCGCTCCTTGCATGACTTATTTGCGGTCACTTATCAGGCAACAAAACCCATGTCGACAGGGATTTGGTGAGATTAACTTACAACTGGTAGCTCTTCAAGGTTTATTGAGCATTGTGTCTTTAATTAGGGAACTAAGGTGTAAACTGCAGTGTCTTTTGCAAAGTCAAACCTGTGGGAATAATTTCAAGAGTCAATTGCTGTTGCTGAATAGTAACTGGCAACAGAAAGGGATTCACTTATGATAGTAAATTAAGGTGCACAGTAGTAACAGGAATTTATACCTAGAACACTTGAGTTCTTAATGATCCCATTTAGAGGAACTAGGTCATTTCTTATTTAAAGGATTAGGAGATACTGCATTTTCTAAGGATACAAAGAATGCATATGATCGAGACATGAGGACTTTTCTGTTGCCCATTGGTAAGTGCTGCCATTCATAATCAGCATCCGAGGACAGAATAATTCTTTTTTTTTTTTTTTTAATTGATACAATGTCTAAAAGTCCCAGGTGTTGACTGCCTAGAAAGAAAGAGTGAAATTAGGCAAGATTATTTACTATGTCTTATTTTGTAACTCTTTTACATGCCTGAGTTTCACAGAGCAGAGCTGGTGAGAGGGTGGGATTTATAAAAAAGAGACTAAGGGAACTTGAGTGATTCAGATGTTCTGGCTGAAGAGCCAGATAGGACAGCACTTTTTAAAATGGGTAAGACAGACTCTTTTTTCTCTAGCAGAAACACTGAAGACTGAGAGCTGTTTTGTGAATCCTGCTATCAAAGTGAATATAAAAGGCTGGAACAATCACTGAAGATGGTTGAATACACTGTATGGACACACTTTCACATTACGGCTCACAACAACATTTTCAAGGGCCTTATTTGAGGACAAGTCCTGAGTTTCCTTACATCTCAACTGAGCACCAACATCATCATTTCTATTCTTGAAGTCATCTCCTTAAAAATTATGAAAACCATTGGTATTTAATCCTGACCTAAATGAGAACATGTGCTTGTGTAGCTTCGGTAAATATCACTGAATCTCAGTGTGAGTTTCCATTTGGCACTCCTTAGGCACAGTTTGAGGTTAGCTTCAAAATTCAAATCCAAACCTTCTTCAAATCCAAATCCATGTGCTGGACCACCTAACTCAGCCCAGGCAAGATATAGCTGAAAGATAAATCTTATAAGCATGAGTAAAAGCAATTGAGTATTTCATGATGAGTGCAACATAAAACTGGCAAAAGTAAAGAACGTCTAGATCTGTGCAGCTCTTTGCTGCCAGGTTCCACAGACAGGAGTATTAAGTGTTACACAGCTCTGATGCCCCAGCAAAGTAGCCCATTTACACGTACGGAAGCTTGTCTGTGTGTTGGAAATGGTCAAACCATTTTAAAGTTCTGGAACATTAACAGAAAAGAATGCCAGATTGTTCAAATCTTGCACAGAATTCTTGGCAATAACAGAGTTAGTCCTTTCACAAGAAAGAGGCAGAGCATTTGAAATTTTTGGAGAAACAGTAGCTTAAACCTCCAAGCTTCCCTCCTCAATTATAAATGTAACAGGCCAATCAGATTTTTTCTGAATCTGTTTAGGCTGCCACGCTCCCCAGAAAGCAGGGGCAGTCAGCAGTGACTAGGGGCTGCAGGTGGGTCCTTTCTCCAAAGATCTTGGAGACTGGATCATTAGCTCCCAGTCCTCTGAGGAAAAAGAACACTGTTGCCCCAGGAGATGTCTTGCCTTAGATCAGCTATATTCAAGGTTAACTATGTCCTTGAGCTGGAAAAGTGCAACAGGATATCTATGGTTGGGGTTTTTTTCTCAAAGACATATGACCAGCTTTCAGAAGCATTTTGTTTTCCCTAAAATTGCATTTTCTACTCTGAGAAAGGTTAGCACTTGGCAGTATAATATCATGAAATAACAATGCAACTCCTGCTCACACCTAACAATGTGAGAAAAACCTGTGCTAGTAAAGTCTAAAAGCTACAGACATTCCACACTGTATATAGTGTCTTACATCTGAAGCATCATCTGATGAAGTGTTATTTTGCTTCTGATACCTATTATTTTGCATTTAAAAGAAGTTCAATAGAACAAGGAAGTAAACCTGATTTTGTATGGGCTTATGTCCTATGTCTCTGCAAAATAAATACAATAATTAACTTTCTTTCCCTTTACCCTTTACACAGCACTGCCTTCAGATTCTTTCTGTGTTTCTGGAATACCTCCTTTACTCCCTGTACTATTGAAATGAGACTACATGAGGTTCGAGTTTACCTACGTGATAACAGCTGATGGCCAGACAGCCCAAAAGGTAGCGTTTGAAGTTTACTTCTTCTCTGCTATTAGTGGAGAAACCAGTTGAAAATTCTCCTGTAATCGACTTTCAATTTCCCTCAAGACTTCTATACACTCAGTTATTTTTGAGAAATGTGTCCCTATCAAATTTTCTCGAGTCCATTTTCAAATTATCAGAGTGAAGGTGATGGAAAAAATAATAATTTAAGCTTATCCTCCTTCGGAAGGAGGAGGATAATAAGGGCTAATAGTTTTCATTCATGTGTTTTTTATTGAGTAAAAAAGTAAGCCATTAGCGATTCTGCAACTGCTTACCAAAAGTGGCCCATTGAGCACCCACATTCCATGGCACGGCTCAATGCCAGGGAGCCAGCCTCCTTAGCCATTGAAAGTTTGAGATTAGGTTGAGATTGTTTCGGCCCCAAGATCTCTAATCAATCACTTTACTGGGTAAAACTGCCCTGGGCCAAGTGCCAGCTAACCTGAGGGAAACTTCAGAGGGAACCAGCTACTAGATGGTCCTGGTAATTAATGGTATTTTCATGAGTTCCCAAAGTCATGGTGTTAAGCTTTTCATTTCCAGCCTTTTAAATAGATAATCTGCTGAGGCTAGTTGCTTATGCTATTAGCTCATTAACTTCTCTGTCAGAGGAAAGGCAACCTAAATGTTTGAGCCTGGGGATGACTGCAAGTTGTGTATTTAGGTGTCTGTGTTCAAGAGTTCAGATTCTTTTTTCTGACAAGAGGCTTTCCTGATCTGCTGTTTTCCAAAAAAGGATGCTTCCAAATTCTTTTAGTTATCATACTGCAAATAAAATACAACTGTACTGAACATACCTTTCATTATTATTCTTGCCTTCTACTTGCTGATTCTTCCGTTTATATTTCATGTGAGCAGGGCGGGAAATACTCTGATGATGTACTGGCCTTGTTCCCATTGTTCTCAGCATGTTTTTCTCTCCCTTTTATCTCAAGAAGCACACACTTGAACTTAACTCTTCATATATTTCTAGATGCCGCACCACTGTGTGGACATAGGTGACAACACAGCAAACTGACATTAGAGTAACTAGAACTCTACCTAACAATAATGCATCTACCTACATGAAAAGGTCTAAGAAAAAAGGACTGAAAGGTCATATCCCAGTTTCCCTTCATGAAATTCTCTTCTGTCTAACATCCTCACAGTGTTTTGACTGTAGTTTTTCCTGTAAGCTCATCAACTATGTTTCCAATCATGGAATCATAGAATGGTTTTGGTTGGGAGGCGCCTTACATTTGGGTTCAACCCCTCTACCATAGGCAGGGATCCTTTCTGCTAGACCTGGTTGTTCAAAGTCCCATCCAAACTAGTGTGGAACACTTTCAGGGATGGGGCCGCCACAACTCCTCTGGGCAACCTGTTCCAGTGCCCGAATGCTTTCATAGTAAAGAATTTCTTCCTAATATCTAATCTGAACCTCCCCTCTCAGTTTAAAGCCATTCCCCCTTGTCCTTTCACTACATGTCCTTGTAAGAAGTCCCTCTTCAGCTCCCTTGTAACTCCCTTTAGTTACTGTAAAGTGCTATAAGGTCTCCCCACAGCCTTCTCTTGTCGTGGCTGAACAAACACTACACTTTCAGCCTGTCTTCATAGGAGAGCAGTTCCAACACCCTGATCATCTTTGTGATCTTCTTCTGGACTCACCCCAGCTGGTCTGAATCCTTCGTATGTTGGGGATCCCAGAGCTGAATGCAGTATTCTGGATGGGGTCACACAAGAGCAGACTAGAGTGGCAGAATCATCTCCCCCAACCTGCTGGCCACACTGCTTTTGGTGCAGCACAGGATGGTTGGCCTTTTACACTGTGGCCATACATTGCCAGGTCATGGTGAGTTTTTTTGTCCACCAACATCCCCAAGTCCTTCTCCTCAGGGCTGCTCTCAGTTCGTTTTCCAACTAGCCTGCATCCAAGTGCAGGACCTTGCGCTTGGCCTTGTTGAACTTCATGAGGTTCACACATGAAGTTCACACATGAAGTTCACCTCTCATGCCTGTCAAGGTCCCTCTGGATGGCATTCCTGCCCTCCAGAGTGTTGACCTTACCGCACAACTTGTGTGTTTAGCAAACCTGCAGTGATAAATTTTTACCTAAACCAACTTTTTTTTTTTTTTACTTAACTACATTTAAGGGTTCCTTAACTACACACACTCATCCAAACAAATTAAAAATGCATTATCCTACACCTCCTCCTGAAAACTGCAAGGTTACTTAGGGAAGGCATTGCCAGAAATGAAGACGAACAGGTCAGATGAGAGTGATGAAGGCTGATGGTGCTCAAGGAGGTCAGATGTGAAGAGATTGCAGACATGAGATGGTCCCTGTGGGCTGTGGATGAGAACATTCTGGTTGTAACAAAGGAGAAAGGTAAGTTACATCTTCTGCTCTGAACCATGTGGCCTTGTTTTCCATTCTTAGGAGACAGCAGTAGAAGTGTCTCTTCCTTGCCATTAAGGCAGGTTTCAAGAGGATTTTCTAATCCGCACCAGCTGCAACACTCCCCGGAGTGACCACATTCTCCATCAGGATAATTGTAGCTTGTCCCAGAAAGTGAGAATTGTAAGCATAA
This sequence comes from Pseudopipra pipra, assembly GCF_036250125.1. Taxonomy (NCBI): domain Eukaryota; kingdom Metazoa; phylum Chordata; class Aves; order Passeriformes; family Pipridae; genus Pseudopipra; species Pseudopipra pipra. The sequence continues at coordinate 24,476,755 of NC_087581.1, read as the reverse complement.
ATCCAGTCAACCCTGTGGGAGAAATAAGGGACCAAACTGACTGTCCTCAGGAGACTAGGTAATGTATGCTTGGGTTCACAGTCAACTTTAGGTTGCATTATCCAAACCAAGCAAGTCACAGGCTGGAGCAGGACCTCAGCCTCTCCAGGGCCTTGTTCATGAAGCCACACCACATTTTCTATGCATATCTAAGATTGTAAAACCTGTGAATCTGAAAAATCTTTACAAAGATAGAAGTTAGATATATTAGGCACAAAAAGATGTCCTTCTGTTTAACTATCAAATTCTCCTTAACTTTGAGAAGTTAATTCTCAAAACTTAAACTTCGTTAATAAACAGACAGAAACCAAGTGTGTAGATCAGGATTCATCCCTGTAAATGCTGCAACCTTAGGGCTACTGCTGAATTGCTCCACCTAGATTTTTACAGTGTTTTAATTTTTTAGATTTCCCCTCAAAATAAACACACTTCCATTATGTTCTAACAGGTGGTAGTAGAAAAAATAAAAGGAGAAAACAAACTACCTCCTTGCCCCAAACACAAGCATTTTATTTGGGGACTAGAATCCTTATATAGGTTTCACCAAGAAAAATCATAACGTATTTCTATTGCTACATTTTAGAGGAGTCCTGTTGAACTCACAAGGCAACTGGCATTAGCACAAAGACAGCGAGCAACTTTTCATATTCTTGTCCGAGTGAATCCTTACCACTGCTTCTGATCCAGCTTGGAAAAAACCAAAAACCTCCAAATAAAACAAAACAAATCAACCAACCATCCAAAAAAAGTCACCAACCAAAAAAACCCAAAAAGCCACAACCCAACAACATTAAAATAGATTATACCACAGTCTCTAGCCTGTCTGAGAAAGAACAATCAGTGCTAAGGACTGCCTCACAGCACTCATTACCTACATGTTAATTCCTTCATGTTTCCTTCTCCACACGTTCCTCTTTTCTACAAATAATTACCCGCAACAATAATTAAAAAGAAAAAAAAAAGGAGAAGACAGCAAATGCAGGCACTGTGCGTTTTTTTCAGTGCTGATGATGCAACCCAGTTCTTCAAGTATTCATGAGATATTTGTAGTCACAGCCAAAAAGTGGTATTACACAGTCTCCATCAACAACAATCTTTGTGTTCAAATGAGCCTTGATCATTCTCATTACTCACACATTTTCTGTTTGCTGTGATCTACAAGCAAACATCAAAAGGGCCAGTAGTATACCCCTCAGGGATTTCAGTGAAGCATTAAAGACTGGAACAGCAGAACACATCTTTTATTTGTCTTGAAGTGCAGATTACCAGAGTCTTCTGTCTTTTTCTTTCTCTGTTCCTTTCTCTGAAGGTAACTTCATCTGCTTGGTAATTACCTGCTCTGTGAAATTTCCATAACCTCCAACTTAGCAGCAAAGCAGAACAGAATCATAGCATAGTTTGGTTAGAAGGGACTCCTTGGCAATAGATTACTAATAGTAAGCAAAAAGATACAGACAGCAGTTAATAGGAATTACTTGATGAGGCATCTAAGATTGTTAAGTATATCAGCACTATGTTTTGGCCAATCTTATTTATAGCAGAAAGTAATTTTGGAAATAATGTAACGTTGGATATGATGCACACTATTATGTCCTGATGTACATTATTATGTTATCTTTTATTAAGGAAACTAACATTTTAGTTTAAGAGATCTGCTGTCATCGTTGTGGTTATTTTTACAGTGAAGAAAAGACATTAACAAATGATGCCACGGAGCATCAGCTCTTTTAGGACTTTTCAAATTAATGACCTAATCATCATAGTATTTTATTATAAAAACATTAATCAGGAAGAACACATTTGCCATGAGTAGAGAATGTCTTAGCACTTCTCCAGGATTTTCACTGTAATTCAGCCTTCGTTGCCTAGAACATTATGGTAAAGTGCATTTTCAGACACCATAGTGCCATTACTGGAACTACTCTAGCCCTTTCCAAAGAACATACTTTCAGAATATATGTTAGGAATGAAGGGACTTGGCAGATGGTGAACTGTGTATTTATGCTTATGTCATCCAAGGCACGCTGTTACAGGTAGAGCACCAAACTTGGCTGTGAAAACAAGTGCCTTCACCCATTTAAGGTATTTCTAGTTGTTACAAGAATATATTAAAAATAAAATTTCTATAAAACACTTCAGAAAAAGTTCTGGTATGCTTTGGAAAAGTCAACAATTTCCTATAGAATTTACTTTTAATTAAAAACTTCTGTATACACTCACACAATTTTTCAGTAACAGCAAAACTGTTTTTCTTCTTAAACCCTGGACAGTACTCTTCATGCGTACCATGGCCACTGGAAAGACAAATCAAGGGAAATTTTTTTACCAAAAAAAGCACTATCATGTACTCCCTGGGGAAAGGATTTTTTTTCTCACTCGTAAATGTCTGTCCCTCAAGTGGCAACAGTCCAGCAAGAAGAGATTTTTATTGATCTTCCTGCTTAATTATATCTCTGTGAGAATTATAATGGACTCTAATTGGGCACCTTTTCTCTCTCCACTCCTAAGGAAAAAATTTTAATTAGAGTTAAAAAAAAATCAAATTATAAAACCACTATATTTTTCACCTTTTTTTTTGCCCTAGATAATCAGGGAAAAAATGTCTGAGTGTTCAGACATTCATCCAGGACTCCAATCACTTTTATGTAATAAAATAACAAGGCTAAATTCTGTTCTCAGCTAAATTATGTAAATGCAGAGCTGTATTAAATCCATTAGCAGATCCAACGTTCACCAGTTGCAGTACTAGGAACTTCTTTTTGGTCCTTTTACACTCATAGGTCTGGGATAGCAACGCTATTCCTTCCTTCCTTCCCCAATATACCTTTAATAGGAAATTGCAAGTAGAAAAAGACACTTTTCAGGACCACATATTTCTAAGCCACTCTGAATGTTGCAAGTGGTCTAGGTGTAGAATTGCTAAGTGATGAGCTGCTGTTACTGTGCACAAGGCAACATACTTTCCCCATTTTATCAGCGTTTAATCCTCACCAGTGGAATTCATGGATGCATGTTGTTATTGGGTTGAATAATTTCAGCAATGCACAGAAAGGTTTTGGATGCTGGGTCCAAAAAGGTTTTGTGTTGATAAATACCAGAAGCCTGCAGGCTGGATTCTCCTTGTTCTGGTTGAGGGCCAACTACCTTTCAAGGAAAGGCAAAAAAAATTAAAAACTAGAGTAACAGGCTAAATTTTTGGCATTTGTCTTATGTTTATGGCTGCATATTTTTGGATTACCTAAATAAGGCTTGAGAAAGCAGGCAGGTGGGCTGTATTCCATTTTTTCCAGCATGTACTCCTGGCAAACACATATACCTGAGTGGTCTGGAGCCACACACATCTGTTCCCCAACAAGCACAGAGGTGTTGCCCTGACGCCAGGCAAGGCCAGCCTGACAACCCAAACATCTGCTGAGCCACCGCCTCTCCTGCTTGGCCCCTTGCTTGCCAGTGTACAGTTGGGCAATCTGCCCCTCCTCTCCTCCTCTCTCCTTACATGACTGATGCAAGTGTGTTATGAAAAACGTGCTCCCAAGCTCCCCTGCTCAGACACATCACGGGCGCCAAGATTTGGCCCTGGGGCAGGTAAATGAACTCAAGGGGTTATTCCCTGGCACCTTTTCTTGGCAGCAGGGTAGGGCTGACAGCCCCAGCAGTACCCTGTCACCTCTGCTTTGCCAGCAAGCATGCTTCCAGCTCTTGGCATAGCCCAAAGTGTCATTCCATTCCCTGTGATCAGCCGCTGACACTCAGTGTTATCCACTGGAGGGGAGAGGAGCAAAGCAAGGGAAGAAAACGATCCCTAAAACCTTGGTGAGCTGCAGAGCACAACTAGGTGGAGCTTGCTTATTATTTTCCATCTCTCCTGGCTCCTTCCACTGTCCCTGAGCTGGGGCAAGGCCAGGCATGTTGTTGAAATAGCTTTTGTCAGAATGTAACACTAGCTGTCTAACACCTGTTTGCATTTTCATAGAGACTAACATAGGAAGGAAATATTATTCTAAATCAGCACACACATGTTCCTATCTCAGGTTGCATCCTTCCTGGGGGTAGGGAAGCACTCAGATGTTTTTCATCTGCATTATTTTGCACAGTGTGGGTTACCCTACCTTTCCCATCCATTAATGTCACCATTGCTTTTGAGACAGTAAAGGCAAGGCTGTCCTAAGGACTTCATAACCAATATTTCTATGTCTGAAGATGGAAGATATTATTATTGATATTAGAGCTACCACAGCAGCCCTTTAAATAGGACTATTGTTTTATTGTCTGTGACCACATTCAGTATTGCTTTAAGAGACTCATTCTGCTATGAGGAACTTGTACTCTACACAGATCTGAATGGAATATGCTTTGGGAAGCAGAAGCACAAAGCAACTTTCATGTGTCCCTAGCCCTAAAGAAAAAAGCAGATATGCAATTCAGCCATGAGTAAAATAGATAATTTTAGGACTAATTTTGTGCTAAAGAAGCACAAAATAAGGTAGATAGAGGCAAAAATGTATGTAAACCTGTTCTTCCACCAGCATGAAGTTTTGATGAATATGATGTTCTAGAACAGGTCCAAAATTAGCCCTGGACTGTAGAGGGACAATGGTGTGCACAGCCGTAAGGCTGGCAGTGCATTAGGTTTCACCCCTGTCTGAAGCTGGAGAGGGGGCAGTGTGGATTCCCCCTTGGCACCTGGACTGATATGGGTGGCACCTGGACTGGTGTACTGCTGGTTCTGTGAGTGCAGCAGCCCTTCCCTAACAATTCTTACTGGGCTGTGCACAGTGTAGGTTCTCCCTCCTGGACAAGGTCTGCCAGCTGAGATGAATACAGGAGGCTGAACCCACTGCAACCAGTGGGCAAAGTGCCTGTTGAGTTTCTCTCAGAGTACTCAATACTGCTGTACAACAGAATCCTGATACTCACATGCAGAACAAGCACTGACATCTCTTGAAAAAAGCTGTTAAGTCTCATCGGTGAGAAACACCTGGGTTTCTTTCTGCCCTGGCACATGTTCTCAATGAGAAGGGCAATAATCTTTCTCTGAAGAAAAACCCCACCTGTTTGTGCTCCGGCTAGAGGTGAAGACAAGGTGAAGTACTTTGGGTGGAATGGGCTCTGACCTGAACCTCTACCCTAAATGGAAATGATCCGGTTCTTCGAGTGTTTTTTTTTTTTCCAGTGTTGTGTGTCTGTGTGCCCTCTGGATTACGTCTGGAAAAATGAACCGAAGACCTCACTCATACAAGATTTCGGAGTTTGTTTCCAGACCTAAGTATGTTTGAGTATATTTCCATAAGCAAGACCAGCTGCCTTGTCACTGAACAGTGATTTGGCATTTAGCTAAAAGGCTTATAAAATTATTAACTGGTAGGGCAAAAGGAAAAAAAAAGAGAATTTATCTGTGATGCTAAATATGGATCTGATGGAAAATTTCCTAATTCTTTTATCCACTGATAATGTATGAATGATCTTTCATGAAACACACACATGGAGGCAAGTAATAGCAGAGGATTCACTTGAATTACACCCCAGTTCATGTAGCCATCTGGCAAACTACTTAAAACATGGTATTGTCCCACATTATATTCTTTATGATTTAAATCAGTAAAAGCTGCACAAGTTTGATCTAGCTGCACAGATCCACCCTGGTTCATTAAGAAAACTAATACAGGAAAAAATAAATCACAAAGAAAACTTATTCTTTCATTAAACTGACATATTATCTAGAGCACTAAGAAAGGTCAGGGTGGTCATGTGATCATACATATGAAGTTGAAAACACTTCTTGAAAAGTAAACAAGGAATTTTTTTAGCCTCGGGGAGTAGATGGTGCAATGCAGTGTCAGATAATGTATTAACATCAAAATAGACACCCGTTAAAACAAGAAGTAGATCATCATCTAAAGTACAAAAGCCCAGCACAAAATCAGAAATAGTTTGATGTAACAATAGCTTGGCATCAAATCAGGAAAAGTTGAACAGATGTGAGTATGAGGCATTTTTATTTGACTTAGAAATTAATTAAATTCAAAATTAGTGCCATGTTTACTTATAAATTAAAGATGAACCATGCATTTTACTCAGTTACAATAACTGAAACAATACAAAGTGATCTATTTTTTTGACACTTACTGCAAAGTTCCCAGATGGATGCTGAAAAAGACCCAAAACTGAGGTCCAGATAAAGTAATTTGTCTTTGCTGGTGAACCTGTAGGGTAATCAGAGAGAGAACAGGAGACAGAGGCACAGCTGGCTGGAGATAGAGAACATGAGGATATAGACTGCCGCTTGAGCAGGGGAGTGTGCACCAGGCTGTTGGGAACATCTTTGATGTGTGCTTGAGAGAGATTTTTTGACAGCACCGTTTGTAGGGATGCAAGGAGCTAAGCCTGCTGCATTGGCTCCTAGTGAACCACATAGTCCTCCAGAGACTTTAGATTCATCTTCTTGCAAGGAGTGGATATCCCATCCTCTGCAGAAGCAGTCTCAGGGGACTGCATTTATTGCAGAGGGCTGTTAAATTTCATATGGCATCAGCCTTTGCCCTTCGGTCTGTGGACATCCTCTGGGTTTTCCTGGAGGCTTTGGATTGCTGTAAGCTTCATAAAGCTGTACTTTGCATCTCCTGCTACTTAGAAACTTTCTGGAGTGTTGCATGAAATGAGGTGATCTAGAAACCATGCAATCCCATTCAACTTTTCCATTCTCTCCTTCTGTGAAGGAGCCTATTAGCAGTACTAGCTCCAACTACAGTTAAGTAATGACTTTTTCTTCCCACAAAGGTTCTTTGGGACTTTTTGGATCACAACATTCATGATTTGAGAATCTTGGTGGTGACATTCAGCTAGCAGAATGAGCAATCCATTCCCTATTAATAACTTCTTGGGCACATATAATTGCAGTAGAAAACAACAATTAGGAAGGGGCCCAAACTCACACTACTTTTTCTCAAGCTACCCAGTCACTGGACCTTGGAAGCTTTCACGAGGGTGATTCCAATGGGAAAAGTCTTAGGTGAGATTATCCACATCACAGGTGATCTAGACCCACAAAATGCAGAACAACCCTCTCCAGTACATCCACAATCTGAGGCCTGAAGATGAGAAATTTGCTTCATGTACCTGTACAAAACAGGCCAAAGAAGCAATTACTGTCATAAGCTACCAGAAATGGTCTTAATATCTTGTGGATAGATAAAGACATTTGGCAATCAATTTATCACTGCCAGGGGATGAAAAGGCATCACTGCTGGGATTTGCTCAGTATGCATTCATGATTTTTTGTCCTTCCACAGTCCTTGCTCATATGGGCCAAACACTCCTGTCAGGGACTTCTGCAAACAGGTGTCTTCTGGGAGAATGCAGCTGTAATGCATTCCTCTCAGTGGCTTCAAAAATAACATTCTGATATTTGAGTTAATGGAGAATGAGGAGGAATACATAGAAATTAGAAACAAATGGGTAAAATGACCAGTCACCTTAACTCTTGATAATGTAATAATATACTCCCAGGCAAAGCAAAAAGAATTGAGAGCAAGGCAAACGCAGCTCAGGGCACACAACAAATACTGACCTGCTGTGCTTGCAGAGACTGTTACACAATATCTCCCGAATTTTTAAGATACCGTTCTCAGTTTCAATCCAGAGATCCAGCTGAGCTCAAAGGCTAGATGTATTTTGGTGCTCCTTTGAAAGACTGAATAGTGATAATCAACCACAGCACTTACAGAGTGTTTCTCTCTTTTACATTGATTAATGTTTTACAGACATTAATTGATCAATTCTTGTGTCTTTCCAGGGAAGAAAGAATTAAAATATCCTTTTGAGGGATGAGAAAATTGAGAAAGAAGAGCTGAACACCTTCACATGGCTCACAGAGATTTGGTCACAGCAGAGATTGCTGGATTCAGGAGGTTTCATCCCCCACAACTGCACCCCCACCACTAGCCCACACCTTCCCTTTTTGGTGTGACTGCAATACAAATGCTTCCCTCTCTGTGTGTGCTTGCCAAGACCTGGGGTAGCAGCATCACATTCTCAAGTATGTCAGTGGATGTGGTCATTCCATTGCCAAAGTAATTTATAATAGGTACAAAAGCTTCTTCCTAGAGTGTTGGTAAGATATATGGACATAGTAAAGGCTTATTAAAGCCTAAGCCACACTACATAAAATGCAAAGCTTGTCATTTAGAATGGAAAATCCTTTGATTTAAAGGCAGTAGCCAAATATTGGATCATTTATATATTGTTAATAAATCAGAAAAAGCAAGGCACAGAATATCTGGTATAAAAGTTAAAGCCCTTATCAAAGCCACCCAGGAAGGGACTCTGGGCTTTCTGTACCAGGTAAATCCCAATGCCTCTGTGAAAATGTCCTCCATGTATACTGGTGGCTTCATATACAGCCTGTCAGTGCTGAAATGGCTTGGGGGTGATGTTTTATGGAGAAGATTCTGTCACTTGCTGCTGTCACCCTTCTTTCAGGTTCATTTGTTCAGGTGTCTGTAGTCAGGCTCTGCAAGAGTATATGTACAACTTTGCAAGTACACTGCAACTATTTGCTGACCAGCACATGTCATACAGCTATGATTTTATATGCTATGAGACAAAGCTATGTTCACCATCTCTTTTAACGAATCCAAAGAGCCTTCATTGGCCTAGTAGGCCACATCTGGGGAAGAGTACTCACTGCTGTGACTCCCTAGAGCAAACCCTTGACAGCACAACCCAATATCTTTTCTACCAGCTCCATCAATACCAAGGACACCCAATAATCTGGAAAACAGCTCTCAATTTCTTTCATTTAGAATCTTATTCCTGCTCATGTCGCTATCTTTCCTCTTGTGTACTTGAGATTCCTTGATCCCCAGCCTATAATTTTACCTTTGTTAAACTTATTTTTTATTTTATACAGACATTCACACAGCTTTTTGTCACTGGCAAGCAGCTTCTACAGCAGCCTTAGCTGAGGTTATACAGCCAGGGAGGAGTGGAGTTGAGCCTTGAATACCTGGAGCGTGAACTACCAAGCCCTGGAGGTGGGGGAGGAAAGTAACACTTACCAAGCTATTTCATATCTTGTTGCAAAATGTTTAGTCTCGTGTACTAGACACTCTTAAACACTTACGTTAGACTGTGCACGATTTAATCCCCAGCATCACAACCGAGGCCTGAGGTTATTAGAAGGGTAAGAACCTGAAAATTTAATAGAAACTTATAGCACCTGAGCAACTGAACAAAATATTCCTTTACAGAGTCTAGTCCCCTACAGACTCAAGGGAAGAAGGAAATAAAAAGCGGATTTGTGTCTTAAGAACAAAGAACACTTCTCAGAATATGTATCCATGCTTACCAATGCCTTCTCTGTGTAGTACTGCTAAATGTAGTGTGACTGTTCATGTGACAAGGTCATGGCTTGTGCAAGCTTTGGTACTTCACCCATCACAGTCTGTTTCCTGAGGCATTGACATTAAATCCATGCTCGTGAATGTCATCACTTTCTGCTGATCAGCATAAAAAGGTCTTTATGCAGAAACTCTACCATTCCTATCTCCAGCTAGATATAACCTCTAGCCTTCGGAGATCTAGGATATGCTGGTGACTATGACAATGGTCTCAAACTGGGATTTCTAAGGCATCCATTCCAAGGGGAATGGCATGCCTTGTGTCTGATCTTTTAGCCCTAACAGCATTTAAGTTTTGCAAATAAGTGAACACTTAAAAGCCATAGTTTCATGATAATGGAAGAAATTTACTAAAAGATCAAACAGGAAACACATTGTTAAGACTGCATTTAATGATGAAAATTTTCCTTGGCTACTGCAATGCTGCCAGTTGCCTGCAATTCTGTCTAATCACTACCTGTAATGTCCTTTAAGGCTGGCATGTCCTGGAGAGTTTTAGATCTGTGTCTTTTCTATTTTATGGCTAATGATGACTACAGGAGCCACCTCTGACAATTACTGTAGGCAATCTTTTTTCCCCCCAGTGTATAGAGAAACACCTTCTCCTTGTCCCTCACTGTCTTGGGTTTAACAGCCCCTTACCTCTTAGACCAGCTGTAGCAATGATACGTGCTAAGAAGGAGCTTAGCACATTTTTTTATTTTCTTTCCATTGAGGTCTTTTAATTAATATTTCTATTGCGTACTTGAATTAGAGCACTGTTAGATCCAAGCTGAAGCAGTATTTTCAACTTAACATGTTTTTTAAGGCACAGTGTTACAGCTTTACATGTTGTATATTCAAGAAGTTACTAACCAGATAATAAATCTATGTTTTCCTAGCCTGAAAATCAGTTCACTCACAGCACCACAGAAAGTCTAATCACAATCCCTCAGCATCACAGAAATTCTCATCATGTTACCTTGATTGAAATGAATGACAGAACTGCAAAGTGTGTTAGTTTGTTTGGTTAATGCTTCTTTACCCTCACTGCAGCTTCATATCCCCACACAACTGTAGTCACACCAATACTGCCAGTATTCACTAATGTAAATTCTATACTCTTTGTTTTCATCATTTCCAGCTAAAGTGTAGCTGACTGCATGATCTGACATGTTTCCCCAAAACAGCATTTCAATAGCCATTACAGAAGCTGGTGCATCCCCTGGAGTTCCCATTTAATGACTTCAAATCACAGGCTAAACTGTCCAAGTTTTGTAGTTTAAGCTTTATTTTACTCAGTTACAAAACTCTCAGATGCCCTCCAGCCAGTTAATAAATGGCAGAATATGCTTGTGTCCTTCCAGACAAATTAAGCCAGAGAGGTTATAGAGTAGCACAATCACAGCACACAGAATGGGAGCAACCAAGCAACTGTTAAGAGACGCAGTGCAGGAATCATTAGTTATTTTACATCCATGACAAATTCTCACTAGGTTCATTAAAAGTTTTGCATACATTATGTTGGTTGTGTACAAAGTTTATTTGTTTGTGTGAGAGAGAAAGCAAACCGAGCTGAGGTAAAGAATCAGGAAGGGGTTTAGCTTTTGGAGCATGGCAAGGATCTAACTACAACCCTTCAAAAGACAGGAGGTAAAGTGAGTGACTGTTGAATATTAATACCAACTCTTGTGTGACACTCCTTTGTCTCCCAGCATCGAAAGTGCTTCATCAAAGTAAACATGACTGTTTCCATTCCCAGCAGAATACCTTCAGAGAAAGATGATGCTTTGCCTTTGGTGAAGGGGAATAACACCTTGGCACATATGCCTGCCTCTCTTGACAAGCTGTTGTGTCATCAACCTAAAAGTCTCAAAAAAAAAAAAAAGGTTTTGTTTTCCTGTCTAAACTGCTTTTCTCCCAAAGAACAGGCCTCATTTCAGAAAGAGGTATTTCAAAAAATCTTATCTGAGGTGCTTTCACACCAGTGTAAGGCTCTGTCCCCTCTAGTGGCTGGACCCTGTATAGAGGTGTGCGTGTGTGGGTCTGAGATAATGGAGCTGTTCAAGCAAAAATATGTGCAGGTCTGCAGGTATGAGATCCCATCCCAACTAGCAAAAGATAGGGGGTGACTGGTTAAAATGAAGGGCTTAGTAGATTTTTGCAGCTTCTAGAAGCTGAAGATGAAATCTTAAGGCTGGATGCAAGGACTGGAAAGTGAGTGAGAAAAATAAGGCAGAGCAGTAGAGTGGCAAGGAGATGACTTTCACATTGCTACTGCGTTGAACAGGCTGTAGGGAATTAAACATTTATAATATGTTCAGTTACATTCTTTTAGAACTGTAGCCTCAACAAATGATGGAGGAGACAATGTACAAGAGCCTCGGTGTGAGTGCCACTTCTGCTAAGCTTTTTGACTTTAAAACAGCTAAGTCTGCAAGTTTGAAAAATTCCGAGTTACAGCACAGTAGAATTCAATTTTAACTAAAAATATGGGCTTTGTCATCTCCTGCCACTTCATCTTTCTGCTCTGTGTTATGACAGTCCAGCTCTTCCAATAGATCCTTAACTCATATGTAGAGCTGCCTCTGACAGATGATCAGGCTGTATGTCTAGCAGAGATCCACAGGCACGGGAGCTCATAACAGTTGTGCATGACATAAACTGGTATGGTGGCAAATAACCATGGGACTCTTTGGTATGGTAAGACGCATATATGTAATATATAGCACATCATATCTATAAAATACATAAATTCATAATATATAAATAATATAAATGATACTTGCTTATAGACACACAAATATGTATGCATGTTCATTCATGCAACCTGGATTGTTTGGAAAATTTGAACTATTAATACAAAATATGCTTTGATGTGGCCATTTAGTGCATGGTCATGGCCATAAAAAGGTCTGCAAGTCATGAAAACTGGGCTGCAGTGTGGATGGCAGTGTGAAGAGTCTCAGCACTACAGAAATCCATCTGTCAATGCAGAGACAAAATATGTTGTTGCAGTTCTTTAATGGATAAAGAAGAAAAGTGGGTAGCAGCTGAAAGTATTTTTTTCCCTCTGAGCATAATGTTGATGAGCTAGATACTGGGCATCTGGACTGTTCTGAAGTTAACACACACAGCACTCAGGCATGCATACAAACTTCAGACATGGAAAGGGTACAGAAAAGAGCCATAAAACAATCTGATGGAGTGGAGGAAGCATCTTCTGGCAAGAATTTAGAGATCTCCTCCTAAAGTCTTTAATGATTTTAAGTTATAGAGAAAAAGAAAGATTGAGACAAAGCTTAATTACAGTCTACCAATACCTCCGTGGAAATAAACCACTGGGTTTTCAAAAGTCCTTTACTTCAGTAGAGAAAGTCACAACAGTGTCTGCCTAAAGGATAAAGGCAGCAATGTTAAAATATTAAAGAAAACTCATTTTTTGGTGATTTTTAGCTGCTGGAGAGAATTATCAAAGCAAGCAGTGCTTCACCCACAGAATGCCTTCCTAGAAGATACTCCATAGTCAAATGACACTGTTTTATACTGACCTGAGTGTGTGGAATCACAGAATCAGAATAGTTTAAGTTGGAAAAGACCTATGGAGTGGAGATGTTCAGATGAAATAAACTTCTCTGATCTTAGATGTTTTGGTGATAAAGAAATTAAAGAAAGTCTTAATTCTCCAACTTTAATCTGTACAGCATGGATTACTGATAGTTTTCTGATTCGGATTTTTGGTGCTTGTGGTCTTCTCCTGTTTTGGGCTTGTTTTATCTTACACTAGCCAGCATGATTATGATTCGGTCAGATAAGTTATAATTTATTTGGCCTTCTGCCACATTTTTCCCAGTAACTAACTGGGTACTTTACTAGCACTGAGGCCCAGCTCATTCCAGCAGCAACACAGTGGGTTAACAAGCAGCTTAAGGTTGTCAAAGACAACATTTTGGATTTTACAGATAACCTTTCACAAACAGTATACAGAACATCACTAGCCACACTTGGGATTAAAATTTGTCCTTTTTTTTTTTTTTCAACTATTGTGATGCTGTTTGATGACTCCAGACAGCAATAGTCAGAGTTGACAAAGATGACAAAGATGTTACTACCCTTGACTAGTAAAATCAAGGGTAACACAGCATATCTGTCTGAAGAGAATATTATGCAATGCATTAAAAGTCAGAGTTCATGCCTTTTCATGTGTGTCCTACTTTGGACACACTGTTTTCTGGAATATTATTTACAGTTGGATTGAAGATAATTATTCTAAATATACATAAAGTTGTCTGTGGTGACATTACCTCCACACTGCCTAGGAATTTAATAAAATACCAGACTGATTCTCTGCAGACATGAACATATGGGATTCCTGTCTTACATGCCATGCTACTGAGCTCTTGAAGATACACAGAGCCAAACTGTGGTTCTGGTGCCTTAGGCAACTTCTCCGGCTAGTAGCGGGGCCGGTTGTGATGGAATTAATTTTCTTCACAACAGCTAGGAAGGTGATGTGTTTTGGATTTGTGACCAAAATAATGATAATAACACCATGATGTTTAGGTACTGCTAAGCAGTGCTTGAACAGGATGAAGAATTTCTGTTTCTTTCTCCACCCTCTCAATGAACCAGCTAGGAGTGAGCAAGGATTTGGTAGGGAACGCAGCCAGGATAAATGACACGAATTGACCAAAGAGGTATTTCATGTCATAAAACATCATTTTCAGCAATAAAACTGGACAGGGAGTTTTTCCAAATATCAGAGGCTTGGAAACTGGCTGGACATCAGTGTGCTGATGGGAGGTGGCAAATGATTGCCTTTGCATTTGTTAGCATTACTTTGGATTTTTCAACTCATCATGACTTTTTCTCACTTTTGTCCTTCCAATTCTCTTCTCTTGTGCATTGGAGAGAACTGAGCAAACATCTAGACAAGAGCTTGGCTGCTGAGATAACCCACCTCACACTGCCACAGAAGCTGATAGAATATGACAACCGGAGACTGTTTTGCCTCAGGTATGTTGACCATCTGAGTCCTTGGAAAGACATTCATAGGATCATAGAATCATCAAAAGACCTGTCATATCAAGTTTGATTGTTAGCCTAGCACTGCCAAGTTCACCTCTCAACTTTATCCCTAAGTGCCATATCTCCACATCTTTTAAATACCTCCATGGATAGTGACTTAAGCCTGGGCATCCTGTTCCAATGAGTGGGAAAAAGCTAGTCGTAATGAGGTGCTAAAACCCTCATTGCAACTCAATCAAAGTCTGGAGTTCAGCTCCAGGTCAGGTCCATGCTGTAGCAGACAGGCAAGCCAGGAGGAAGCAAGCTGTTATCTTCTATCTCTAAACAAGGTATCCATTTCCTTTACTGGTAAAAACACAGACCTTGCAAACATCAACTAAATTTTTACTGTCTCCTTGGAACAACAAATTAATAGCAGTGGCTAATCCTGTCTGAAATGTGGGTAGAACTGTAAAGAGGTTTGGATAACTTTTCTTCAAGCTATATAGTGAACAGATACAACTTTTTTTAAACTATATTTGCTGGTAATGAAGCCCAAGCAAGTTAACTTCTTGAAGAACAGTCCTCACTTGCATGGAGGCTGGTGGGGTTATACTCATTTCTCCCCAGCCAATCACACCGTGGACACTAGATAGCAAACAAGAGGAGGGCAGACTCTTTCCAGTGTGTCCAGTGACAGGAGGAGAGACAATGGATACAAACTGAAACAAGGGAGGTTCTCTCTGAACATGAGGAAACTTTTTTTTTATGTGAAAAGTCACCAAGCACTGGCACAGGTTGGAATCTTGTGGAATCTTCCTCCTTGGAGATACTCAAAAGCTGCTTATATGTGGTTCTGGGCAAGTGGCCATAGGTGGCTCTGCTTGAGCAGTGGGGTTGGAACAGGCAACCCCCAGAGGTGCCTGCCAGTCTCAGTCATTCTGTGATTCTGTGATCTTCAAGAGCAATCAGTGCCCAGAGGGACTTATGAATGCCATGATTAGGTCTATAGCTGCTAATTCTCCACACCCTACCCGGGATGCCCTTAGCGATGATGCCAGAACTACGGCCTGGAGAATGAAACCGTATGTGGTCAACATCCTGGGCTTGGTTTTATTGCCAAATAGCCGTAACAGGATGGATCATACCCTGCTGTTTCCTTTACTCAGGGATCTTCACCTCCCTTTAACACTGCTGTAGGTCCCACTCCTCTGTCTGTGGGACAAACTCCATACAAGCTGTAGGGTGACAGCCTACCAGCACTTCCTAGCAATTCCATTTGACACCATGCAAGCACAAGATACTGAAAGCAGAGTAGCCTAAGGGAACAATGCTGCATTTCAGTGCATTCTCTCTGACAGCGCACTCCCGAACACTCAGTTGTGAAAACTGTTTTTTTGGAATGAGCTCTTTGGAGATGCTTGTTAAACAGCACAGATTAAAGTAGATTTTTTTCTTAGTCCAACTTCTGTTTTGTTTACACAATACTAAGTCACAGGTGCTTGTTAATCATTTTCAATAGCATTAATTTTTTAACATTGCTCTTGTGTTGATAACAAAATAAAATAATTTATTAAATAAAAGGTCACCTGAAAAATCATTATCTCTTTCAAGTCTTCTGTATTTGAGTTACAGGGTTGTTCTCTCTACTCTAGGAATAATAAGTATTATATTTCACTGAAGGCTCCGGAATGTTATCCATCTATTTCTCCTATAATTCAAGAGAGGTTATTTCAGGGTTTGTAGATGCCTAAGGTAGATGAAGAGAATTGTATTGTCAAGCCCAAATACCCTGCATGTGCAAGCATGCTCTAAATGAGATAGAACAAAGGCAGGCCAGCCTGATACCACCCCACCTCACCGGGGTGACATCTTGCTACTTCTCTCTTGACGTGGATCTCCAAACACTCAAATACAGAAGCAAATAATATCTGCATATTTGTGATATCCTTTGAAGCTTAAGTTTGTGAAGTATCTGATCTATCTCAGGTCTCCCTAAACTTTCTGCTCCTGAAATGGGGCTAGGTCGCTTTAAAAACCATGTGTGGATTGAATATTCAGTGAATGCTGGCAGGCCCAACCCTTCATGAGGTCCTGATCTTTATCAGACATGGTGTTGCTCATATTGCTGCCATTTGGGGCACAGAGGGAGAGAAGTCATGCCCACTGTGACGAAAAAGAAGGCATTGGAGTAGTGCTATGGCAATTTGGTGTCTTGAAATTTTGTAATGTTACAGCTCTCATCTCTCAGAAATTTTGTCTAGTATTTTACAGTGGACATGAAGACATGATTTTTTCATTGTCTCGTGCATAGATTTATATTCAAACAGGCAGAGAGTCCAGTTGTTCTTCTAATTGACCTTAGCTTCTTGCACCACAAAGTGACCAAAACTTAGAAGTGACAGGGTAATCCAGGATGTAAGAGACTTCAGAGAGTTAACAGATTTGGTCTCCTGCTCGAAGCAGGACTGCATTTCTTTAAAGCATGAAGGACACTAAAGCCACTGTTTAAATGACATGCTTCATAGAGGGTGGTGGCAGTGGTTAAACCTGTCAGCCCTGCATTAGGAACAGATTAAGGTGATGGATCTTACCAGCTTACAGGCATTCCCTTGGCATCAGCTGCAGCTGCCAAGAAGAACCAGCTATGAAGAAATATACTGGATCTAGCCTTGGCCCAAGGTCCCTATGCACTGCAGTGAGTGAAGTCACTTGCGATCTCACTGTCCTTCCCTTTTTTGCTTGGTTTGAAGAGCAATTATACATGATAAGCTCCTTCAAAGTGTAGTTTCAGATCTGAAGCTAATCTAAATGAGCTTAAAGCTTGATATAGAGCTAGTTTTGGGGTTACACAGAAAAACAGCATGAGTGGAAGATTAAAGTAAGCTGCTAACTTGCTTCTTATGGAAGCAGCTCTTTTCTGCACTAAAAGTTAAATGGCTTTAGTTTAGAAACCTCACACAGTTTCTGTGATTCTTAAGCATCCAATAAGGGTACAGAAAGTAGGGAAAGTAATCAGATCTGAAATGTGGTATGTGAGCTTCAAAGTACTTCTACAATTCAGTAATTTCTATTTCTACCAGCAGCAGCTTGAATTATTATTAATGAATACACTCTTAGAAGGCTGAAAAGTTCTTTGCCATTGATGAAGAGAGAATGTCTCTGTACAAAAACATGTATATCAATATCAGAAATTCCAAGCAGTTATTCAGAATTTTTGGGCCTGTTCATTTTTCTTACTTACCATTATAAATTTATTTACACCTCTCATTCACACAAAAGAGATATGCAACACAATCTTTACATTTCAGTGACCAATCTCCTAACGAAAGCACTTTCCAAGAAATAGCTTTAACTTCCTACTTTCAAATGGTCTAGTAACAAGAATTACAGAGGCATGTGGAAAACTGAAAAGAAGGAAGCTAGAAAGCTGCAGTAAATGTAAAAGCTCATAAAGGATCTTATAAAAACTAATGGGGGTAGGGAGAATAACAGTAGTCATTATTTCAGTGAGCATTTTCTAAATATGACGATTAAACAAAATATACTGTAAGCACAAGAACCTTTTCAGAGGAAACTGTGGTGTTCCTCACGTTCCTGACTCACCATTTCTGTCTTTGACACTTCTGTC
Source organism: Pseudopipra pipra (assembly GCF_036250125.1). Classification (NCBI taxonomy): domain Eukaryota; kingdom Metazoa; phylum Chordata; class Aves; order Passeriformes; family Pipridae; genus Pseudopipra; species Pseudopipra pipra. The sequence goes on along the minus strand of NC_087581.1, from coordinate 24,458,701 downwards.
CTTTTGTTAAAAATACCCTTTGGTGTTGTTTCTGATCACCTAGTCTTGGAGGCTTAAAGTTTAAATTTTGCATCATTCTCAGTGAAGTTTGTGCCACACTTTGCTGTCCCTCAGCACATATATGAGAGCCCATAAATATTGAATAGGGAAAATCTGGCTGTCCAGTGCTTGGCAGGACATGGCAAGGATATCTAGTTATTTTAAGTAGTAAGGAATAGGCACTGCATTGTCACACAGTTGTTTTCCTTCTATTCCAAAAATTCCAGAGTCTCTCCAGCCTAACCTGAATAGGAGAAAGCCCAGAAAAAAAAAATTAAAGGCAAGTCTCCAGCATGACGAGACAAGTTTGGTTTCTTTAAAATGAGTGGGTGGAGACAGGGGAAAGGGAATTGAAACTGTTTCTTGGCTGCCACAGTGGGGTGCAGAGATACGTGATATATTGTGATTATTGGAGTTTAGAGGCTTCCTTTTCAGACCACTACATTTTTCACTCGTTTAGGAAACAGTATTACATTACAGGTGTTACAACTTTTCTTCAGAATCAGACTGGCCAGGGAACTGTAAATCTAAACCATAGCTGCCCTCAGGAAACCTGCCAGCCTAAAAACGCAATGAAATGTGTGAGATGAAAGTATCTGAAAAAGAAAATGAATTTTAGGCATTCTACTGAAGTCTATTTAGTTTTTATACTGTGACCCAGCATCTAGACCAGCTGGAGAGGACATACTAATTCCCAGTGACTAATGCTGGGAAGATTACCGTAAGCTTGAAATCTTTACATAGAGGTCCAAGAGAGAAGAGAAAACTTTTTCTCTCAATATTTCTCCTATTCTTTCCGTGCTGCAAAGTCATAAACATCAAGCTTTCCTACTTCTGAAAATTTATGTGATCAAACTGATAAAGTTTTCAGTGAGAAATTTATGTAGAAAAGTAGCTGAAAGTGCAGACTGGCCACAAGAGTAACTTGTCAGGACACTGTATGTTTTGTAGCATGTTTCCTTCATTGGCACATTTCTCTTTTTTCAGAGGACTTTCCCATTTTTAGAAGGGTCCCTCTTCTCAAAGAGTTTTGCTCACAGCTCAAGCATAGCCGGGGCAGGTGAACACAAGCCAACACTGAGGGAAAAATTCAAGATGTTTTTTCCATGTTCCTCCCTCTGAACCTGAGCAAAGATTCTATTTAAGATACAAAAACCTTCTAAGATACAAAACACTATTTATTAATGCGTTTATCCCCACTTCTGCTTCATCATTTCTCATTTTCATGCATTCCTCCGTGTCATCTAGGCACAACAAGTGAAGTCAAAACACTGCAAGAGCATTTCCTGTCCAGACTGTAAGAGTATGAGTCCTCACCCTCACAACATTTCCAGAGCACTTGCACAGATTTTGGAGATGGAAGAGCATCCAAGAAACACCCATTGCAATCTATGCCAATTGTTTCTGGCAATCCAGTTACCAGAAGAGCCACTTGGACTCTTCTAACATCTTTCAGACAATATTTATACCTCTGATACTAGCTTTTTTTCTCCCTATTTCCTATACTTTGTAAGACCCTGCTGGATATTTCTAGGGACTATTTCTTTTCAAGTCCCTTATAAAGCTCCCTGTGAAGAAGCCCATGAGGTTTTGCAAATGAGGATATACTGGGAAAATGCAAAAGCAAAAGACACCTCTGTGATTCCTTATCAACAGCTACCAGAACCTTTCCTTCACTGCCAACCTGTTATTAACATTCCCAATAACCTTTTTGTACACCTGCCATCACTTAAAAGGAACTTGCACTGTCCAGAAGAAACAAGACTAACAAGTTGTCCATCAACCCATTTTCTCTTCCACAGCCAGAAGGAAGAAGCTGCTTCTTCATTTAGCTTTTTCAGTCTCATTTTGTCACAAGGGTGCTCAAGGAGGAATAAGAGTTGCTACAGGCATGAATGTGAGTAAGAAACTCAGAACGGTCATTGCTAGCACACAGCCTTATCAAATATAGGGCCAAATTTTGATTTCTGGGTGGGTGTTGTTTGGTGCTGGTAAACTAGATAGATGAGGCAGCATTTTCCTCTGCTACCTTCTAGGAATATGCCCTTGATAGAAGACTGTGGCTGTACTAGGTGTAGAGATGAGCTGGTCCTACAGCAATTTAGGTTGACCACACATCAGGTACTAGAAGGCAGGGCTGTGCCACATTTTTTCTCTCAGTCACCAGACGCAGGCAGCAGCTCACCTGCTCTTCAACTCAGCAGGTCATGGAAACAAGAAAGACTGCAGTCATGTCATTGCTTCTGAACTAAAACAGGCAGTTGATGGAGTCTTTAAATGGAAGGGTTCCCAGAATCACTGCCTCCATTATTCAAGTTCAGTGGGCCTATCTTGAGCATCATGGGGAGGATCCTATATAGGACTCTGGAGTCACCAAGTAAAAGAAAGGTATTTTCTAGTGAAAGGGATCATGAAATACAGTCACACTGACAGTTTTTCCTGATGTAGACTGGGGATGATGGGGAGGGGAGGAATGTACATCAGAGCTAGAAGGAGATGTGGTAGAGGTGTCAGAGTTTACACACATTATTCCTGCTGCACTAACTGCTTTGGTAGGTTAAGCAAATGGGCATAGAGCCTAAAATCCTGAGCCTATCATGGGCAACTGCTAAGCTTCCCCATTTTGTATTTGTTCTTGTCCTGACACTGGTGTGGAAATGAATCCCTTTCTGTAAATCTGGCAATTTACAGAGTTTGTCTACCAAGCTGCCTCTTGAATAATGAACTCTTATGTCACGGGAGATAAAAGGCTCCCAAGCTTTTCCTACGAGGTCACCACCTGGTAGCAGGTGTAAACAGGGCAAATATCCAGAGGGTTTTTCAGCTTTCATTCTTGTTGGATGATGGTTTCGGTTTTTCTGAGGAAAGATACTGGAATTTAGATACCTTCTTTTTTCTCTTCCTGTTAAAAACCCACCCCTCACTCTCTTGCCTAATATCCTTTTCTCAGGTGTAGAAATATATTTGCTGTGCAGCAAGTCTAGCTTGGTGTCCAATATTCACTAATGTTTTGACCATAGAGCAACAACCGATTTCAAATAAAGAATCTTAACTATGTGAATAATGACTAATGGTTACAATTAAGTTGTTAAAACATTCTGGAAAATGTCTTTCAAGAAATTACTGTCTGAAAAATAACATGTAGTTTCATAAAAATCGGTCTACTTTAAGAATATTTCTGCTGTTAATGGGTCTAAGATAGTTTTTGAACAATTTAAGGAGGTCTTAAAATACTTCCCCATCTATATAGGTACATTACAGGTGAAAACTTTAGAATTCTGAATTATGTTTTGCAGGTTTTCAACTGATTTTTATGTCACGCTGAAATACACTAAAAATCATATGATGACATCATGTGACTTGATCCATGTCTCGTTATTCAGCCCTGCAGAGGCAACTGAGGTTGCAGCTTTTGTGATTTAGACCCAGACCTACTTATTTGAGCTTTATTTCAGCACGTACCCTTATGGCACCAAGAGGAACTGTGTGAACCATTTCACAGGCTGAGCTTTCCATCCTGGCAACACAGTTCAGGCAACACACACTGTATTTTCCAGATCAAATAGTCTCTTGGATATAGGAATGCATATCAAGCACTAAGATCATACAGAGACAGGGACAAATCCACTGTATCTCCCACTGGGTTTGAAATGTCTATACTTCATATATCATTTTACGTTTTTACAACAGCCCATAAGAAAAGTTTGCTAGTTTTTTCTGAAGATAAAACCAATAAAATAAAGCTAATAACATGTTTAGTTGGTACTTATAGCAAATATCAACATTTATAGGCAAAAAAAGAGGGGTAAGTAACCTGCAGTTTAAGTAAAAGACTTGATTCCTAGCACAAGAATTCATAAACTCTTTGAAGAATTAAGCCAGAGTGATGAAGTCATTGCTGCTAAGTCTAAGCTCAACATTTATGTCAGTTCCCTAGGACAAATACTTCAAGTGTAGAGAAAGCAAAAATGTGTTTCAAATCAGCCCAATGCACTGTTCTACCAAATTGTTTTTAAAACTGTGTTCTCTATTAATTTGGAGTTGTGTATCTCTTGGGGCTCCCTCACAGGTAAAAGATTTCTCTTCCTGTACTTTGTTGCATGTCTCTGATTTCTAGATAATTGAAACAAGAGAAGCAGAGTGTACTTGAGAGTGATACTTTCTAAGCTGTTTTTGGCTTGCATCCCTGAGGAAAGGCTTGCCACTCTGATTTTTTTAAAAACATGTCACAGGTTGTTGGATTGATAAACAGCAAGATGAGAAGACGAAAAGAAAAAAAAGAAGAGGAAGAAGAATTAAAAAAGAGGGAAAAAAAAAGGAAAAGAAAGAAAGGAAAACAAGCTACTCCAAACGCTTCACTGTTACTAAAGGGATAACTTTCTGGTTTTATTCAGAACTACTTCACTACTTCTGTTTTCCCAAAAAACAGACAGAAAATGTCAGAGTGACTTCAGATAAGCTCCAGGGTAAAGAAATTTTCTGCCCTCCCCAGTACTTTGAAGAGAGTATGTCCTTGAAAAGTGTAACTTACACATTCATATGTAATTATCTGCAAGGGTGTTCTGACGCAACTGAATTCAGGAGCATAACCTCTGAGCTCCATCAGAGAGTTCTGCTTTGTGTCCTTGAAAAATTAACTTGCAGGTCTTGAAAGTTTCTTTCCCAATCTATTTCATGAAAAAAAGGAAAACAAAACCCAAAAAATATAAACTTGATTTCCAGCATTTTCTAAAAATTGACTCATCGCTTTTAGTTGTATAGTAGTTGCTTCATAACCATGCAAAAGATACCAATCAGGCTTGGACACAGGTTCAAGAGGTGATGGGAATTCTGTTGCTGCAGATGGTAGTCCATACTTGTACAAGAAACTGCAAAAGAGAGTGTACCAAGCAAATCTAGTAAGTCTGCCACTGTTTGAAACAGCAAATCAAAAGCATTAAAACACCAAGTTTTCATGGGACATTCTACCTTATCTCATGTGGACCATGTGGAACTATCAAAGAAATTTTTCTAGGCATGTCAGTTCTTCCAGTTTGCATGACACTAAAGAAAAGAGAGGTGAGCATAAACCTTATGGAGCTCCAGAAAATGCCAAAATCACATATGGGCTGTAAGTTTGGACCTTTTATTGTTCTGTTCAAATTAACGTGCTCTTTTCTGGCTCAGACATTATGAATGGGTCTGTTTCATATGAACAAGAGGAAAACAGGGATTCAAAAAGCAGGGTGTTTCTGTTTTCTCATGGAAGTTTTCCCTGATAAACAAATTATCTTCCAAATGCCAGACCCATTTTCACCTGGAAGACAGTTTGAAAAGCTTTATGCCGGATGAAGCTGAATGTGTTTTCTGGGACATACACCAGGAGTAACTGATGCTTCCAGAGTGCCCCCGTGTCGGAGCGGGGAGCGGGGAGCAAGGGGCCGCGGGGTGAACCCCCCGCCGCGGCCACAGGATGGCACTGCGCGCTGCGCTGCTCCCGCACCTCACGCAGGCGCTGCAGCATCCCGCCGGGAAATTCGGCTGGTTTCTTCGCCTCAGATGTTTGCGGCTTTATTAATAGTGCTGTCCAGCTGGGTGTCACAACACCACCTCTGCTATTGTGATTCAGGACAAGAAAATTATGGTTCAGTCTGTTTTTCTCACTGAGTTCAGTAAGCTACCGGACAGCTACAAAGGAGAGCATATAGAACTTATTTTTTTAATCAATTTTTTCAGATTATATTATTTCAGCAAGTTCACTGGCAATAGACTTGCTACTTCTAACCCTGAAATGCTCCAAGAAAAAGTCTATGGACTCCTACCACTGGTTGCAGATCATAAACTGAAAATTACTGAGACAGAAAAAGGCAAAGGGACTCCATGTGAACAAGTACCTTCTTCTACACAGAAATTATCCTGTCATCTTCCCATTCCATTAGCAAAGGACAATGAGGTGCTAATTCTCCTTTCATCTCCGCAGGTGTAAAGCAGGCTTAATTCTGCCAATATTGTTGTGATTGTGCAAACTTGGTGTTAGATTAAAACTGAACTCCAGATAGTCTGTCTTGCAAGACAGTTATGAAAGGATTTTTAAGATACTGATGAGCTAAGGTAAAAAATGGGTGGCCTTAGTTTAGAAGTGTAATCATTGTTGAATGCCAAGAATAACAAAAAGGGCTCAATTTTACTGCATTGCAATGACTTTTTTGTTCTGTAAAGCCATTAGTTAAATTCCAGCACTGTGACATAATGAAAAATGCTTGAAAGACCACACCTTTCAGTGGGGCACTTGAGTTATCCTCTCTGTCAGAGCTAGATGGATCCTCAGTTCCCATTTTCAGCTGCAATAATGCAGCTGAAATGTAAAATCAATGTAAATTGCTTTGATCTCACAATAGGAAAATAAGGCTCCCAAATATTACATATACGCACTATTTTCTACCAGGATTTGAAGGTTTCCTCTTCATTAAGTGCCCTTCAAACCTCTTTAGATTCCTAGTGACCAGTAGTCTTCTTAGCACAACAGTTCTGGTTTTGGAAGACAGCTTTATTCATTACATATATCCTACTGCACACTATAATGACTTCTGTCCATCTTTACTGGGAAATAATTAATAAAGTAATCTTAAACTCCATTAATGTCCTTCCCTACTGAAATATCTGGTTTATGACTACAGAGATTTCAATTCAGATTAGACTTGCTTCTTCAAAGCCAAATGGATAATTTTTAACGAAAAGATCAAAGCCCAAACTACTGGTTCAAGAGGTGGCTTCCAGCTCCTAGACCTGGCCTGTATTGCATTGTTGCTGCTGAAACCATGCTCTAGCGCAATGGAGACAGGCCCTCAGTCACTTGAGGGTTTCAGTTGCCTTATTTTCCAAGTGCCTCAAAAGCTTTCTAGGAGGGTACCCTGTTTGAACTCTTACACTGGTTGCTTATTCTTAGTTTTGTGAAGATGACAGAGAAGAGATGCATGTGAAAATTCATATTTAGCCTGGCACACCCCCTTGGGCAGATCCATCTAGCTCCTGGCCCAGCAGATGTTCACAAACTTTGCACAAGGGTTCTCCGTATGACATATTTCCCACAAAGCTGAGATATAAGGACTCAGCTGTGCCCAGACTTTCTGCAGCAGTAAGGACTAGGCTTGTCTTTGATGGAGCTTTATATACTGTATATACTGTACATTTTTTGTGAGAAGAAATATATTTCAGGGGTTTGCTTTGGTGGCAGATTGTGCACATTTGTGCATTTTGTAGACTGTGTTTTCAAGGCATTTCTGTTTTAAACAATTCTCTATGCAGTTGAGCCCAAAAGCATGAAATAGAATTAACACCAATATTAGCTGCAGGATTTTTTTCATTAGGCCTGGTTTTTGAATGCTTATGTTACCTGACCTGTAAGCAGCTGTTACAAGTAAATGTCAATCAAAACCAGGAAACTAAATTATTTTATATAATGCGACCAAATTTTTTTTGCTTTCAGTATATAAAACATTTTAAATGTTCCATCGTATTATTATTACACATCTATGACTACACTTCTCACTTTCCTTTCCTTTTTGTTTTCTCCTCTTAGTGGTTCTGCTTTATTTGCAAGATACTCTTATTCCTGCAACTAAATGGTTTTGGGTATTGATGACAATGACACAATGAAGAGGCTAAGCTGTGCCGAAATAGATGAGATCTGTTACACTCATTCTGATTTATCTGGCTCCTTTACTAATTTGCCAGCCTGAAATCCTTGGCACAATTTCAGACCATGACTCTGGCAGAGCTGGGGCCCCCCCCTTTTTTTTTTGGTCACTGATGTTGAAGGTTCTTGCCATATTTACATTACAGATGATGGTGCTCCAAATTAAAGTGCCACAAAGTAAACTCTGTGTCTTAAATCTCACATTCTTCTCCTACAGCTATGAAAAATGAAGCAAAGCAACTTGAGGAGGAAAGGTAGTTTATATTAGTTTCTGGATCTGCACAGATTTAGGTTTATCACCTATTCCCACACAGAAGTATCTTGGAGCTATTTTGGAACATCGGCATCTAAATGCAGCAGTAGTTTATGGCTTATGTCCTCTACTGAAATTACTTCTATAATTACAGCCACACGGAGGTACTGAGCTGCCATGGAGCTTTGTGGGCCAGCCAGCCCTGGCCTAACAGCCTGGAGCAGACACACTGCGCGCAGACGACTGCCCCAGTGGCCCAGGGATCTCACTAAGGGCTCTTCTCACTCTTGCTCTGTTTTGTTTGGGTAGGCACAATTCAGGGTGACAAACCTTCTGCTTCATGAAGTGAAAGCAGCTTCATCCACCTGATTGAAGGTCTGATGCACTGATTTGTCTTTTCTCCCTTTCTTCATGCCAACCAAGGAAATACCTTTTTCACGCACCCTGAATTGAACACGTGGTAGTGAGTTCCCTTACAAAGTAACCTCAGCAGGAGAAAAAAGAGGATAGCTTTTTATACCAAATGGTGATCTGGGAGTTTGGAATGAAGGGAAGACAAGTGTACAAATATTTGGGGTGTGAGCCATTTCTGAGACTAGTAATTGCTTCCACAGGTACTACATGCTTCTGGGAGTCACCTGTCCACTGTGGGAGCTCTGATTTTTCTCTACTTGGTAGCAACTACAATACATAAAGCTAATTGAAAAGGATGTCTTTCTTTTACCTTCATAAACCAGAATAAAGATAATCTGCACAGATCTTGGTGTACTTTTATTTGTTACAGTTGCTTCTTCTGCTTGATACCTTTTGAACTTGGTCATGAAAAAGGATAAATCCAATAAAAACTACCAGTGAAATTAAAGAATCATTCAAACTAACAGTGTTTGGAGGCAATAAAGTGTGCATCAAAAGTAATATATTTTCTTTATCAAGACATTTTGAGAGCATATCAAACAGAATTTTTTAAATAAGATATTCTCCTAGAGAGAAGAAACAATAAATGATAATGAAATCGTTGTTGATACAAGTCTATGATTGTATTATCCTGAGAAATGCATTATGACATAATAAGTAAAGAAACTACTCACCCAAGCTCTGTTCCCATTCAAGAGAAATATACTTTTACCAAATGTATTTGACCTGATAAAATTATTTCTAGATTTGTCTTAGAGAAGTCCTTAATGCATGAGAAAGTCTCATAATACAGTTCCTTTGACCTACTCTAGGAATTAGTAAGACTGCAGATACACCCCATGTGGAAAGATCACAGAAATTCCAGACCTGATTCAAGCAAGATCATCAAACCAATAATGTTTTGGTTAGGACTCCAAAAATTTGGAGTCCTACTTGAGCCAGAGGGACTCAAATAACACTTTTAATTGAATTGAGAAGTTCACATTCATTCTTGCTGGCCTTTGACTGGAAAAAACCACTCATATCATTTGTCAGTAGTCAGACAATACATTTACACATTTAGGGTTATGTATGACCAGGAAAGGATGAGAACTTTCCTTTAGTAAAAAGCAAAACTAAGCATCGCTTCCTCACTGAACAGTTCTTGGTCTTTGGCAACTACTTGAAACAGCATACAAAAGCTACACAACAGAAAGTCATTCATTTTATCACAAAATGCAATCAAAATTACTTTTGAAAAATCATATGTGCAGGCTATAGGTAGAACTATCACATCAAATCCAGATTCATTCATTTTGATCCTGAAAGGATTTTAAGCAATACTGTATTCTGAACCTATTCCTGTGAACAGAGACTATATCCTTCACCTAATTCTTAGATATATGACAGCTGTAGGCAAAAGTAAAATTTGTTTACTGAGACTAGTTTTTTGTTCCTTTTTTTTAGTGTTGTTTTCCTCCCCACTCTCTACCTTTAGTGATTAATGAAACCTGAGAATTGACCCATCTTACATGTCTTGCTTCTTTTTTTATATTCATATGGATAAGCACAAACAGCTGTTACCATGGCAGGTTGAACTGTCATAATGTAAGCATTACCTATAAAACTTTCAATACAAATTAATTAACATAAATAATTTGGAAACAGAATGATTCATATTTGAGAGATTCCTGACAGCAGCTATTGATCATTTGGCTACAATTCAAACAAGTACTTAAGAACATGTTTTTTCAGGGTCACTTTCACTCCTGCAGTTAATTGTGATTACAGTTTATCTGTCATTAAAGCAAAATGCTTAAGAAAAGAAATCTCCTTAAAGCATTTGAGGAGAGAAACAATTCAAATCTCTTTTGACATAAATACTTCCTCAGGAAATGCATCGGTCAGATTTAAAAAAGACCAAGACAAGAAAAGGCACCTCTTCAGTACAATTGTCATGTGTGCTTTATGGGAAAGAAGGAGCCCAGATAAAACTGCCATATGCAAAGCTTCTTCATTACTCATTCAATTTCTACTTTAGAGAGTTATTGTACAATTAGAGTATTTTCTACCAGGAAAACAGTTTAGGAAAGTCAAACAAGGAAATTTTGTTTCCTATAGATGCTATGAGAATGAGAAGAGAAGACAGAGTCATCTGGTTTTTAGTCTACTGTGGCCTAGAGCTGATATTTTCACTAATTAACTCCCCTTCCCTGCAGGGAGAATATAATCTTTCAAAGTTGGAGAAAAAATACAAGAGCAACATTATTGCTCTAAATATGCCAAACCCTTCACAAAATTTTCACCTTCCAGAGGCAGGGGCCAAAGCCAAAGGCCATGTCAGCTCTAGTGGTCAAAGCCATTGCCACCTGAGCACACATTTTGTTCCAAAGGCAACGGCAGAACTTGACAGCACCCATTTTTGTACTAGGTAGTGCAAATCTTGCTGGCTCCAAGGAGCTTGACCTCATGTCCTTCCTTTGCAATCTTGGGGTGGAACAGGGTTCAGAGTAGTTCTTTAGCTGGTTGACACTGCTAAAGGCACTGCTAGAAGCAGATTATTAAATACATTTGGCATGTCTGAGTTTAGAAAGGGGGGAATGTTGATTAGAGTTGCCTGAGTGCCAGTGGACTTACTGTGTTGTGGGACTGTTATTAAGTCCTGTTGTATATCCATTCTTCATTCTCAACATACTTTTGACTAGTGTCAAGGAAGGTCCCCTGTACCTTATTTCTGTACGGCATTTTTCTTCTTTATTATCTGAGATCACTGCCCATGTGTCTTCCTCCAAACAGTAGCAGTCATTTGTTCCAGTAGATTTACTGTCATCAATATCCTAACTGAGGCTTAATCTATTGATTTTGCCTTTGATGCTTGTGACTGAATTTGCCTTAATCCATTTCATTCTATGGGAAGGGAACAATAGAAGATTCTTCATTTCAAAGATTGTGTCTATTCAAAAACTCAGAATGCATAAGTTTGGAAGGGACCACAGAGGGTCATCTGGTCCAACCTTCCTGCTCAAGCAGGGTCATCCTAGAGCACTTTGCACAGAACTGTGTTCAAACGGTTCTGGAATATCTCCAGCGAGGGAAGCTCCACAACCTCTCTGGACAACCTGTTCCAGTGCTTGTTCACCCACACAGTAAAGAAGCTCTTCCTCGTGTTCAGGTGGAACCTCCTGTGCATTAGTTTCTGCCCATTGCCTCTTGTCCTATTGCTTGGCATGAGAAGAGCCTGACTCCAGCCTCTTGGCAACCTCCCTTCAGATACTTCTGTACGTTGGTGAGATCCTGTCTCAGTCATCTCTTACCAGTCTGAACAGGCCCAACTAAGTACCACATGAGTGAAAATGAGTAGTAGGAGAGCCTGCAAAATAAGTGACACGTTGAATATATATAACTTTCTCTTCCCACCTCTCATCACTTTGGGATTAGCCATCTAACTAAGCTCTATTATGTATTTACATATATGTGTCTCTATAAAGATTATAAACGTTGTATTTTTAAAAATATAGAAGCAACCCCTGTTTGACAGCAGGAACAAAAGAGATGCACATTGACCTTGTAGACCCAAATTGCTTTGGGAAATGGGCTGCTTGCCCAGGAAGGACAGGTGAGAGTAGCAGGGATTCAAAAGAATGTGCAGCAGAAAAGACAGGGACAAAAGGGAGAGGAAACAGGAAACCAGAAAGAGGGCACTCCAGGCTGAAAGCAGCCTTCACACTTAATTAACAGGACCTGCTTTAGAGGGAACAGAAAGACATGCTTCATCTCCCCCCAGCCCTTTGCAATTGCAACATCAGAAGCTTCAATACACAGAAAGGACATAAAACAGTAAAGTCTGGTGTTTTAAACATTTCCCATTAAAAGTTTAAATGGGTTTCAGAAAATGACACTGTATGCAAGGCAAGAGGGATATCAGACAATGTCTGTCCAGAGTGCAGATCTTTGTCTGGTGTTTCTATGTGGTACCATAGCACAGCCAGGAATTGCCTGTAATAACTGCTGAGGAGGCTTTGATTAATAAGTATTTTATTCCTTTGGGGAAGCAGCTCTGAATCTCCCAGAATCTAGCACAACAAATAGTTCTTTTTCATGGTCTCTCAAATAGAGTCAGAAGGCAGTGTATCCATCTAAATTGAGACTTTACATATATATATCTATATCAGAACTCACTTGAAACACAACTTTTCTGATGTATTTTGTGCCTCTTTTTTGGTAATAACATCTAATCAGCACACAAGGAACGCAAGTAAAACTGTCTGTTGAATACAAATCACCTCAAAAAATCCAAAGACTACAAAGTATTTTTTTAGTTTGGGATACTGCCTTACAAAACAAATCTCAAAATGCTATGCATCAGACACTGTGTCAGACACATCACATCATTATTGTGGGAGCCATTGTTAGCAACTTGAAATCACATATCACTTTTCAGTTTAAAAGGGGGGGAGTATCAAATGACGAGCCAGAAACATAACTTGTCACTTTTGCCCAGAAAGCCATTGTTCTGTGCTCACTAAATAAAACTAGGTGATTAGCTTTCAAAGGGATGGGCTTCCATAGTATTAAAAATTCAAATACTATCTGGTTCCTTCAATGTCATAAAATCACTGTACGGACTGAAAAGAGGAGTCTGCTATAACTTCTTTCTGTCACAAGATAATAACACATTTCTAACTTCAAGGAGTAGGAATGCGAAGGAACTTTAGCTGATCTTTTCTCAGATACGTGCCCCATCTTAGTGCAGATGCTTTTTTCAGAAAGTCAGTTTTAGTGATTTTGTGCCATCTTGTTGCTTCTATCAAGCAAGATGTTCGTGGCTCTGTGGACCACTTGTATTCAACAGCAGTTAGTACAGCCAGATGGTGGAAAGGTTTATGAATAGCATTTTGTCATTTTGATCAGGACTAGCATGTTTGTTTTTCAGGACAGAACCTGAGCAGATGGTACCTCTAACATTAGCCCATATATCCCCTCCTTTGAAAGGGTCTTTTTAAACACCACTTAGTGGTAAAATTTCATAATTAACTGTATATAAATTGATTTACTCTGAAAAGACGTGTATATGTATCTTATGATGCATAGCATATCAGAGACGCAGATAGTGGCAAGGATACTGTAACAAGTAACACATTTTCTCTAGTAATTTAGAAACAATAACTTCTAAAACCAGCACTAGTTCTGTTGCCTAATGAAGACACATCAGGACAACTTCCTATCAGCTCTGCTGGACCATTTATTTCAGACCTACGAAAGGTCATCCTTCCATTGTTTAGGAGTGGTGTAGCACAGCTTTTGTGTATGGGAAGCAGAAAACTTTGAGTTGGTGGCTAGGAAGGACCTAAAGTGGAGGTGCAGGAATCTGTGTAAGCTCCGGCTGTTGAAAATACTTCATCTTTGTTAGCAGGGGTTGACACTTGTGAAATACAGATACAGATGAGTTAGCTGTCTTTGAATCACACTCAAGAACAGTGATGGATCCAGCAGGTGTTACCTGGCTGCAGATAGAGATTTAGCTGTGCCATACAGAATCACAGAATCAGTTGGGTTGGAAAAGACCTCTGATGTCATCAAGTCTGACCTTTGAACACCACCATGTCAACTACACTAGGACACTGACTGCCATCTCCAGTCTTTTCCTGAGCACTTGCAGGAATGGTGACTCCACCACCTTCTTGGGCAGTCCATTTCAATATTTAATCACCCTTTCTGTGAAGAAATTCCTCCTTATGTCCAACCTGAGCCTCCCCTGGTACAGTTGAGGCTATGTCCTCCCATCCTTTTGCTCACTGCCTGGGAGAAGAGACCCAGAGGCCCACCCCCACCTTGCTACAACCTTCTTTCAGGTAGCTGTAGAGAGCAACAAGATCCCTCTTGAGCCTCCTTTTCTCCAGGCTAAATGACCTCAACTCCCTCAGCTGCTCCTCGTAGGACTTAGCCTCTAGACTAACCTCTCTATCTTCAGCAAAGGGATGTATCTTTTGGCTCAAAAGCAAGGATACAAAATAAGATATAAGTAATTTCTAGTAATAATCAGAGACTGATTGATACAGCAGTAGCAAAATTTATTATAATTCAGCACCTGCAGAAGAAAAAAATAATAAGAATCTGATAACATGCATGTTCTGTCTCTTGACTGCAGATCTGAGGGTAAGCAAAAAGTTGCTGCTTTTATCTCTGGTAGTGTAAATAGACTTACAAGTGTCACAGATATATCTGTGTTTAAGTCATACAGTTGAGTCTCTAGATCTTGTAATTAAAAGGAGAGCTTTGAGTATGGTCCAAAAATATTACTTCAATGATGAGATGATACAAGAGGTACAGAAAATGTTCCATGGTCCTTGTCATTCCTGATATCAAGCCAAATGGTCTGTTGGTATCCTTCTGCTCAAGAAGATACTACTCCATGGAGTATTATTATGGTAATTTTAGGACTTGGGAGACAGAATACAAACATAAAACAACTTTTGCAAGTTCTCCCAAGAAGACTACGGTATCTGTCGCGAGAATCTAAACATAACGGGCTCAGAGCTAAGAAATTAAACAGTGGGATCCATCTTCTGCTTGGCTGTGATAGATGCCTCCTGACATTTACCTTTGAGAAAACTGCGTTCTGAAGGCTCCTGTGAAGCGAGTGAAGCCAGGTACAGTTGCGCAAGGGAATGCAGTTTATATCCCCCATAACAGCCTAGGAAATGCCATTATGTTTATTGTCACTGGAATAGTTTCCTAAATTCACTTCTGAACTACATGGTTCACTCTGTTTGTTTATTTGATGTCTGAAACAAGAGCTTTGATAAAGTATTTGTTTTATTTAGCACCTGCACGGAAACATTAGTTATGTTGCACTGAAGTGTTCCACATGTTTCTCTTATCTCAGGCTAGTTAAGCAAGACCATTCACATGTTTTCTTAATCCTAGGCATCATAAATCCTTTACAAGATTCCTGTTTCATTGTTCTTCTCTCAGGGGCTTAGCAAAAAGAGTCAGGATGCACAGTTCTTCTCTCCCTAGAGCCCGCATGGTTTACAATAAGCCTTATTGTTGTCTTGTTCTGAAGGGTTTAGTACTGTTGCAGATTATAAAGTCAGATAGAAGTGGTAGAGAAAAGGTGAAGTACTCTCCCAAACGGGGACTGATAGAAGTCTCTTGTCCAGGAGGCCATGCTACAGTATTATTACACACAGAAGTACTTTTCTACATTTTTGAAGACTGGAATTCAGCTCTACCAATTGAAGCTTTTGTTTACAAGAGTTTTAATTAGTCTCGTATCAACAGCTAACATTAATAAAACTATTTCTTTAACAAAATAAAAACACTGGCCAAAGTTCATTATTTCTTAACTGAGCAGGCCTTCAGGTATGTCTATGTGCATTTAGTGAGAGTTGCACCAGCTTACCATGTCTACAACACTCCTTTAACTGCATTTTAACAGTGAAATACGCCAATAGAAAATTGCAATGTTAAAATGACTAGACAGCAAGGCTTTATTCAGTAGCTTGCTTCCATGTTTAAGTAAATATACTTGGAAGGTACTCCACTAGAAAGAGGATTGTCTCAGTGTCCTCTCACTCACTGACAGAAAGCAGCTTTTCAAAGTGGTCTGCTCCACCATAAATGCCTCTAATAGTATTCAGGTACTTTTGTGCACTGATATTTTTGTACTTTTTTAGTATGAGACACATAAGCATGTCTAGGAAAAAATACCTTAGATTCCTTTCAGGGAAATTTTCTTGTTAGTGGCACTATGTACATCACTAGGAGGCATGCAGTATTCTTCAGGATTTCCCAAAGCTTGTTAACACTCCCTTTTGATCTGGAGAAACCATTAAACCAAAAGCTTGCTGACAAAGTGTAAGTTTTGATGAAGTCAGTGAGACTTAAGCTAGTAATTTCATTATAGTCAGGTACTTGATTTACTGGTCTAGGCAGCCACTCAGCGATGCTCAGGCTTGTATAGGCTGGTCATATTAATAATTTTATGGATCAAATAGTTTTACCTTTGTAAGCCACATTAGCACAAGACTCTCACAATTTAAAGACACTCGACTTTCAGAAAATGCCTTTGTGAGGGTGTTACAAAAAGGAGAAAGCTCAACTCCCTCTAAGAGCTCAAAATACTTTTCAGTTCTACCATCTACTCTGCTCTGTGACCTCTTACTGCTACATTCTGCTCGCTGGTCATGCCTTGCTCTACACCTGTGTCTGTCCGAGCATTTAGAAGACCGGCTTATTCCACATTTAAAGTGTGTTGCTCTTTCTTTTGACAAATTATCTCCTATGGGTTTTCTTATACAAACCTTTTTTTGTGCTTAACGCAGAAAAAAACCTAAGTCAAGACCATACCTACTTCCAAAGCAGAGATGTCAGTGCTTAGCAGTAAAATATAGAAGCCATTTGATTTCTAAAGCACGTACTGATGGTGTCTTTGGCTAAGCAGAAAGGAAAATTTATAATGCCTTGAATAGTTCTATTAAAAAAAGACACTTGATAGTTAAACACTCAGTGTTATGAAGCTTCTGTGTCAATCAGTGACGAATATCTAGAATGATAGTTCTGTGCTGAAACATCTTCAGTTCAAGCATCAGGAAGTGCAGTTATGTACTGTTGGTCTCCTTGTCTTAGGAACACCAACAGTGTCTTAGAGGTTGACTGGAACAAGCACCTATGGCATAGCATGATTGCAGACTTTCATTTATTTTGGTTATTTTCAGTTATTTTGGTATTTTACAGTGGGATGGAGAAAAGTACCTGGTTTGTCTACAGAGATTCTATAGAAACAATATAGCAGAGCATAAATGGAAACCATATAATTTTACACAATTACTCTTTTTATCCAAATTTCTGCCTGAACCATCCTAGTGTATAACCTTTCCTGCTATGCAAAGGTTTATAGAGCATCCATCTATGCCATCTGATTCATTTGGCTATGACTGGCTGCTTCTTGTACCCAAAGCAAGATGACTCAGAGAAAAGTGGAGAACTTTTGAGTCTCCTTGGAAAACTTGAGTTTTCTCTCCTGTTCCATGCTCCTGAGGCAAGGAAATTCAACAGATTCAATATCCTAATTAAGGCTTAAGTTACCCTGCTTGTTACTTTGTTCTTTCTCTATGAATGGTTTCGCCTGTACTGAGATTGCTGGGAAAGCATTTACTTATTCAGAGGTAAAGAACCCAGGGTTAGTCTCCCCATGTTTCTTTTTCAACATTGACAGTGGAGAGCTGACAGATAACACAGAACAGTAATTTGCTCAAAGTAAATCTTCAGATAATGGAATGGGGATGGAGGTTGGGACACACCTTTGATTTTTCCACCTCTGTTGTCATACTGTCAAAAATAGCCAACAGTTGCAATGCAGACTGGGAGTTTAAGTGGTATTTGTCATAATAAACACAGATGTGGAAGGACTTTTTCACCCTTATGTTCTGCCTGCTGGAACTTGCCCAGGATTTGCAAGTGATGGAGGTTTTTTTCTTCCTTTAAGCTTCAAAACAGAGGCAAATACCCATGTGTCACTTGGCCTATTTAACTACTTCAGAGCTTTGCTGCATGTTGGTGTTACGCAATAGAGATTTCTGCTGCATGGGGTCTTGGGCAAGACCTGGATTTAAGAAGTCTGGAGGGTATGTCTGCCAGTAAATCAAAGGCAACGAGCAAAGAAGAAAGCTTTTGGTCTGTGAGCTTGCTGTTCAGTTTTGGCACTTTTAATACCATAATCTAGGTGTTTGGTCTGTGCCAGCAGTGGTGAGGTTTAAAGCAGTCTGCCCTAGCTGATCAATATAGCATGTATGTATTTCCTAATTAGCTTCCAGAAGGTCTTCTGGTACCTATCCCATTGGATTTGAGTTCTTTCGTCTCACTGATGCTTATAAATTATGGGCAATATCTGAGTGTTTAAGAATCACTTCTTTTCTGCTCTAACTAGCATCTTCTGCTTCTCCCTCTGGCATACTTCCTATGATTTCTATGAGAATCTTGTTTTCCTGAACTGCATCTGTCTTCATGGTTTCATCACGAACATTCTGATCTGCAAAACAACTTCATAGAAGTAGCCATCTTCTCATGATGACAGAAAGGAAAAGGAGAACAAGATAATAATAGCTGTGATGTGCAAGAGAGCTTTCCCTTCTAGTCCTTGGGAGTAGTCTCATCTTCTCAGAATTTTGCTGTCATGGTTACTATTGCAGGATATGCTATTTTGCTTACTAAGTTATCCTCGCCATAAAATCAGCTACCTTCTCAATTTAATGGCATGGAGAACTTCACACAGTGCTGGGCTGCTATGCAATGTTACTACCTTCTATGTGTCTTCATTCTGCTCCCATTGGTTAGACAGGATGCCATCCTCTGGAACAAGGCAAGAAGAAAGTAATACCTTTGTTTCTGCAGAACCTGGATTCTCTTAATGGATTATTTTCCAAGGCTTGCTCTCTTTCAACTTCAGTATTTAAAACATGGTACATATTCCTTTTGTTACCCTTTCTTCTTTGTTGTTGTTATGCGGAGATTATTATTCAATTATAACAGCTCAGAAAACTATTAAATTGATATCTCTACAAAAATTTAAGCATATTCTTAAGTCAGCTTCATGCAATTAGAGGTATTAGTTTTTAAGTGTAAAGCAGTTTTCTTTTGTAACTTACATAGATTCAGAGAATCGCAAAATATGTCAAGTTGGAAGGGACCCACAAAAATCATCAAGTCCAACTCCTATCAGAGTTCCATCCCCAAGAGTCCTACCACATGCCTGAGAGTATCATCCGAATGCTTTTTGAACTCTGTCAGGCTTACTGCTGCGACCACTTCCCTAGGGAGCCTGTTCCAGTAACCAAACATCCTCTGGGTGAAGAATCCTTTCCTAATACCCAAGCTGAACCTCCCCTGACACAATTTCAGGCCTTTCCCTTTGGTCCTGTCAGTGTTCCCCAGAGAGAAGAGATCATCATCTGCCCCTCCACTTCCCCTCATGAGAAAGCTGTAGATTACAATGACGTTTCCCCTCAGTCTCCTCCAGGCTGAACAGACCAAGTGACCTCAGTCACTCCTCCTACGGCTTCCCCTCAAGGCCCTTCACCATCCTCATTGCCCTCCTTTAGACACTCTTTAATAGCTTTACATATTACTCATACTGTGGTGCCCCAAACTGCACACAATATTCAAGGTGAGGCCGCCCCAGTGCAGAGCAGAGCGGGACAATCCCCTCACTCGACCGGCTGGTGATGCTTTACCTGATGCCCCCCAGGACACGTTTGGCCCTCTTGGCTGCCAGGGCACTGCTGACTCATATTCAACTTGCCATCGACCAGGACCCCCCGGTTCCTTTCCGCAGTGCTGCTTTCCAGCCTCTCATTCCCTAGTCTATACACATAATTAGGGCTCCCAGTGGGAGAATCCAGCACTTTCCCATGGTAAACTTCATATGGTTGGTGATTGCCCAGTCCTCTACTTTGTGGAGATCTTGAGGGAGTCAACAGTTCCTCCCTATTTGCTCACCCACCACATGATATGTGTATCCAGCTTTGTGCTGGACATTTTGTCCAGAAGGATACTATGAGATTATCAAAAGCTTTACCGAAATCCAGAAAGATTACATCAGCTGACTTCCCTTGGTCAATTTGGTAAATTACCTTGCCATAAGAGGAAATCAGGTTTGATCAGCAGGACTTTCCTCTCATGAAGCCATGCTGGCTGTGACCAGTGACTGAGTTGTCTTTCAGGTGTTTTTCAATACCTCCCAGAATAATCTTC
Organism: Pseudopipra pipra; assembly: GCF_036250125.1. Lineage (NCBI taxonomy): Eukaryota > Metazoa > Chordata > Aves > Passeriformes > Pipridae > Pseudopipra > Pseudopipra pipra. The sequence goes on along the minus strand of NC_087581.1, from coordinate 24,438,587 downwards.
TCCATAACTTAACCAGGGACTGAAGTGAGACTGACAGGCCTGTAGTTTCCAGGGTCATCCTTCTTGTCCTTCTTGAAAATAGGGACAATGTTCACCAGTTTCCAGACAGCTGGGGCTTCTCTGGATTCCCGAGACTGCTCAAAAATCATTGAGACATGTTTTGAGATTACATCAGCCAGCTCTTAGAGGATTCTGGGATGAATCCCATCAAGCCCCATAGATTTGTAAGGAATCCAGCTGGAAAAGCAGATTCCACACAGTTTCAGGGTCGATTGGGAGTTGATCATTCTTGCAGTCATGGTCGCACTGAGGCCCCCTTGATCCATCATCTGTGCTGAAGACAGAGGTAAAGAAAGCATTAAACACTTCTACCTTGTCTCTATTCCTGTTTGTGAGGTGACCATCCTCATCCTGTAACAAGTCAATGTTGTTTCTATACTGTCCACTGCCATTAATATATTTGAAAAACTCTTTTCCTTGTCCCCCACATTTCTATCCTACTTCAATTCCAGTTGAGCTTTGGCCACACTATTTTCTCATTATAGCAGCAAGTAGCATCTCTGATTTCTTCCCATTTCACTGGACCTTGCTGGCACCAGGCATACACCTTCCTTTTTTTGCCGTATTTCCAAGAGAAGATGCCTGCTCAGCCAAAATGGCTTTCTGCCTCGCCTGCTTGACTTCCAGCATTTGGGAATTGTCTGCTCCTGTGGCCTTAGGAGGTGATGTTTGAAAACTTACCTGCACTGATGGACCCCAGCACCTACAAAAGCATTTTCCCAGGGACCTTACTTACTAATTCCCTGAGCAGCCTGTGTTCTGCTCTCCTGATGTCCGCAGCTGAGGTTTTTCTGGCACTCTTCCTCATGTCAACAGAGATTTTAAATTCGATCACTTCATGGTTGCTGTGGACAAGACAGCCACCGATCTCCACTTCACTCATGAGATCTGCTCTGCTGACAAGTAGCAGATCAAGGAGGGCATCTTTCCAAGTCGGCTCCCTTAGGACCTGTTCCATAAAGTTGTAATCCAGGTTTTTTAGGAATCTTCTGGACTGGGTTGTACCAGATGTATGATGCTCTCAGTTTATTTCTGGCAAGTTGAAGTCCCCCACAAGGACAAGGGCAGTTGATTTGGAAGTGTCCTTTATTCCTCAAATAATAATTAATTGGTGTCATTGTTTTGGCTGTGGTGTCTATAGCAGACTCCCACAATGACATCTCCATTATTTGTTTGTCCCTTGATTCTCACCCAGAGGCTCTCAACTGTGCCATTGCCAATTTTGAGCTCCATATATCCTAACCTTTCTATTACATACAGTTCACCATCCTCACCTCCGGCTTTTTCCAGGTCTGCCTAGACTCTTAAGAGAAAGGCTGCCCTTGGTAGATTGCCTGGAGCATGAGAACAATTACCTTTCTCAGTTTGCCTTATCACACCATGAAACTGCATGACCCACAAGGTTCAGAGACTTGTCCACAATCTTTAAGTGGTTCACAGACTATATCACAAATATACCAGTTGTCAGAGGATAGAGTGCTATAGATTCAGAGCTGACGGTTCCCAGGTTAAGATGTCTTCAAATTGTTGTGCCTCTGCAGTTATTTTACAGTTACGTGCAGCTTCTCTCAGCTATGTTTTTCAAAAACCAGCAATTGTGTGGGTCGTGACCTGACTGTCACTTTCAGCAACTTCTTTCTTTCTTTCAGTCTTTGAATTCCAAACAACTTTCTTCGTTCTTCGTTATTTGACTACAGATGACTTAATTTGAAAGCCTTGAAGTCAAGAATACATATCACTTTTAATTGTACCACTGTAGACAAACAAAGATTTGGCTTCTAATAAACTATGCTTGTGGTTATTTGCCTCTTTGTTTTTCTTGGTGAAAGTTTCAGTTCTGTCCTTTTGAAACAAGCAGTATTCATCACTCCTCATTCACATTTGGCTCAGCTTTTAGTTGGGTGTAAGTCAAAATGCATACATATTCAGAGAACAATTAGAATAACACAGTGAGATACAAACCACTTGCTTTGAAAATGGAGCAGTGAATTCCCATAGACTGAACTGAGTAATGACTGAGTTGATGGTGTCCTGTTGTCTACTTTGAGAATGATAGGGAATGGGTTGACGCTAGCAGATACTCATTCATGTTCTTTTGTTTATTTTTCTGAGAGTATTCCTCCATGGTGGAAAGGGGAAACCATGCCTATCGTAGTCTGAGTTTCAAATGTTGTTAATTTTTGGATCAAGCCCTGGAGTCTTGCCACAATGCGGTGACACACTGATAGCTCTGTTCATATACAGCTCTGTCAGCAGTGCAGGTGAGATGAAAAAGGACAAAAAAGCCAGAGACTGTGCTATCTACTGAAGTTCCTTGTGGAAATCTACTAGGGATAAAGACAACAAGACATTTGAGCCTGGAAGTACTCAGGGTTTTTTGAGTTAGTTTCCTCATGTTGTCTCTTACATTACAAAAGCACTTTAAAGAAAAGACAGTGCTGGACAGTGTGGTCCAAGCTAGTGGTGGTGTTCATGTTAAAGGGGAATGCCATGCTAGTGGTGCAGGTTGTTGCCAGTGTAACTCTTCCAACAGCAGGCAGAGCTCATGGAAGGGCACTGTGACATGAACAGTGATGCTGAGGAGGTCTGAGAAAATGTCATTCCCTCCAGGATAGAGTTGGGGATGATGTGAGCCTTTTGTTTATTCCTGTTGATGAGCAGGCAAAGGAGGATGCACCGACCCATGGGATCAGAACAAAGGAGTCCAGAACATGTAGTCTCCTGGATACTCTATTGCCACAGAGATTATTGCATGGCTCTGGGTGTAGTTTTCAGCAAGTGATATTAGACTTGATGAGCTCTGATCAAAATATTCTGGGGGTTAGATCACAGCCTGTTGTTATATAGCTACGCTTTTCCTGGTTCCACTTTTCCCAGATCTATCAGGAGACAGAAGAGCCATTTTAGACCCTGGTGTCCCTGGAAGTGACTGAGTCCTGTCTCTTCCTCCTTCATGAGGAGGGAGAGAAATTCATTTGTGAGTGGGTGGGTCATGAGGAGCACAACTGTGAGCAGAGTCAAAATGTTGAGGGCTTGCACATATTTGTCACCAGGGGTTTTGAGGGCACTAGCAGCAGCGAACTGACCTCCTCCCTGGGGGGGTTCTGGTGTGGATCAACTGGAAGATTAGTTTGATCTTCATCTCCAAGGAGTCAGTAACCTTGCTGCTGTGATCAGGAGAGGTGGGTGGATATAAGTACATGCTACCAGGAGCAGGACTGAGATTGCACAGTTCGCAGGAGCCTTCATATGACCATTCCATTTGGTCACAGAGAGCCAGGGTGCATGTCTGGATGTCTTTTGTGCTAAGCCCTGGCATCCCCAACTTTCTGCTACCATTAGAGACAGTAATGCATCCTTCTGCATCGCCTGATGTGGGAACCCTTTAAGCCCTGCTGACGCAGGTGGCCAGCTCCCATGACAGATCTCCAGATAGCACGTCACTGCAAGTGAGCAGGTGCTGCCTAAAGCCAAGGACACATAAAAGGAAAGAAAGTTTATCCTGTCAGAAGCCCTCTCATAAATCATGTTCAAATGCCATACCGATCAGATGCATTTCTCCCCATTAACAAGCTTATACAAGTAGGCTTGTTTGACTGTAGCTGGCAGTGACTGTAAGATACTAGGAACCCACTGTGGAGTGTTTAATTTTGTAAGTTTTCTCCTTTTCAAAGGTGTTGAAAGGTCCCATTTGCGGGTAACACTGCCTGCATTGTTCACCCTTCAGAAAGTCCTGTGTCTGTCAGCCTCTGGAGAGCTTGTTTTGTTCCTCCCCCCTCCACTCTGCCCTCTGTGGTCACCTGCAACGGAGGACAGCAAACAGCAGCCTAAGCTTGCCTACCTTCCTTTCTTACCTCCACAAAGTAACTTGTCACAGGCATGAGAAGGGTTTCTATTTAAAAACAAAGAGCTGTGACCGCAGAACTGTGACTAATATTGGAATTTAGCAAGAAGTCAGCTCTTGTTTCAAGAGGTTGTGTTGCAAGTTTGGGAACATTTGCTACTAAAGCTCTTGATGAATGACTCCAGGAAGAGTGGGTTAGTTTTTTCATTTCTTCTTCTCTTTCAGTGCTCGTTTTGCACAGATGATAATGAGGAGTGTCAGGCAAGCATGTAGCAAACTGTTTTCTCTCTCTTGACAGAGAAGGGCTATCATTATGTCAGTCTGACACTGAGAACCTGCTGGACTTGAACAATAAATAGATTTAGAGAGAAAAGCATCTAAAAAAAAGAGGAGTAAGCATTATAAATCACTTTGCTCTTTCAAGTCTGAGTTGTTCAGGAGAACTCACAAGTGTCTGCTTTTCATCCTACTGCATTCATTCTTTTTCTCCCTCCACCATTTACAGTTTAATTCACACTGAAATACATTTTAAATGAAAATATTTAGAATATTCTCTGGAATTCTGTTGGCTTTTGAATTCTTATATTTACCAGGACACTGACAGTATCAGAACAACTTGCAGACCCTGAATTCAGATGGAAGGATCTGTCCAGATCCAAACAAGGCACAGCCAAAAGGTTCCCCTCAGGTTCTCAGTACCAACACATCTACTTTATTGTCTCTGCTGTTATTGGCAACAAGGCATGCACCTATACCTCTGTCTGGGTTTGCCAAGCTGGATGCAGTCTCTCATAAAAGCTGAAATTGAACGATAATTCTTTCAGTTTTTCTGGGAAATAACTACCTTTCAACATTTTGGAGTTGATTTTTTTGCCAGTTTCTGTTACTAGGAAATTTTTTTTTTTTTCCCCTCAGTATGCAATGTCCTTTTCCATCTCTTTCCTGGGAACAAAGGGGAAGGTGTGAATACTGTACCTTACACAATTACCTGAGCCGTGAGGTTTTTTCAACAGCTTGTACAATGATCATTGCAGCTACTGAAGGCAAAAATTATAACAAACACCCTCTTCTCCAGGCTCTGGGCTCCTTGTCTCCCTGTGGGGCATAAAGATGTTTTTCCATGAGGGAAAGACTCATGTGCCTGTCTCTGCTCTGTTGCTCCCCATTAGCTAAGGGATCACTGCTGTAGGGTGGAAAGATGCTTTGAGCCTTTTCTGTTCTGCTCTTTTGCACACTGTTTTAGCTGGCATGTCCTTGTTCTGTTTTGCTTACAGATGTGCTGAGTCCCTGGAAATTGTGTTGAAGGCATCAAGCTACACTAGGAGATCAGCTTTCATCTGTTTCAAAGCCTGTGTACTCTAATCTTGTTAATGGTGACAGACACACGCATCCCTTCAAGCAGGCCTGGTGTCCACACTTCAGTTACTAATCATGAAAGAGGATCTTGTACTAGAATTTACCAAATTAACACTTATTTCATCTGGTTCACAATTCCCAGATTGACTTTTCTGGAGTTCTGGTTTCAGCATTAAGATGAAATGAAAAATATTCAGTCTGCAGTGCATCTCAAAATAAACTCAGCAGAAAGTACAACTGATTGCTTCACCACTCCCACCATTCATCTCAATGTTTATTATTTTAGCAGACTTCTCAAAGATACAGCCCCTGCTGTGCTGAGATCACCAGCATTCTGCTGCCCTCCAAGTAAGGGTGGCTAACTCTGGAACATATTTCACTGATAGAGAGCCATTGGCATTACAAAGTTACTCCCAGTGTATATAGACTGTACATGTTCTCTTTCTAAGCAAACTCACTTGTCCTATTAGTTTCTCTACAAGATAAACTTTATAAACCCCAGCTCAGCCATACTAATCCCCATTCCACTTTTTTCCTTCTGAAGAGAGACAATTCTTCTAGTTAGAGGGCTGACACCCCACACTCTAATCTGACTCTGCCTTGCATTTTCTTCTTAGCTGTAGTAGAATGATTGTTCATCATCCTCTGTCTTACTTACAGAACATTAAGATGTCATTTTAAAAGCATTCATTTAATAAATAAGTTAATTTTTAACATTTTGAAAAAGCATAATTAAATCTAAGTTGCTTCATACCTTGAATACTTAGTAAGCATGACATAATAAAGCTCCAAAGTCACTGAGACAGCAGTTCTGCTGGGATAATCTCTTTTACATTCATCTGTTTATTCTCACTAATCATGACAGAAGATGCCACTCAGTACTGTCCAGATCAAGAAGTGATTATGAAAGATTTACAAGTGCTGAAGCTGACTGTTTCTGGTACATAAAATACAGCAATTGCATCAAAGAAAGACCTGTTTTCACAGGAGCCCAAATGCTGTTTGAAGATATAATAGAGGAGAATATTTATTTGGACCATCTACTGCTTTTTCAGAAGGCATGTCTAAGTGAAACTAACACTAATAGCAGTATAAGCAAAGACTGAGGATTGTATTTATGACCTTAAAAGATATTTAAATTGCTGGCTGGTTGCCATCATCTTTTGGCTTGGAAAACTTACAAATCAAAGGAAAATGAAATCATGGCTAGGCTTCGTGAACGAAGATTAAGGAAGGCTCTATCCACATTTATTACAGGAACGCTGGTGGCTAATGAGGCCAATACCAGATAGACATATCCGATTGCAAAAGGTACAGTAGAAAGACTCCTTAGGTGGTGTATTCCGCAAGACACAGTTCTTTCTTCGTTGTCTTTTCTCCTCAAGAGTGATCCTGTGTGCTTCCTCAAAGGCATCAGCAGCGTTATAGATGGTGTGTCTCCAGATCTCCCGACTGGAGGCCAGAGTAGACCAGTTATGGTGATCAATATGGCCAAGGCTGAGGTGTTGTTTCAGGAAGTCCTTGTATCTCCTCTTCGGGGCTCCTCTCTTGCGGTAGCCAGTGGCAAGTTCACCATAAAGCAAGATCTTAGGGAGGCGGTGGTCCTTCATCCTGAAGACGTGTCCTGCCCAGCGCAGCTGTGTTCTCAGCAACATGGCCTCAATACTTGTGACTGGTGCTTGTTCAAGAACAGATGTATTGGTCACATAATCTGACCAGTGGATGTTTAGGATTGTACGGAGGCAGCGTTGATGGAAGCGTTCTAGGAGTCGCAGGTGGTGGCAGTAGATGACCCATGATTCGGAACCATATAAGAGAGTAGACAGCACTATGGCTTTGTAAACACTGATCTTTGTACTTTTCTTCAGGTGTTTATTACGCCACACTCTTTTGTGGAGTTTTCCAAAAGCACCGTATGCCTTTGCTAACCTGTTGTCTATCTCTCCGTCAATCTTACCATCCAAGGAGATGAGGCTACCTAGGTAATTAAACCGCTGGACTGATTTGAGCTCTGATTGGCCAATGGTGATATGGGGATGATGGAAGACTTCCTGAGGTGCAGGTTGATGGAGAACTTCTGTCTTCTTTAAGCTGACTTCCAGCCCAAAGAGCTCAGCAGCGTCTGCCAAGCAGGATGTTAAACGCTCCAGAGCTGCTTCTGTGTGGGCGACAAGGGTGGCGTCATGAGCATAAAGCAGCTCCTGGACAAGATGGTTTAAGGTCTTGGTGTGGGCCTTCAGTCGCCTTAGGTTGAAAAGGCTTCCATCAGTACGATATTGAATGTAGATACCATCCTGATCATCGAGGTCTGCTGTGGCCCTTTGGAGCATCATGCTGAAAAAGACTGTGAATAGGGTTGGAGTGAGAACGCAGCCTTGTTTCACGCCATTCTTTATTAGAAAGGGCTCAGAAAGTGTGTTACCATATCTGACTTGGCTGTGCTGATCCTCATGGAGTGAGATGATCATTTTAAAGAACTTGGGGGGACAACCTGTGGCACTAAACCTGCATTATATGGGAAAACTGTTGTTTAAACATGTCATAAAATGGCTTTTTGTGGTCTCTTTGCAAACACATGTTTCTTCTTCCCAACACCCCCCACAGCAACTGTTATCTCCCATGCAAAAATGTCCTGAGAAGATATCCTGAGGTTTTCTCATTGGCCCCTTTTAACCCCTTCCTATTGGTTGTTAACCCCTTCCTGTGACTGGGTGTTCCTGTAAGCCCCTTGAGACTTCTAATTGGTTACTCTGTGAATCCTCCTAAACCCTATAAATGTAACACCCCCAACAATAAACGTTCTCTTGCCTCCTCTCCACGCCCGGTGTGCTGTCTCCATGCTGGCCATGGAACCACGTGGGTGGGGAGAAGAGGGGAGGGCACCTCTCCCCTCCAGGCTCAGGGCCTGAAGAAACCTCTGGCACTGGAGTTCCCTTTCCCTATCCTTCAAGACATCGGAATGGTTCCTCAGATGGAAATGGAACTAGAACTGGGCCGCCCCATGCCATGGGGGGAAAGGGATCCAGAACAACCTAAACGTTCCAAAATCTGCTCACAGTATCAAAAGCCTTGGTGAGGTCGACAAAGGTTACATAGAGATCTTTGTTCTGTTCCCTACATTTCTCTTGCAGTTGTCTGAGAACAAATGAAATATGCTAGCAAAAATTAAATGATTGATGGTTTCATAAGAGCCACTGTGTGCTCTTGCTCCTGTGCTCATCTCCTACTCGTCTTCTGTATCTCTGCTACCATGGATTTCAGTGGTCTTGCATCTGACAAACTGGTACAGAAAGGAGATGGTCAGCAAGCTCAGAAAGTTATGTACTCCACCCAAGGCCTATTGCAGACAATGATGTAATCCTATTGTCTTCAGGGGGCTTTAAAGAAAGGCCTATGTCATTTAAAAAAAAAAAAAAAGAGCCCAGGACTTTCTGGGCTAAAGTTTTTGTATAAAAAAAATATTTAGTAGTGTTTGTTGTAACATAATTCTTTTTGTTGATTCAGATCATTATTTCAAGACATACAACAATATAATATTGATACAGTTGTTGATCCAGGTTGTTGTTTCAGGGCACACAGTAATACAGAATGAGCATTTCACGTAATGTCTATGTATTCAGACATAGAAGCTTTTTACTACTCTCATGCAAAACTTCTGAGTCTCTCTAGGAGATCTCTGTTAGAGTTTTAAAAGTATATGGGTAAAATGTGATCATTCATTTCTTTTTACAGTGCTGCAGCAACCTGAGAAACCACTTGCTTACCACACTGTACATATTCTTATCTGAGCAAAAATATTAGGTGAGTTAAGAAACTACAATTCCAAAATACTGTATATTTTGGAAGCAGATGCATGCAGATGCCTTGCCTTGATGCACAATCCATCCTACAATGAATTCTGTGAGACAGCAGCCACTGAGAAAGGGAATAGCACCATGTCAAGCTGCCAGCATCCAAACAGCTCTGGGCCACTGGTGTTGGGGTTACCAGTAGTGAATGGTCAAGTTTTAAACTCTGTGACAGTGCTTAAAGCTCACACATTTCTCTATTGTGCCAAAACACTGCAGTTGAGACTCTTGTGTTACTGACATGGTGTTGAAGCATGCTGCTGCAGCCTTGGTTTATGTTTATCTTCAAAGCACAGGGCTGCTGATGTGATGCCAGCAAATCGTGTTTTGACACTGCAGATCGAAGTTTTGTGGGCTTGTATCTGAAAAATGCACCAGATATGGTAACACTCACATCAAAGTAATTTCTCACTGGAATACCCACTAGAAGCATTTCCGGTGCATACCCTAGCTAAACACTTGTATCCTTGACTGCAGTGATTTACATCTACCTCCCTCTGGAGTGTATAATTCTCTCTCCCCAAAATGTTCATCTTGTTAATACCGACGTAAGCCTGGATGATAATTTATTTGAGTCATAGAAATAATTAATTTAGACCTTAATGGGATTTTTCTATCAAGCCATGAAATCTGATTTTGTTTCCCATCACCATGCCCAACTGATTGAATGTGTTTTCTGTCTTCGTGATTTACACTGTACCTAATTGTAGCATGAACAGGTTAGTTTCTCAGAAATAACTAACAGGTGTACAATTATGTGCACTCACATTACTCCCATCCGGGTGATTTCACACTCCATATCGAAATGCAGCAGCTTATTTTTCTTTTTTTTGGCAAGTGGTTGAAAACTAATTCAAGGTGGAATGTGCCCTGCTGGAAATCAAACTGCAAGCATGAAACTTCGCCATGGTCTTAAGACAATGTTTGCTTCATGTTGTAAAGCACCATAAAGAGCTGTAAGTCAGGTGACTTCATTATCTGTGTATCCCACAAAGTGTATTTTAAAGACAGAATTATGCAATTATGCATTGTTTATATATTAATTTATTTATATATTATATTTATTAATATTTATATATTTATATATTTTTATATATTTATATATTAAATTATTAATATATTATATTTAATTATATATTATATTAATTATGCAATTATTTGGAATCATATCAGCAATGATGCTTCAGACAATTTTCTGTATACTCTAACTAAACACATAGTGCACAAGATGTGACATTCACGAATAATAGCCAGTATATTTTTATAGATTTTATAAAACATTTTCATTTTGTAGCTGGTTTCCGAACGTTTTTGTTATACAAAATATACTATATGTATAAGATGTGAAAATGGAAGACTTCTCTTTACTTTTGCACTTAAAAGAATCAGCTCCCTAAATTGAAGCTAGTCTTTGATTTTCTAAATAGTTTTCCTGAAATCCTTTTCCTGGAACTTGTCTGTGCAGAGGTGTAGGACAGGACACAGTGCATTTGAGTACCAGGTAGTAGAGGCAGTTTGATCTCTGAAAGCAATTAAATTGGAATGATGTGGCCTGCGGTGACTGGAAAACTAATCATTTTAGGCAAAGTGTTTGCTTATGTTCTTACTGTTTGTGACATATCTTCAGCTGTCTCTTTTCTTAAAAGCCAGACAACTCATTTGTATTTCTTGATGCTGAACATGACTTGGAACAGCAACTAGAAGTCTTCTTGCTATTTTGTATGTCTCTTAAGCATATTAATGCCACACTTATCCAATGCCTTTGAAATAAAGACTTCCACATATTTTTCCCTAGCATTGAAGAAAATTTTGTCATGCAGAAAAGCTATTTACTCTGTGTTGTCCTACCAGAGGTGTACACCTCCTGTTCTGAGCATTAAACTCTCACTTACTTCAGTTGCATCCCCGATTTCTCTTCTGCTGGAAAGCTAGCTCCAAAAACTCCAGACTCTGCTACCGTTGGCACATACCGATACGAGAAACACGAAGTTTAGTCTAAGAAAAAGTTGTGACTGAAACACATTATAAAAAGATACCTTGTGGCCAGTATAACTTCAGAAGCTGCTAGGATTTATGTTAGTACTATTTTTTATGGAAAAGATTTCCAACTGAATTCAACATGGGAGAAAAGGAGCTATCAGATCTACACAGAGTAAATTAAGAGAGCTTAAGAATCCACAGGAGACACAACTGGGTCTTCAGTTTGTCCACAGTGGATCAACCAGCATTTATTACACACTATATTCATGTGAGATGGACAATAAGGAGAAAACAGAAAAAAAAACACAAATAAAGTGATTTTTAAAAAGCGAAGAAACTGAGAGCAAAGACCTCTTTCCAAAAGCAAGAATTTGAAACATTCTTTATAGAGCCTTCAATTCCTGCACATATTGCGTAATACTACACAATTCATTCTTCCAGCCTCCATAAAGAAAAAAGAAGAGTCAAAATACTGTGAGACCTTCAAGCTCAAATTGTAGGGCTGCTCTCCAAAGGTTTTTCCCTTGTTTTATTCAGCCGATGAAAATAGCATTGCAAAGAGGCCCAATGCATGATGCATCTATTCAGTATTTTGCACATCATTCAGAAAGGGTCTTCAGAACAAGATGCTCTCATATGCTCCCTGGAATTAGTTTCTCCCTTTGAGAGCTGCAGGTCTGCTTTAGAGGAAAAATCCCTAAATCCCTTAAAATTTCTTAGCTGCCTTACACATCCCCTGAGGGAGTGTGAGTTAGGCAATGGTGCACCCTGGGCTTGTTTAGGGTTCTGGGCTCTGCCAGGCTGATGAAGATCTTGGCAATCCGGCCAGGTGGGCTGCATTGGGGCAGCCATAACTGAAAGGAGGCATTACAAGGCAGCTGGGTAGTTACCACAGTGAAACAACCTAATGTTTCTTTTAGGTGAGGAATCTGATAATCTACTGTCCCCATGAAACTCCTTGCTTTATTCAGGACAGTCAGAGACCTTTCTGTGCACCAGCAAGCACAGAATCCCTTTCCTCTTTCTTTCTTCAGCTCTATCAGTTGTAATGCAAAGCTGAATTTTCAGTCTGTGACAATCTGGATATTAAAGCATGGGGGAGGCTGGTTGTCCTGTTGTTATCCTGTATTCTGTTATCTCATTGTTATCCTGTATTCTTTAGAGCCTGGTGAGATCTCAGGCAGGGCCATGTATCTGCAGCATGGAGATTTAAGTAACTCTCAGCCAGTCATAAAAGGACAAGTGATTTTCATCTCTCAAAGAGTGGGGAATTTTAACTTCTAAATGCACCTTGTGAGACACATTTGAAATAGTTTGTGCTATTCCAGTGCCCTCGTTACGTGCTGCTGGTTAACAGAACCTCCAGTACAGTGGTAAGGGCATCTCTGCCGGACTCTCTTACGACCTGGAGTATCAAGACTTGAAGAGACTAAAAAATATCCACTGTAGCAATATGGAGCAATAATAAATGTCATCCACAGTCCTGAGTTTAGACAGAAGTCTGGAAGGGAAAGTGAAAAGGTTTGTGCAGTTGATTGTCCTGTATTTATCTACAAATAAAAAAGACAACACCTGATGGAAGCACTTCTTCTGAAAATAGACATCCCTAAGGAATTTCATGTTTTAAATGGTTTCAAGTGACTTGGACAAAGGATGCTAAATATGATATGTAGAAGTTTAGAGAAATTTAGAGAAAGCTACATTCTGGAGGAAAATGAGATCATCAGTTTTCAGACAAGGAATTAATAAAGGAGCAGAACAATGAAATATGTATGATCGATTCAGTGCTGAAAAGACAGTCACCTCAGTTCAGCAAGCTCTCGGCAAGAGAATCAGAGGGTGACATGGGTGTGGGATAAAATAAGACATAGAACTTGCTCACTGACAAAGCAAAAACATGGGGAAACCTGCTCAGGCTAGAATGCAGGTTTATGAAGCTGGTCAGTGCATAAAGCCCTCAGAAAGCATCCCTAGGGTTACATTCATGTTGTCAATCTCCAACAACAACCAGCAGCTTGGAGAAAGGTGCACAGATTTAAACTGAGAGTACATTTAGATTAGATGTTAGGAAGAAATTCTTTACGGTGAGGGTGGTGAGGTACTGAAATAGGTTGCCCAGAGAAGTTGCAGATGCTCTATCCCTGAAAGTGTTCAAGGCCAGGTTGGATATGGCTCTGAGAAACCTCAATGTGTCTATCAGAAGGTGTCCCTGCTCATGACAGGGAGGTTGGAACTAGATGATCTTTAGGGTCCCTTCCAACCCAAGCCATTCCATGATTCTATAATTCTATGAAACTTCAGGGGATCACAGCTATCTGCAAGAGGCTGCCAATGTCAGTGATCAATTAACTCAGCAGTTAAGTCTCCCTGAGGCAGAAGGGGGAAATAGGTGTTTTTTTGATCACTAGCAAAGCCATCTTCTCTGACTGTGCAAGAGCACCATTCTCCCAGGGGAATTCTTCACTGCAGAAACAAGGAACATTGCTGAGAATGGATTGTCACCCTGAAATAGGATATCACCTATTAAGTTAAACTTGGTAACTGTTTGACTTAATGTAAGCCTAAAAGCACCAGAAATACTGATGTTTGTTCTGAAACAAGTTGCAGACACTGTAAGGTAAGCAGGAAATTTTAGGCTCTGCAATGATGTGTTTGTCAGTCATGGAGTGTCTGAACTAGATATGCCTGCTAACAATGAAAGACTGTGAAAGTACCCACAACTGTGTTTACAAGTTGTGAATTTGTGGAGTCTCTGTGGAGGACAAGTGGACCCTCATAACTGGCCAGAAACAACACAGTTTTCAGACCTGAGCTCAAGAGGTCCAACTGTCATTCCCTTTCCTGCCACCAAGATTTCCGACTTTCATACAGAGAAACAACAGGAATGGAGAGATATGTGTTATCCTGCTGTAGCCCTGATAGTTACATTAGAAGAACCAGAGGAGATGAACAAACATATTTCCCACTAAAAAAACAAACACTGGAGGCAAGGCAAACACCAAATATTTTTTTTTTTTTTGTCAGTCAGGCATGTGTCCATCAATGCTTGTTTAACCACTTACTTGGGAAACAGTATTTACTCAGGCCACCATTTGGGCAGCCCTGAGAATCCAAAGGGTTTTAATCATACTGCGGGTAGTCTCTGTGTGCATATGAAAGGTCTACAGAAGTAATGCTTTGGTCTGATAGGAAAAAAAGTGGTAAATAAGTTCAAGTGAAGGCCTGTGTCTCTTTTTTTGCAGAAAGATATTGTGCTGCCGAACTAAGGTGGATACTTGGCATCACAGAGCCAGACAGCCACGATAGTGGTCATGGGTAAGGTGCATCACAGTCTGAGGGGCTGTCACTGTACGAGTACCAATATGATTTAACAGGTACCAGAGTATGAAACAAGCCATCCACTCAAATGTTTGCTCCGACTGGTAAGAAAAAAGGATGAAAAGGCTTAAAGCTGAGGAAAAAAAACCATGAGTTAGCCTCTAATTCAGAGCGTTTCTAAGTTCTGTGCTAGATTGTTTTCAGTACTCAGATCTGCCTATAACACAGGGCAGTCTGCAAGGCAGATACATAAAAGTTTGTTTCAGCAAACAAAATTTGGGCCACCGGTCACAATACCACCGGACTTGGGCCAGGGAGTGATACTGGGCTGCTGGTAAGTGCCAAGGGCTGTGATGGGTGAGTTTGGTATTTTTTTGCTCCCTGGAGCTAAGCCTTCCCAAGCAGCAGCTGCTACAGGCAGCTTCATGGTGAGAGCAAAGAGCAGGACTGCTGTGGGACTGTCCAAACACTAATAGGTAGCTACAGGGCTATTTCCTCTGAGGCTGTGGTGAAGGATCTCACAGAGGGAGGCTGTGTTTCCCTGGATCTCCTGCTTGAACAGCTTCTCCTTTCAACTCCACAAATGGCAAATCCTGCCTCATTAAGGGGTCACCATAGTACAGTAATGACCACAAGGTACTCATGATACTTTGGCTCAGGCTTCACATTGCTGTAATTTTTCCATGTCTGGGGGAGCCTTTCAAGCCAGGTGTATTTATCAAATTCTCTCTCTCTAAATTTATTCTCGTATAGCCTTTCAACTCATTCTACATACTAAAAAGAAATCCAAAAAAAGCATTGGTTATTATTTTTTTAGGCAGAAAACACTGAAAAAATGTCCTGATTTCAGAAGAATAGGAGGCTTATGTGTAAGACAGTCAGTAAAATATCCTGTCACAAGTGAGAAAGCAGACATATGAATACATCCAAGGAACTGAAAATGAGTTGAGTAGAGTTTGGAAATAAGTACATTCACTCGTATTTGAATTCCTTGCCTCCTGAATACCTCAGTTTTCATGCTGTATTTCAAACTTTAACATGTCTTCTGCCATCAGCTTGCTGACTGTGCTTTTGCAGGAGCAAAAAGAAAATGTCCATAATAAGGGGATTTTTGGGTATCAAAGCTGTAGGGTGAATAGAAAGTGTAGAAATGCATGGTGTCAAGGAGAGGGCAAATAAAGAGTGATGGAGGGAACAGATTCACCAAACAGTTACTTGCAAAGAGGAGGTTCTTGATAATGCCAATAGCACAAATGACTTGCAAAGACAGCACTGCTTCACTCGGTCCAGAAAGTGGCACAGGTATGGCTTTGGCTCTGAAGAGACAGTAGTGCAGGAATTCATGGTATAACCTTATTTGTACAACCTGATGTACAGGGAGAGAGGACTCATTTTTGATCAAAATGGAGTCAGAAAGCCTGACTTCTCTTTTTGGTCAGACCACACCTTCTTCCACTTTGTCATGAAAGCTTTAGGACTCAGGGTATTGGAGAAATGAAAGCTGAGCATCCATCTAAACCTACTCCAAGGCCCAAGTATTCCCAGCATCCACTGTATGTGTAAACACCCATGCTTGAACATACAAGTCCCTGCTGGGACAAGGTTTTAACCCAAACTTCAGAGCTTGCTCTTACTTTGAAGAAGGTCCATGGGAAAAACTAATTTCCCTTCTACCTGCAGAATGTGAGCACTAAAACCAGGGAGACACAAGCCTCTGCAGACCCAGGTTTCAGGCAGATCTTCCCAAGGGATTGCTGACCATTCCTTGGAAGACTTGTACCTATTCATATTCTCTTTAGAAAGGAATTTCAAAAGCCTAAGTCTCATGACTAGGCATCAGTCTTCTGAAGCACAATGTGGACACTGTGTGGTACTAGTTACAGCAGGCATTCATACAGGAAGTCTGTGGGATACAGAAATCTGTTGATTTGATGTAGCTGGTAAGTGCCACCTTCTTCTTCCAACATGGATGTAACCCTATTTCATAGCCTGGCTGCTGGTAAAATGAGGATGCAGCTTACCTATGACCTGTGGCAGTAATAAGCCTCAACTAAATGATGCTTTCAAAGTGCTTTGCATTCCTTGAAAGGAACGTGTTGTACAAACACAAAGTATTTCACTCAAACTTTATGTAAAGGTTGCATGTAAAATGCTGTAGAAGTGGGTAACAAATGATTAACAGATGTTATAGCCATGTTACAGAGATTAATATATTTTAGATGGTTATAAAATATCTGTGGATTTGCTGCACTCTTTAAGGATCTGGAGAAGTAGATGAACCATGGATTAAAATATCAATCGTATGTTAAACTCATTTATAAGTGCACCCTCAGTAAAAAAGTGTAAATTTACTTTCCATGAGCCTTCATTCACGGGGAAAAAAAGCAACAGTGAATCAAACCTGTCTTTTCACTGTTACATACAAGATGGGGGGAAGCATTACTCTTTGCTTTAAGAAGCTTCATTTTGTTGATACAAAAGCATTCTTGTAGTGGAAATTACACACTTTTAAAACCCCTCTTCTCTCACTCTAAGACTAACCTCTCCTATGCCTGTGGATTAGACTCTTTGAAGTCTTTTCCTACATAACTACTAAAGTGAGTTTGTTTTATCATTCTCCTTAAAAATTGATACAGACCAAAAATAAAGTAGGTATAAAAATACAAAAACCTAAACCTGAAATTATTCAACTCCCCCAGGGATCTAACACTAATGAAACTAGTAAATAATATGGTAGCAAAGCATCTTTTGTATCAAATTATTACATTTAATCTCAGTCTTCATCAGCAGTGATGCTCCAAATCAACAATTCTGACTTAAATACTTCCAACTTTTTACAACTTTAAAGCAGTTCCATAAGAACAATTACTCCAGCTTTTTAAGTTATTCAGCATTCAGCTTTATCTTTCTGTCCTTTGTTTGTCTACCATTTTTTAAATTTCTAATTTTTTTCAGAAGCACTGTTGTGTCTTTTACTAGCCACTGCATTAGACCATGAAAGGGATCCTCCCTTCACCTACTCTGGTGCAAATCCAGAATAAGTCAGCAAAGGTACAAGGTGGCATGACACAACAACATAGAAAATGTCTAGAGCTTCTGACTTCTAAATAACCTTTTAAGAACCAGTTTTGTTCATGGGAATGTGAGTTGTTTCATTGATAATCATTACCACCATAATCTGCCTATGGGGATACACTCAGTCTATGGTTTAAATCAAATTATCTGCCATCTTGCCTGCTCTTAAGGGCTCGTGAAGGGTCCTCCCTGGTTCCCTTTCCAGCATGCCAGCATATACAACATCTATGTGCTCCTCTATTTATTAGGCACCGAGATTCTAAGCATGGAAAGAAATTGGTTCCTGCTGCGTTGTGTTTCAGGAGTAAAGTCACGGATATTTGAGAAAGAAATGAAGGACTATCACAAGCTCAGCCAGTGTAAAATACCCTGCACTAATCAACAGCTATCCACCCAGTATTATGGAAAACACTACCCGTTCTCCTGTGTGTCATGTGTCAGACACACCACTAAGGACTTTTATATAACCTGGAGTAAACCAGTTTAACTAGCTCCATTCACCTTCTCTTCAATTTAAATTTGTAAACTGTTACTCCTCCATATGTAGCAAACTCTTCATACCAGGGAGATCTGTACTGAGCCACACTTGCTGTGTGCGACAGACCTTCTGAGAGGAATTGGTACACAAAGCCCTGTCTGGGTCTATAACAATTCTGGAACGAAAAGCTTGGATTAAGTAATGTTTTTAATCTTTCTTTTCCAACAATATGAGACTCCTTTTTCTTTTTTTTTTCACAAACTGGATCCCTACATTTTTTCTGCTCCTGGCCTGTTGTTTACCTCCAGTTACACATGCGTTTTACTTCATGCTTTTATTAATCAAGGTCTTCCCCCTTCCCCGTTGCATGCCTTGTGTTTCAGAAGTAACAAAAGAAACTGTATCAAATCAATAAATTCCTAGCTGAGAAGTCAGCTCCTTAGACCCACTGGGCATTGGTTTGCTGAGTGTAACCTGAAATCTTAAACACTTTCTAGACGAACATTAAGGTACAAATGAGGGCTGGTTTGTCTCTCAACTCAACACTTAAAATGAAAAAGCTGATGATGTTTTCATTGAGGTAGAAAGAGTGACAGACAGTCTCTTGACAGAGGATTACCAGGAGAGAGAAAACAGAGCTAAACTTCTGTTTTCACTTTCCAATTGCAGAATGAAAGAGGGAGGTCGGGGGGCTGGGGCAGAGATTCAGAGTGGGAAACTGCATTTTTCCTTGTGTTTTTTTGTTGGGCTCAGTTACACATATATCACCATGGCTAAATTAAAAGGCCTGTATTCTGCTGATGGATGGGCAGTAGGTTTTGCATGGAACCACAGGAACTCTCAGGATAACATTGGCAATACCTGGGCCAAAGGGAAATTGATAGTATAAGCAGACTGTTAAGCTTCCCTTGTAGTAACAGACTAACTCAATCCATGCAAACTCTTTCTTTACTCATCTTTCTACAGCAAAACATTTTAGACATCTTTTAGGGCCCAGTTCTCAACAAAGTACTTAAAGACAGATGAGCAGAAATTCACACTGAACTCCCCTGCAAAAGCTAGAAATGGGAAAAAATGGACTCATGCTTCACAAGAAAAAAAGCATGAGCTAATTCTGGGGTACAGCTGAGTGCTCTGAATGCTGGCTCTTGCCAGCAGGAGTAAATATTCCAACAAAGAATTGGCCTTCCCCAGGCAAAGGCAGCAAACACAAGCCATGACAGAAAACGTCCATGATTACAGAATGCTTAAATGAAAGCAAAGGGAAGTTTTCTAGTAACTCACATCTTTGGTGTGATGGAGGCCTATGCCTCTTCCCCTCTGGGTCCAGGCTGTCATCTTTAACTGGAAATTGTAATACTTTGTCATCTCAGTGCTCCAGTGAATGTCTTAGGACCAAGCTATGCCTCTGTCCTTCCAGATGTCTCTGTTTCCCTTGCTCTAAGGTAGCAGGTTATTCTCATAAGTGGAGACCTCTGACCCCAGCATTTCCAGGAGGAACAACTTTATTGTCTCTGGCAGTGTCTCTGGACGCTGGGCTAGCCTGTGTGAATACAGGGGACCTGGAGGACAAGAAAAAGCAGGCATCCTTTCAATGACCTTCTGTCCTCTTGTCGCTTGGCTGTCTTTGCCCATATACCTCTGGAAAGCAGTAGCAGGCGCAGGAAAGTTGGATGTCTGCCCAGTAAACACATCTGTTTTCAAAGGGAAAATTTATTGTTACATTCCGAAAATCAAGATGCTTTTTAGGGTTCTTCGAATCAGGCTTCTCCACAATTCGTTCCATCTCCTGAAAAAACCCCAACAAACTAGCAAAATAAAAGTACTCATCATGTCTGACAAATCTTGGCTGGGTTCATCTCTGAAATCCCATGGCCAGAGTGAACTGCAAAAAACCCACCCTGCACATGTTCAGCAGTGCCTTTCCTTCACCACCCACATTCATGCAAAATTTTGAAAAAAAAAAGGAAATAACAAAGTTAAAGGTGACTGAAAAAAATCACACATGCAGGAATGTGAAAAATCACAGTGAATGTGAACCCAGACAGAAATGTTTAGCATGTTATAAAATACATTTTATTTTTGAGGAAAAAAAAAAGATAGAAACAGAGACACTTCTACAGTAGGTCTAACCCTGGACTGGAAGGAGGAAAATGTGATAGAACTGAATGACATCCCTGCATTGCTTGGCACCAGAGCATCTTGCATGTATCATGCATCTTGTTGCTCTCTGATTAAAATGCAGTCAAGAATTAGACCATGAGGCCAGTATGTAGCAAGAGTGAGTATCAGAATAGGCCTCTACCTGCAGCAAAGCAGCAATACAGGGAAGACAGTGCTAAGAGGTTTGAAAGAGATCGAGTTCACAATGCAACGTGGGCAGCAGGACACCAGGGACTGATCATGAGGATAGGACAGCACTGGTGAGCAACTCAAATCGGATTTTGAGAGGAAGCTACAAATACAAGTTAGAGATGCAATAAGCTCCAAATGCAAGTTAGCAAAGGACACTTTTCTGTCAGTTGGTTGGTTTTTTTATTTATGCTGTTTTGTAGGTGAAGTGGTTGTTCAATCTGATTGTTTGAATTCCATCATTGGTGGAGTTAACTGATTTGTCAGTTAATTTAAAATGCTGCCATATGACCACTTGAATATAAATTACTGTCATGACATTCAAAATTTTATTCTTTTTTGTATGTAGAAATGCAATCAGTTATTGATAAAGAAGGAGGCAGAAGAGAAAGGAAAGATGAAATTTCAGTAAAAGAAAATTGAGATATATAAAAAATGCTGAAGTTATATTGAACAAAGTTGTAAGGGCATCAACGTGGATTTATGTGACTTTTTTCCTGACATTTTCTATTTTCATTACAGTTTCATTACATTTCCCTAGCAAAAAATATAGAAACCTAAATAACAGAGGAGCCTAGCTTGGGTTGGTGACAGGAGGAGCATCCTAGGCTGACTAAAAGCACAAGATGTTTAGACCTATAGGTAACTCAGGGTCAGCATTGTTCCAGTTGGAAGATGTATCAGCTGAGGCAGTTTTATTTCTCCAAGGTGGTAATTGCCACAGACAGAAAGTTTTCCTGAGGCAACTTGGTAGCAGTCAGCACAATTACAGTAGAAGTGTTTCTGACCATAAGAATTTTGAAACCTCTTTTGTTCCTGTTGAGAAGCAATGTAAGTAGAAAATGTACGTGCACTTCAACAAGTCAAAACAAGTCTGGAGAACACATGACTGACATCATGTGGGAGAAAAAGTAATTTTGAAACACATTATATGCAGACTATATTAACCTCTTATAGGAAGCACCTTCATCAGCACAGTAAAGATTATTTTGTTTGTGCAAACTGCTTGTAGTGAGGTTTTTTTTCCCAGGGCCTGAGCTGTTCACCTTCACTATCCTCATGTCACACCATGGTATCATACCTACTGTGAACCAGAGTAACAGCTCCTCATCAGGTGTCTTAACATCAGGGCCACTCTTCCTTTGTATCTGGGCTTCCCAGCACAGGCACTACACAAGGTACTCCTTTTCATGGCTTTAATCATAAAAGATAACATTCGAAGTGTGTAAAAGACTTCTTGTATCTCTCTTCTTTGTATCTCTCACCTACTGGCTGGAGAAAACAAACAGCAATATCCAGGATCTTAGGTATGTAGACTTCAGTCTGTGATCTTCAGTATCCAACGGCTATTAAAATTAGATCCCGGGTCCTGAATGCATTTTTTACATTGCTTTTCAGGAAGGCAAAGAGCCCAGAACCACCTTGGCTATTTCAGAGTACAATTTCTCAAAAACTGAGAAAGTGAAGGAAACCTATCAGGAATACAAGCAAAGCTATTCTGTACTTACACAGTGATGTGTCTCTAAAAGCCCTGAAGTCTAAAGTTAAATGAAATTATGGCTATAATATGGTGAAATATCCCTTTCCTTCCAGCAGAAGTGGTGTGAGGACCTTAAATCCTCAAAGTGGGGTAGTTCTGTTGCTGTTTGCAGGTCCACGAGGAGAAAGCAGCTGTTAGGAACCATATTTTTGTGTTTGTCATCTTCCCAGGCCCAACACACACCAGTAGAGGAGGAAAGGCAAATACATAGATGCAGGTATGTCTTCGCAAAATATTCAAGGAGGAGGAGAAACAGAAATTGGCATGTGACAGAAATGGCGAAACATTACACCAACAAAGAAACAACAATAAGATTAGGGAGGATCAGACCATGACTGCATGAGCAGAATAACACAATACCATGGGCAATCTGCTCCACTTACAAGGATTCAGTCTACAAGTTTTTTTTCTGCTTCAAAACTGTACACCTGACCACAATGCAGCTGCTCCCCAAGCTCCTTTCCAGCCTGGAAAGTAGCAGAGATACAAGCCACAGGAAACTCTTGCCCCATAAAAAGAATAAATTTCTCTCGGGTCACATCACATTCTCTTCTGCAAGCTTAAGATAAGAATAGCTGTAGGATGGCAGGAAAAAAAGTCTTTTAGCCATGTTTACTGTGTCATGGAGATCAGCATTGGAGGCCTAGGGAAGAGTCGAAAGGAAAAAACACCATCATATGGTGGTAATATCCAGCATGATCTTCCAGCTTCCAGATAGCTGCAGTTGACAGGCTTGAGAACCAGAGAGCCATCTTCATGTTAGATAATCCTTAATAAATCTTATTGCACTAATTTATCTAACTTCATTTAAGCGAGCATGCACATCACACACAACTATACCCCTGTGCTTTCCTCTACATTAGAAAGGTCTGCTTTTTTTTCTGGGTCATCCTGTATTTGCTGTTGGAAAAACATGTATTTTACTCTGGCTTAGCTTCACGAACACTGATGAAAATACTAGTCCTCACAAGAATAGATATAAAATGAAATTTCATATTTCCATATTATTCAACATGTAAATATTTGGTAAGCTGTTACCTTTATATAGTAATGTTTAATTAAATATTCTAGGATTAGCAGATGTCCTGAAATCTTTCATGTACAGCCATCTCATATATTGCCCAAACCATAATAAACTATTATAAGTTTGGAAACACATAAAAGAATGGTAACTTTTTGAAAGAGGAATTCATAAACAAATCTTTGTATCTTTTGGGAAAACAGGTATTGCATTGAAAGTATTTTTTGTAGGAGTATTATTAAGAAAGAGAAACAACAGTAGTTGTACAGCTGGAACTAAGTTGCTATGAATAATTTTACTAAAGAACACTGTAAACAATATTTATACTGTGTCCAAATTGTGCTAAGTTTTACACATTATTAAGACGATAAGATCACATACCTATTGTGGTGATTGGCAACTCGCTCAGAGCCAAGAAGTCTGGCTGAGCTCTGATGCAGTCTGTGCCTAAGCTCTTAACTGATCATTGTTGCACAACATCAACTCTGCATAGCATGGCTCAGCTGGGGGCTTCCTAAAGGTGCTTTTGCCCACACCTATGCTCCAGCCTGGCTTTGACTGAGCAGTGGTGTGGGATGGGATTCAATGAAAGAAAAGTGATTAAGCCCCAAATGCAGTGAGCTATTAATGAGTATTTTAAGTGTAAATAGTCTCCTGGGCAAATTCTCATTTGTTGGAGGCACAGTGCCTCGAGATCATTACACTCTGCTGTGTACACACAGACTTCAGCATGTCCGTTTGTGTGTGCCTGAATTCTGCTCAGATACTCTGCTCTGTCTTTTCCTGTTCAGCAGTAAAGAAATTTACAGGTAAGTTGAAGAATGCAAATGAATGCATGAAGTATGATACCAGCCCTCACAACTTAAAGACAACTGTATGCAAATGCACATGCATAAATATTTAAATTCTCACAGGATGTAATTAGGAAATAGCACACACAGAACCAATCTAATCTCAGGTATATATGCTTACTGTTGTTTACTTTACCTAGTTCTTACATTGTAACATTTTATGCATTTTTTAAAATGCAGGGTATTCCTTTCTTGCTTGCTTTCATGCTTTCTTTTTACTTTTGTTTGGATTTTCCTGGTGGAACTTTATATTAAAAAATGAGTTAGGGAGAAGCCAATAATTTTTAATTCAGCAGAATTACTTCCTTAGAGCATTCAGTCAAATGATTTAGGCTTAGGCAGTCCTGCAAGAAGCATAAAGTTGGACTCCATGATCCTTATGAGTCCCTTCTAACTTGAGGTATTCTGTGATTCAATGAAAATTATATAGACTGATTTTTTTGCCCTACAAAACATCATAGGAAATTAGATCATCAGAGTTACCATTCCAGAACCGTATAATTTGAAAGAACATTTGTTATCAATCAGTCAAGTTCTGGAATGAATCCAGAGGACTGATTTTAGTAATATATTGAAACTGTAAACTCCAAGTTTTAGCCCATGTTTCTTAAGAATACCAGATTTGTGAGACTAGAACTATTACCAGTTTCTATTTGTCTATCCTGTTCACCACTAATAATGTTTCAAATATCAGCAATTTCTATCTAGTCTAACAAAGAATATGAAGTAATATTACAGAGTTTTTCTGAGTCTGGAGAAAACAGCATCCAGACAGAAAGAAAGGACACCTTCATGGGGTGCTGGAGGACTGAAAATGGACAGAACCGTCACAAAGGCTTCGTACACCAACAGAGACTGTGGACTCAAGCTCTTGCCCCCGCCTTGGCATAACCCAGCCCTCAGGAGACCAGCCCCCGAAAAGCCAGAGAGCGGCTCTCGGTGGCTCGGTGCGAAGATGACGCACAGGAGGCCAGGCACCGCTGCCCACTGGCACTCACAGACGGGTGGCTCTGCAGCTTCTTTAGCGACAGGTCTCTAATCAACAGAGCCGTCGCAGTTAGGGATCTTCTGCGGCTTCGGCTTTTCGCAGGAGCGCGCTATGTGCGGATGCTGTTCGCTGCCCACAGGTGGCAGTGAGCCTTCGCTGTTCGTCAGAGAGACGAAACTTTCCTCTGAGCCTTGGTGGTGTTTGTGGGCATCGGCGTGACAGCCCCGCTCCTCTCGAAGCCCTGCTTGAGATGTCCGGGTCTGGCTTTCTGGGAGCTTCTTAGCGGAGGGCTGTTTGTGCTTTTTGGTCCTCTCTGAGAATGCTGCAACATAATCTATGTGACTGGGAAGGGTTTGTGGATCGGTCAGAATGAGCAAGATCCACTAAAAAATTCATTCAAATCTTTGATGTCAGTGTCAATGTAGTTGGAAAAATGAACTTCAAATGGGAATATGTTTCAGAAATGAGGGTCATTTTGTTATCTGTATCTACCTGGACATGCCAGGTGACAGAGCAAGGTAAAGAAAAACAAAAGCAACTGAGCAGATCAGTGAAGATCAGAAAATTGCTCATGCTATTCAGTGTGATAAACTTTGCTACCAACAAATATAGCTTCCCTTGGATTTTCCGAAGGATAAAATCACAATTGTTTATGTTTAAGAACTTCTCTCTCCCATGTCCTTTATCACAACAAAGTTATTTAGGTTCCCTATGAAACAACGGTATACATTTCTGATATTCCAAAAAACATGCTGAGTGCAAGCTTTTAAACCTGCATTGATAAATACACTAGATAAAGAACAAAAACCATGGTGTTGAGTGGAAAAACAGACAGTAAGTAACATTTAGCCAACCCGTAAGTTGAAGATATTTCTATATACTATATAAAATCTGGGTAAATGATTGTCCCTTCATTTTGTGTCCCATAACTTTTTCCCCTTTTTTCTCTCCAACAACAGCAGTGAACTTCAAAGTGGCAAATAACCTCAGCAAACTGAAAAAACAAACGTCATTTTTTCTCAAACTGGTTGCTGCCCGAACGTGAAGTAACTATGTGAGTTTTTCTCTGCTCTCAGACAGCTGTGAACATCTGCCAAGTGACTGGAAACCCATTGCGTATGGTGCCACCTGCATTTTGATACATAGCAACAAGCCAAGTTTTGCCATCATGTATGTTTTTGCATCTCCACTCAATCCACTGGGGTTGCATGCATGTAACTGAGAGTTTAATCCCAGTGGAGTTCTGTTACATTGCTCTGTGACTAAGTTCAGTGGACTTCAGTGGAGTCACAGGATGTAGCTGTGATCAGACCCACTCTGTTGGTAACACTTTAGATAGTAAATGCTTTTACCAGTCTGGTGCCCTTCCTGAGAAGTTTTCCCTTAAAAAATGGATATTCTGAATAATTTGCCACTAGACATCTCCAGTTTGGTGGACTGATTTTAAGACAAAATTTCAAAGACAGCAAAGGTTTCTACTACTTTCTTGTGAAAAGGCAGGGTTCTTTGAATCCTCCACTCCACATCCCTGAGCCAATGTGGAAGCACAGATCCTGTAGGGAAGACCACCTCAGGATCTATATCTAGTGGGAAACAAGTCTGGAAATGGAATCTCAGAGGCCATTCAGGCCCTACCTCTCCAAGGCAGTAGTCAGATTGACTTTTTTGAGGGACGCTCTGTTCATCACCCAAACTAAGATGATTTATTATTGGAGGATAAGGTTCCTGGTCTGGAATGGCCCTGATCTGGGTGTCTGGGGCGAGTAGGAGGCTCATACCAGAGAGCTGGCAAGGAAGGTACAGAAGGTGAACTCCATGTTTTGTCTCACCACCCTCATTACCACAGGAAACAGATTTTATTCTCAGGAGAGACACAGGAGAGACAATGTTTGTATTCTTCAGAAAACAAAACCCCTCTTAAATACTCCACATATCAACTTAGGACATAATTTTAAACTAATTGAGATACTTCAGGGCAAAACATTAAATAAAAATTTGAATTTTTATGCTGTTGAAATAGAAGTAATCCTTGGAGTCTTTGTTATTTTGTATACTTTGTGCATTTTTGACTCTCTTTTGGGCAGAGTCAGTTTCACATGGTCTGCATATGGCAATTTTATGCAGGAAGAAAATTCACATACAAAGCAAAGCCAGAATCATCTGGCACATAGCTCCAAAGGACAGATGGTGCCACCTGCATCCTTGAGTAAGAATAGGCCCAGCCAGGTTTGTAGACAATGACCTATTTAAGAAAGAGAGGGGAAAAAAATCCATGAGCTCTCTTCCTATCTAAGTACAGAACATTTACAGCAATAGAAAATTATGAAAATGAAGCATTATTGAGAGCTGTGTTTTCACTGACTCACAGCTTTCAGGAATCATGGAAAAAGATATGTTCTCACTGCTATTCAAATCTGTTATTTCTCTTTTGCCATCCAGCTTCTTTTTCAAATAGATATTTGAGCCACAGGTTCTGGGTTTATATAGAAAATACCAAACTCTAGTCCTCCCCTCCATTGTCCTTCTTCCTCTGACTAAGGTTATTCAGCCTTAAAGGTTAGTTTAAGCTGAGCTTTTTGACAGATTGCTGTTGTAATGAACTTGCAGTTGTGTACTCATCTTGATATCATATTATCTGGTTACTGAAAAGAAAGATACCACAAATTCAGCTTTAAAGAGAGCACTGAGTGTTGAAATTTCCTTTGAACATTCATTTCTGTAACAAGCAGTAAGAACAACTGAGAAAAGATAAATAAAGGAGAAAAAAGGGTAAGCATGTGAATTTTTCTTAATTTGAAAAATATTTTATTTAAAGGAAAAAACATTTCTTTTGTTGGTTATCACTGGACTCCATTTCCTGATAAGAAAATGTTCGTGCTGTGTGCTTTTAAAATTTCATCTTTCCTTTGTGAAAGGATGTTTGCAACCGGATATTCTTTCACTTATTGATTAACTAATTATTCCCATAAGTGTGTGTTTGTATGGGTATACAAATATATGGTTATACATCATAATTAATGCCTAGTAAAAAATTTAAACAATAGTACAGGCACTAGCTGACAACGTTTTTTTCTTCTTTTTCCGTGTTTTTAACTGGCAATCTGATGAAATCTTATTTCTTTCTAGAGAGAAGTGGAAAGATAAATAAACATACAGTTTTAAATCTTTCTACAGGTCTTTCCTTTCTAGATTTTTCCTAATACATGAAAGAAGAGTCTATTCAGACCCTGGTATCTCTTTGGTATCCTTGAAACACGTAGAGTCTAATAGGTCATTTCATCCGTTGTCAGTTGAGAAAGGTGAATGTCCCTTAAGTTTCAGTACCTTACAGTTTGGAAGTAGAATTAATCAGCTTTCTTCTACCAAGAGAGCACAGTAGAAATTTAAACAGTAATATTTTTATACTGTTAACATCATTATTTTATATCAGGCTGAACAGAAGTGAACCAGAGCCCTTTTCGTGGTGTTGTTATTCAGTATATGACAAAGAAGTGCTCAGAACAATCAGTCTGTACAGAAACACATCACCAATTTTTTAGAAACCTGTAAGGAATTTTTCTTCCACGTGAATTTTAGGATGAAGTTTGGATTTGTTTTTATCATAAATACCCAGTTTTGTCTATTACTAATCAGAATTGTTTGTGGTGGAGGCTGTTCAGGTGGAAGAATAAAATCTGCCTCCTTCCCAGTGCAGTTAGGTGCCAGGGGAAGGTATGTTCAAGGACATGTTTATGTACATCTTTTAGTGCCACAGAACAATGTCCAGTCTTGATTTGTTTAAGCTGTATTTATATTAATAAAATTATAGAAACATTGTTTGAAGACTGACTAAAGCCAAAATAGTGGTTTTATATGCCATCTATGCAATTTAGATAGAATTGATATGAGGTAAAATAATATGGATATTTATAGCTACTTTTATTTTCTTTAGTACTTGAGGTTGTCAAATTTTTTAATGCTCTTCTCTTTTTAGACTAGGGACCCTGAAATTAGTTTTTAAAATGTATCAGTAGCATATATGTTTTCATAAACTATATTTCTATTTTACTGTGCAAATACAATGTGCAGAATATCGCTTTTGCCAGGAAAGCTAGGTTTGATAAACTCAACTGAATTTAATGAAAAGAAATGAATGAAGCCTTTACAGTTTAGTTCACTGAATTGTTTTAAAAGTTTCAAATTAAATATTGCATTAAAAATATCTTCCTTGCCAGCATTTCTGGCGCAAAATAGCTTGAACAAAACATAACTAAATCTCTTTATTCATTTGAGTTACAACAAAACCACAAGAGAGGTTGTTAGCAAAGAGCAGGCTACAGACAGGACTGGACAGAGTCTGAACATTGACTTCTACACATATAAGCCTCAATGGAGTGTTAGGCTTACACGCGTAAGTATACAATAAGCCAGTAGAAACAAATACAGGCTTTAAAACTGCTTCTTTTACCTTAAATCTGGTTTCTCAAACCTATCCATGTGGGGTCTCAAACAACAAAGTGACCACATGGTTGTAGATGACTATCTTCCTTCAAGTGCCTTTGACATTTTCCAGCCTAGTATTACTGAAAGCTTAATTTCTCTTAATCACTGGATATCTGATCTCCACCTTTCAGAAGGAGTTTTTTTCTTAGGAAAACTGAGGAAGTTTTTTCTTAGGAGGAATATATATATATATATATATATATATATATATATATAAAACACCTTATTTGTATCTGCATTGATTTTTTTTTCAGATCCTGCTGTGTGATATAGAACCTGTCTTGAACTCTGGGTTTACCTAGAAAACTCTGGGTAAAAAACAGACACATTTGCTGAACCTTTCTGAAACTATGTTAAGATGGTTTCTTGCTAAATTTTAGATTTGTTGTCCTTATTTTTTCTTAAAGCTAGTGAGAAATTGACTCCTCACTTATCATCAGTGCCAGCATTGAAATTTTCTGTGATACATATTACTATTCACTCCTGAAAAAAAGAAAAAAGAAAAATTTAATTTCTTCTGGATTTAGAAGCAGAGAAGCCCAGGTAGAACAAGACTGTGTGGTCCACAGAGCATCTGAAGGAGCAGTTAAGCTCTTGGCATGGGACAACACTGAAGGCAGACATTAAGGACAGGTAGGGTGGCTGATATTTGTTCCCTGGAAGCAGCAATCTGGGGACTCTCTGCAAGTGAACTAGGCAGCCTGGCAATCAAGTGTTTGCTGCCTCATGCAATTCACTCAAGAATTGGACTCGGTGATACTTGTGGGTCGCTTCCAATTCAAAATATTCTGTCACTCCGTGTCTTTTCTTTACATCTCCTCATAAAGTTCTTTTATATTTCATCTAACCACAGGAGATCAATTCATGTGGTTTTGAATATTTCCTTATCAGCAAAGAAAACACAGTAAAATGAGAAGACCACTGCCCTGTGGGAAGGCAAACTGAGAAAACTGTGACTGAGAATGGAAGAGTAAAGACAGTATAACTATAAAAGAGGAAATGGGAAATAAGAGCTGCTTTACCTGTCAGTAGGGATGTTGAATCTCTCTGTGCTGGGAGGACACTGGGGTAGCGGAAAATTTGGACCACAGGCTAAATTAGTACAGTCTCCTGGGATTCATGATGCTTGATATAACTGAATAACCTACAGATTCTTAATCCTCTGGGTAACAAAATATTTACTTGGTGCTGCCTTTGATGCCTTTGATCTAGACAGATAGAAGTTTTCCCACTGACTGCTGTAGGAACTGAGGTACTCAGGAACAGGAAGAAGCTACATATGTACTTCAGGTAAAAGGAGAATCAGGTGAGAGGATAGTTGGCAGATCTTGGCTGGAAGATTCAAGAAAGAAGCAGATGTCTAAGAAATGGCCATCAAAAGCTGCCAGCATAACTGGAAAAAAAGGTCTATTATTTATAAATGGGTGTCTGGAGCCTTTTTGCCATTTGACAGTTTTGAAGGTTATTCTTTTCAGAGTTGAGTTTGTAAACTTACAGAAGTTGGTTTCTTTGTGTAGTCACAGAATCGTCAAGGTTGGAAAAGAACTCCAAGATCATTGGGTCCAACTCTTAACCCAGAACCACTGTGTTCACCAATAAACCATGTCTCCAGCTGCCACATCCACAAGCCTTTTGAATACTTTCAGGGATGGTCATTCCACCACTTCCTGGGCAGCCTATTGCCATGCCTGAACACCCTTTCAGTGAATAAATTTTTCTTGATATCTAAACTTAACCTCACCAGTTACATGGGAAAAGAGGCTGGCCCCTACCTCACAACAACTTCCTTTCAGGTTGTTGCGAAGAGCTAGAGAACCCCAGCTCCTTCAGCGCTTTGCATCACACTTGTGCTCCAGACTCTTCACCAGCTCTGTTGTTCTTCTCTGGACACACTCCAGCGCCTCAGTGTTTTTCCTGGACTGAACTAAACAAAGGATTTGAGGTACAACCTCACCAGTGCTGAGTACAGCGAAACACCCTTGTTCTGCTGGCCACACTACTTCAACAGTGGCCAGGATTCCACTGGCCTTCTTGGCCACTTGGGCACACTGTTGGCTCCTGTTCAGCTGCTGTTTAACCAGCACCCCTAGGTCGTTTTCCACCAGGCAGCTTTCCAGCCACTCCTCCCTCAGCCTGTAGCACTGTCAGAGGTTGTTGTGACCCAGGGGTAGGACCTGGCATTTGGCCTTGTTGAACCTCATGCCGTTGGCCCCAGCCCATCGATCCAACTTTTCCAGATCCCTCTGTGGAGCCTTCATATCCTCCAGCAGATCAACACTCCCACCTGACTTAGTGTCACCTGCAAGCTGACTGAGGGTGCACTCGATCCACTCACACAGATCATCGATAAAAATGTTAAACCAAACTAGCACCAGTACTGAGCCCTGGAAAACATCACTGGTGACAGTTTTTCATTTTTCAAAGAGAATGCTGTGAGAAGCAGCATCACGGGCTTTACTAAAGTCCATGCAGACAACATTCACAGCCCCATCCATTCACATCCACAGCCTCATCCACTGAGCAGGTCACCTACTATGGAAGGAGATAATGTTGGTCAAACAGGACCTGACTTTCACAAACCCGTGCTGGTGGTGCCTGATCTCCTGGCTATGCCATGTGATAGCACTCAGGATGACCTGCTCCATGAGCTTCCCTGGCACTAAGGTCAGGTTGACAGGCCTGTAGTTACCCAGATCCTCCTTCCAGATCTTCTTCTAGATGGACATCACATTTGCCAACATCCAGTCAACTGGGACTTCCCCATTTCATCCAGGACTGCTGGTAAATGATAGAGAGTGGTTCAGTGAGCACTTCCACCAGCTGCCTCAGTCAGTTTCTGCTAGTCTTGTTTGTATTTTTATGATGATTATCAATACTCCTTGAAATATCAGTGAGTCCTGAGGACCAGGATACCGCTCTGTCAGGTTGTAGATAGAAAGAATCTATTGCTGAGTATCAAGTAAACTACAACAAAAGGCAGGTAGTGGATAGCAGTGGTCATATACTGTGTCTGTCTGGCATGGAGTTAATTTTTTTTGTAGCAGCTCTTGTGGTGTTGTGGTTTAGGTTTGTGATCAAGAGGATGATAATGATGTACTGGTTTAGCTGCTCAGAAGTGCATTTGCACAGCATCAGTCTTCTCTGGGTCTCACTCTGAGTCCCTAGAATAGATTGGGAGGAAAGAAAACCACGTCGAAGACCTGAACAAGCCAAAAGCATATTTCATGCCACACAACATCACGCTCAGCAATACAAAGGGAAGAGATGGGGTTTTAGGAGGGTTAGCCATCTTTTTCTCAGAAGTTCTCAGGACATCTGTCTATCTATGGGAGGTGCATCCATTGGTTTGCTTTCTTTTCTTTTTCTTTACTTTCACTTCTCCTTCACTAAGTAAACAAATTTTGCCTTGTCACATAGGTTTTCTTGCTTTTATTTTGCCTTTCCTCTCTCCCCATCTCAATGTGGTGATAGGGGAAAGTGAGCAGGAGTCTGTGTGGTGCTTAGCTGCCTCCTGGGGTTAACCCACAACAGTAGGATAGGCCAGCACACAGCTCCAGTCTTTTAAATAAAAGTGAGTTCTAAAGAGAAATTTGAAAGAATATAACTTGTCCTCAATTTCTTAATATTGGCAGGATGCAACTCAGTTATGAGAGTCATCATGAAAAAGAGAAAGATGTTTAAAAACCTAATAAGTGGGTGATGGATGTGGAGGCAAGAGTAATATATAAGATAATGAGACATGTAAAACTGTTGTGCAGAGGCTGTGAAAGGCTCTGAAAATAAAATAAAATATTTTATGTTAAACACCATAGGCAAAGGGGAGACAGTGGAGGCAGATAAAAGAGGGGTGATTTAGTGAAGTTTGTTGCCTGAGAAGAGGGATTTTACAGGAGGATTCAAAGTGGATATAAGCTAATTCTTCTATTTCGTTTTCTTTTATTATTATATTCAAAACCTTGTCCAGCTACTAACAAGGAGATTTCATACTGTTACTGAACAAATGTAACAACACAAATACTCTGTGTATATAGGGCTAAAGTCGTTTATCAGGTCCTGGCAGCTGATCTATTCTTTTATTTTAGAAAGCAAAGGGTGAGCTGCCTTCATTATTCATGTTTCATAACTATTTCTACAAATGTTGATGTTGCTATTGTAATATATTGTAATACTGTAATTGCTGTTGTAATTCTGTCTTATCTCCCTGGCTAAACACGCTTCCCATGCTAACTACTTTATTTTTATACAGAGGAGAAGAGTGCTAATGAGGCTGAAGTGCAAAGATGTCTAGTCTTATAAGATATACAAACATATCTGGTATATATTATATTTATAGACTTATATTTATGGATAAGACATGACAGGTATATTCTTACAATAAATAGAGGTAAAAGTAATACCAGTCCTAGCAGGACAATCAGGACAGGATAGCTCTTCTAGCTTGCAGGAATTAGCTAGACAGGCTAGTCAAGGTACCACTGTTATTTGCATAACTGTTTCAAAGCACCAACTAATACCGGTGTTTCAGAAGCTTATCTTTTCTCTAATTGGTATTACTCATATGCAAAATATATTATCTTAGAGAGAGTAGAAATTGTTCTGTTTACAGTGATTTTACAGACAGTGATGAAGCACTGAAGAGCATCCTCCTTAGCTGAAACAGAAGGGCAACGCCATCCCAGCAGAAGGGATGGGTATGGCATTCTCTGCAAATGCAACATTTCCTAATACAGGAGGCAGTCCTCTTCCAGTACATCATGTATCAGTCTGTACAGAGGATATACACTGTTTACTGTACACAGTTATTACTAAACTGTAACTGGACAGAACTACAAAGGACACATCTTAAACTGGTTTTGTAGGCCATAATTTCTTCTTACAGTATTACTGCTCAAATGCCTCTAAATACTCACTGTTGTACCATACTTGAAATACATGAGTTCAGTTGTCTCTTATAACTTTTTCATAAACATTAAACAGAAAACCACTTGTAAAAATAGTGAAGATAGGTAACATCTTAATGATGTTGACAGCTACTTACCAGGATAGATGTCTCCCACTTCCCACGTGTGGTCCTCAAGTTAAATTTTGGTGACCTTCAGAAATTATGTAAAAATGGCAGACAACTTACAAAAAAGCAAATGTATTATATGAATGTGTCTCCCTTCTCTTACCTGTATAGCTGCATTAAAAAAATCCCACCTGTGAGGGAACATGGGAGGTGTGTCTAAGGCAGCAATAGGAAAGGTGCTATGTTCTTTCTGTGTCAAAAAGCCTCCAAGAAAAATGAAAAATTCGTCCTGTGCTTTTGCAAGAGGACAGCATTTCCTAGGTCACTGTTTTGGAAGCAAGCAAAAGGGTTTGGAACCCCTTTTGCCAACATAACTTCAGTGGGGAACAGACTTCATGCCATTGAGGAAGGAGAGAAAAGCTTCAATAAGAACCTCTTTACAGTCTTGAAATTACAACCAATTGAGGACTATCGGCAAAGTAGAATTAGAGCATGGCTTCATATGAGGAATGCTGATAAAAATACTTTCAAGCTGTCATCCTAGCTAACATCCAGCTAGTTTAAGACAAAATGACAAAATGTCACCCAAAAACACATGTACAGGATGGAAATTCTGTGTCTGTATCAAAAATGTTTTAAATATTTCTGAAGTGCTGGCACTGCATTTGTTTTGTTTTTTGTTGGGTTTGTGGTTTGTTTTTTTTTTATTTCAAAGTTATCTAAGGAAAGACAGTTAGTGAAAGACTTTCTTAAGACTCCTTATCCCATATAACTTGCCAGTGAATGGCTAAGAAGAAGAAATCTAGGTCAAAACCCATAAATAAACAAAGTCCTGGCAATGGGAATGCAGTTAATTTAAGCAAAAGAAGATTTTGCCCTCTTCTTTTCGCTGTTCTTCATTTGCAACTAAGCAATATGCATTGCAGAGCTATTCTAAAGTAAAATCAGTGGGTTGTCCTAAAAACTACTTAAAGATACGACAAGAGAGGGGACAAAAAGACAAATGCCTCACAATGGTGCAACGTATTAAAAAAGGAGAAAAGTGCACATAGCATATCAGTTGCAGGACAGTGTTACTTGAGGCCACAAATCCTGTGTTAGGATGGTCTGGAGGGCACTGCTCACAAAGGCAGTTAAATTCTAGAGAATCATTAAAATGTGGGATTAGGGACAATCTCCAGAAGAAACCTGCCCTCCAGGGAAAAGAAGCATTTTCTCTCTTTAGATGGTAGTTGTCTCAGGGCTCAGCCATGAGCTCACAATCTGTAATCATTATATGACACATTTGCTCATGCTGCACTGTTTCATCCCCCCTCCTGCAACAGTTTTATGACAGTTTTAAGTGGGCTGCAGCTCTCTCTCCAGCATGTTGGTGCCTCCCTCCCAGCCTTCCCTCCAGCCCGCAGCACGCCTGCAGTCCAGACCTCCCTTCTGTGTGACAAAGGTCTACTTACTTCCAATGACTGACTGAAGGTAAGGGGAAGCCTTGCGTCTTTGCATGCCAAATGCCTAATACTACATGCTAAACAAAACCTATTTTTTGTAGGTAGTTCAAAGTCCTGGTATGTGTCACCTAACACAGCCAGCTGCATTGCTCCAATTACTCAGATTCAGAGGAAATCTGGAACCTCTCCACCACACCATACCAGGACAACAAAGGCTGTTTTCATAGACTTTGGCAACTTTTATGAGGCTGAAATAATCACAAACATTTTGGGGTGTGCCATAGCCTATCCAATTCTCATTTTAATTTCTCCACAGCATTTAAAGTGTTACCTTCAGTCTGTCTCGTAATGCCTCTTTTAGTGACTAAAAAGAAATTACAAAATAAAAAATTCTGATGTCTGTATCTTTATGTATATATTTGAGTTTACATGAAGAAAGGGGAGAAGAGCAATGACTGAAATCTGCTGCTAAGTAGGACATGAAGATTGGTCTTTTTCCGCTTGAAACATCACTGTGTACTTTACTTACTTTAAAGGGCACAATTTATGAAAGGAGTCACAAGATGAAAAACAAAGTGAGGGTCTTTATACTACCTCCTTGTATATTTCTAAGGTGCCTGTTTTTTCTGCCATTGTACAGTGTGGTGCATTTCCTGGATGCTATCAGCTACAATCATAATATGAATGCAATCATAATAACTGAAAAAAATTTAGAAATGTAAAAATATAAATCCTAATTTAGCTCATACACATGGCAAAATTCTCACTGGTAACACCGTCAGAGAAAATTTGGCAAATAGCAGGGATAATTAAGTTGTTGCTTTTTATAATTGAAGACTTGACAACATTGTATAGATAACAGGATTTTACATCTTACTGTGCATTTCAGATCATGATGTCATATCCAGAAACCTTGGTACAGATTATGATGTCACCTTCCTTTCTCAAACGCACCAGCTTAATCATAAAAACTGCCTGTAAAGGACCACTTTTCCTATTTGAACAAAAGTATTGAGAAAAAAAATCTGTAAGACAAGAGCATACAGTGTGTTCTTGCAAGAAAAGATGATACATGTGATGTCAGCTTACTGAAGAATTACTTGATAGATGGAAGTGAAACAACGAAACCCATAAGACCCAGCTCAAACTTCGGATGGCCTTGTGGCTGATTGCATTACAGCTGTCCAGCAGTGGGCCTTGGAACATGACAAGCCACTTCTTTACACCTTCAGAAATATTTAATATCTTAGCTACATTTAAAAGTTGCAGTTTATGTATATTTAAATATTAGCGGCAGTTCCTGCAATCAAGAACAAGCTACACTCTGAACTCCCTCATATTCTCTTATATTTCATGTGAGTGATGCACTAAGGCCTCCTTGCTGTCAAGGGCATGGCAAACAGAGCTAGCTCAGATTTGTTTTTTAATTACCTCAAGATGTGTTATGACAATGCTGAAAATAGTTTTTGCAGTTTGAGACTATAAAAATTGCACTGTGAGTCAAGCTGATCTGACAGGAGATCAGTACCAAGACTGGCTAATTGAAAGCTGTGATCTCACGTGTTCTAGCAAGCTTCATTCATACTTTTGGCAGATATGTACTGCTGGCTGTATTTGAAATATAGTGGACATATTTTTTTCACGTTAGTCTTCTGCTTGCCCTCAGAGTGCACTAGGAATTGTTGCCACTGCTTAAGGGCTCTGCCAATAAGCAGAAATAATATGTGAGCCCCAGTGTTTGTGAGGTCCAGCTCAGATGGGTGTGAACTGAAAGAATTTCCATTGTGTGTTCTTTAGCACTGGTGTTCTCAGCTCCACACAAGCCACCAAAGCTCAGTGTCCTCAGTGTCATGAAACTGTAATGCTGGTTAGTCAGAGACACTATTGAGTAGGGTGGGGAAAATGAAGATATACTGAGAGCAATTTGCTCTTCAGAACAGCAAGAAGACCTTGTCTTCTTGTTCAAAGTGCTCTTCTTTTTGCTTTGACTTCATCATCAGTGTTCCTTCACATCATGTGCATTCCTTTGTCAACTGACCTTGATCTGAGCCAGGGCTGAGAGCACTGCCAGTGATGCTAACCAAACCATTCACCATTGACACCATTTTGCCCACACTGCAATGGGCCTGTACCTGAAACTGCTGTATTTCCACTCCATTTCATGCTAAATAGTTTCTTTCATGATACTAACAATCAATAAATAATGAAACATTTCCAAGGATCATGGTTGCCATAGATCCTAGCTGACCGGAAGCTGGATAAGATTGTCCCAATTTTCAGAAAGGGCAACAAGGATGACCTTGGAAACTACAGGTCTCTCAGACTCAATTCAGTGCCTGGTAAAACCATGGAGAAGATTATTCTGGGAAGTATTGAAAAACTCCTGAAGGACAATGTAGTCACTGGTCACAGCCAGCACAGCTTCATGAGGGAAAAGTCCCTCTTGTCGAACCTGATTTCCTTTAATGACAAGGTAACCCACCTAGCTGATCAAGGAAAGACAGTTGATGTAATCTTTGGATTTCAGTAAAGCTTTTGATACTGTCTCTCATAGCATCCTTCTGGACAAAAAGTCCAAATAAACATGTTGTATAACTGGTGAGCAACTGGCTGATGGGCCAGAAACAAAGGGTTACAGTAACTGGGGTAACATCAGGCTGGTGACTGATCTCTAGTGGAGTTCCACAGGACTCCATCTTAGGCCCAATGCTCTTCAACTACTTCATAGTGTACTTGAAGTGTCTTGGACTCAAGATT
The DNA here is from genome assembly GCF_036250125.1 of Pseudopipra pipra. Classification (NCBI taxonomy): domain Eukaryota; kingdom Metazoa; phylum Chordata; class Aves; order Passeriformes; family Pipridae; genus Pseudopipra; species Pseudopipra pipra. The sequence goes on along the minus strand of NC_087581.1, from coordinate 24,400,184 downwards.
TGAAGGGATGCTAGTAAATTTGCAGATGATACAAAATTGGGAGGAGCTGTTGATTCCATTGATGGCAGGAAGGCCCTACAGAGAAACCTCCACAAACTAGGGGACTGGTCAATCACCAACCAAATGAAGTTCAACAAGTGCTGGATTCTGCGCCTGAGATGAGGCAATCCTGGATGTGAGTACAGATTGGGGAATGAGATGCTGGGAAGCAGTGCCACAGAAAAGCACCTGAGGGTCCTGGTCAATGGCAAGTTGAATATGAGTCAGCAGTGCCCTGGCAGCCAGGAGGGCCAACCATGTCCTGGGGGGCATCAGGCAAAGCATCACCAGCCAGTCGAGGGAGGGGATTGTCCTGCTCTGCTCTGCACTGGGGCGGCCTCACCTTGAATATTGTGGACAGTGTTGGGCACCACAATATAAGAAAGATAGGACCTTGAGGGGCTATGAGGAGCAGCTGAGATCACTTGGTCTGTTCAGCCTGGAGAAGAGGAGACTGAGGGAAGACCTCATTATGGTCTACAGCTTCCTCACAAGGGAAGTGGAGGAACAGGCACTGATCTGTTCTTTCTGGTCACCAGTGACAAGACCAGAGGGAATGCTGTGAAACTGTACACAGGAGGTTTAGGTTGGATATTAAGAAAAGATTTTTCACCCAGAAGGTATTTGGGCACTGTAACAGTCTTCCCAGGGAAGTGGTCACGGCACCAAGCCTGCCAGAGCTCAAAAAGTGTCTGAACAGTGCTCTCAGGCACACGGTATGATTCTTAGGGCTATCCTGTGCAGGGCCAGGAGATGGACTTTGATGATCCTAGTGAGTTCCTTCTAACTCAGAGTATTCTATGATTCTGTATTTTTATAATGTTAGTTTCCCTAATCATTTAAAGTCATAGTACTGATTGACTGATATTTTCCAGAAAAAAAATCTTTTTTTATTTCTCTTGCACTGTAAGTCACTAACCACAGAAATTCTTTAGCAGAGGTGTAAAGCATGTAAAAGGTGTAGGTAACATCTGAATATACACAAATTAAAGCCTTTTCTGGAGATTCAAGTTTAAGATACATGCGATAAATTGGTCATTTAAGATGGATCAAGCAACAGAAAGACAGAAACTGCAAGTGTATGACTAATATGTCCTTACTACTCTGTTCTTCTCTGTCTGACCTTACAGAATTGTTGTCCACGAGACCACTACGCTCAAGAGGGAGGTTGGGTTCTCTAGGATGGACACTCAGGTTGTGTACTTCTTTGTACTGTGCTAAACTCTCCTAAAATAGCAAGTGGCAGGTCTAAATGTTTCTCTTCAGATGTTTGTTATTCATTGGATAATCTCATACGCTAGATGTGGTTTGGCTACTTTAGTGACCGAACTGTTTTTAACACAGCAATTCTGTAAAAAGCCGCTTACTAATACATTTTATGAGTTACAGTACTTCTGTCCATTTCTATAAACACTAAAATATGTTTCTAATCTGTATGTGATATGGATCCTTTCCAATCCTCCTTCACCATAATGAGCAAAACGTGGAGCCAATGTGGAGCCTTTATTTGAAAATTGCTTGCAAAACTTCAGCAATCAGTAATATATCTGGATAGACTTCACTGCTAGATACATGATAATTAATACTTTCCAACAAATTATATGAGTTTCATAAACATCCCAATTATGTTATGGGAAGGATGACTGTTACAGTCCAGATTTTAAGCCATAAGCTGCCCAGAGCAATTACATTTTATCTAAGACTTTTTAAAAGCCTTTTGGTTTGTTATAATCTTGAATTTGTGTCCAGAGAAAGAGTCACTCACTCTTCTCTAAGAGAAATTATTTTCATTTAGTGAGAAAAATTAGATATTTTGGCAAAAGGTTTTACAGGAGTAAAATACGATCAAGAAAAAATATTTCACTAAAACATTCTGCACAAAAACCCCATTCCACAGAAAACACTCACTACAAATAATCAATATACCTGCTTTAGTAAAACACAGTTCATTGGTTTTAAGTTACCCACAAGAGAAGGAAAAGAGTAAAAGAAGAAAAGAGATTAAGAGAGTAAAGAAAGAGAGAAGAGAGAAGTAGAGAGAGGAAAGAAAAAATGGTTACCGACGAGATTCGATGATCCACATGGTGCAGGCAGCAGGAGAGAAAAGAGAGAGCTCACATGGAGTCTCGTGTATTTATATAGTTCAGTTTTCCCTCCCAGACAGGATATCCATCAGTGCCTACCAGGCCAGAGTGGGGTGTGCTGTAGCCAGCCACAGGCTGCAGGGCTGGGGTGTGGGTGGGCTACCGGGCGGCTCTGCCTGGACTGACAGCCCGGCTGCAGGGCCTTCAGCTCTGCATGTGCTCTGCGTGGGCTCAGCCGTGTTGGCCGCATTCCTTCTGGCTCTGCCCTGTGCTCTCGGGGACCCAGCCCTGCTGGCTGCAGGCCGTGTGCTCCCAGCACACCTTCTGTGATACGGCAGCCTTTCCATGGACCTGCGGGTCCAGGCCTAGTCCTCCCCCCGACACACACAGTGAGTTGATTCTGACCCATATCAATAATTCAGTGGAATTCAGATCCAGGACCACTTAGGACCATGTTTCTCACTTGAAAAAAGAGAGATCTGACAAGTACAAAGGAAAATGTGTGTAGGTGTCCTATGAGGTGATACCATCTTTTCTAATATTTTAATGTAATCATGTCCAGTCTTCTCTTTTTCTAGCTCTCATTGCCCACCAGAAGATTATTTTTTATGCTGATTTGTCTCACAGTTGTCTCCACAACTAGTGTGTCTCCACATTAGTTGCTTCCAGCTTTCTGCAAGGCAAGAGACTAAACTCCCCTCCCCACCACTGGTGATCCTCAGGATTCAGAGAAGGCTACATTACTTTTCCCCACAACTGATTGCACATACTCTGATCACACATGTGTGTGAACAGTGTCAACTCTGTCTGAGGAGGCAAAGCTACCTAACGCATTTATAGTATGAACTCTCCAGGGGATTCAAATCCCTCTGTTACTTCAGTTTGGGTTTTAAAATGATTGACAAAAATTTCCAGATGCTCAAAACTGCCACAACTAGGATGGTGGGACTTCATACATAGCTTTTGGTCCACCTATTGGTTGTTGGTTGAATCTTTCATCATGAATAACAAATGAGATCTGTTTATTTCTTTTCTGAAGCCATGGTGGTGAGAAGGATTTCCATCATTAATTTTAAGCCCTGTCCATTTTTTTTTATTTAGCAACACAGAAAATTTTAACACAATGTGTAAACTAGCGAAGAAGAATACAGTCATTCCTATTTTCATTACTGTAGTTATCCATAGTCACGGATTTCTAGTGTTTCCTTTCTATATCAGTTCCCCTCAGCAGATCTTTCTGAAAAATATCTCTCCACCCAAAAAGGTGCATTAAGTTTCAGGTAGAAGGCCCTTCAGAAAAAGAGGCTCATCTTTTCCTTATATACACATTGCAGGTGATCACCTAGCAAAATAAGCAGAATTTGACAGAGTGGTAACACTCTCCTACCTTTTCCTGTATTTTGTTGAATTATGTTGGACTATGAGGACATTTTCAGCTCCATTCAGTCCCCTTGCAGCAGAGTACAAATTTGTACAAATCTTCTCCACATCTCTTGCAAACGTGACAACTACTAACCTAAGGACAGAGTGTGCTTTCCTACTTTAAGCCAATGATAATGTAAACAGAAATGGAGACAACAGGACCTTAACAAAGTTGGAATGAAGGACAGCATTCAGTGGCCCAACAAAGGAGAAGTAATGACTGCATTGATTATTTTTCTTGGGATTCCTGCCTTTTTATTGTCATTAATTTGCATACAGATATTGTCATAGCTAACTGGGTAACTGATTACTTCAGCACCAGAATTATTGTCACAACTATGTTTGCAGCTTTGTCACCAACATCATTCCTGTGTCCAGTTCTGGGCCTCTCAGTTCAGGAAGGATATTGAAGTGCTGGAGCAGATCCAGAGAAGAGTAACCAGGCTGACAAAGGGACTCAAGCACAAGTCCTACAAAGAGATGCTGAGGGAGGTGGGGTTGTTCAGCCTGGAGAAGAGGAGGCCCAGGGGAGACCTCATCACTCTCTACAACTACCTGAAAGGAGGTTGTAGCCAGGTGGGGGTTGGTCTCTTCTCCCAGGCAACAGCAGTAGGACAAGAGGGCATGGTCTTAGGCTCTGCCAGGGGAGGTTTAGGTTGGATTTTAGGAAGAAATTTTTTACAGAGAGAGTAATCAGACATTGGAATGGGCTGCCCGGGGAGGTGGTGGATTCACTGTCCCTGGAGGTTTTTAAGATGAGACTGGATGTGGCACTTAGTGCCATGGTCTAGTAACCAGGGCTGTAGTGGATCAAGGGCTGAACTTGATGATCTCAGATGTCCCTTCCAACCCAGTTGATTCTATGATTCTATGATTAGGCACTTAGTACAGACATTGCCTTTGTCACTCCTAAATGGAGTGACTGGGGCAGTACTGTCTGTGAAGCAACATAAAGAGTAGATTCATTCATTTCTTCATCCTCGGCTGTTTTTGAACCATTCCCAATAGTTTCCTCTTTAATTCAAATTTGAAATGTTAGAAGAGATACCCTATAGTCTGTTCCAGCTATAAAATCATATTTTCCTTCTCATTCTGAGTGTCTGCAATTGTTCTCTCATAGCGCTTAACCTTTAAAGTCAAAAGGTCACCTGGAAGCTCTCCAGTTTGAAATGTGAACATCCATATTTAAAATACAGAAACCATTTTAAAAGGTTAAAGGTATTTTTATTTGAAAGCCCAGTTTATAATGACTGTTGTCCATCAACCCAGAACTACTTTCTCACCAGAGATCTTTATTGTTTCTTACTTATTACATGGTATAACAATTCTTTGGTACTCATTTCCTGAAGAAGATTACTTTTCAGTATCAAACTTCGCCAGCAGGTCTTTTTTGGGCCAAAGTCTGCAAATCTGCATTGCAATGAAGCAGGGCGGCTTTCCAGGCACTGCCGACTGTAGAAAAAAAATCTGATGTCTGTTCTACAGTTTCTTTCTCTGCACATTTACTGCTGATCATGAATGTATGCACTCTGGGCTGTACTCATCTAAGAATCAGGGATTTCTTGCAATGAAACACAAAACCAAGAGAAACCTGACTGGTTTTGAGTTTCATTATAAAATCAAAACTCAGTTCCATTTTGTCTGAAAGTTTGCTAACGTTCTCAATGTCTTTGAAATAAACTGGGTGCACTTATGACTCAACTAGGTAGATTTATGCTCTCATATTGAAATAGGCATTTGATAAAAAAAGGTACATCAAAATGAGCTAGAGTTAAGGTGACATTTTTTAGATGTACCACAGTGACTTAGAAGCCCCATTATCAAAGCTAGTTTAACCACTTCCATAAATTTTGCACCAGAGTTTGGCATAGAACTGTAAGGCTAAAGAAAAAGTTAAATGTGACTTGATTGTATGGTACTGCTGTCAGGCAAGTTTTTCAGACAAGCTGTTATCATTAACTGGGTAATTTTGCTTTTTGCACTCAGAAATAGTGGTTCAGTTATTATAAAAAAAATCCACATTAGAGACACACCCAGATATAAAGCATAAAAATCTATGCATTTGTAGTAAAGTGGAAATAAATAAAAAAGAAATCAGAATGTAGGCATGCTTGAAAATGCAGTCATTTGTCACCATGTTTGCCCCATATCCCATAGAACAAATGAAGTGTTTTTAAACTGTATTAGACAGAGTAATGTGAAATATATTTGAGAGTGTATGTGATAGTCTCGTTCATTCTGAATCTGGAGAAAAAATTCAAAATACCTAAATATGAATGCTCAACTTTTGTAAAACAGAGGCCAAGCTTCCTTTGACCTAAGGAATATTTACTTATTTATGAAAAATGGAACAGATCCAACAATACAGAAATGATTGCAGTTTGGGGTTTTTCCTACTTTTTCTCTATAGATCATTGCAGATGTACAACTTCTTATTTTATTGCTACATATTAAAAAGAATGTTGAGAATCAAGGTAGTTAATAGCACTGTGAGTGAGACCTCTGGCTTTCTATATTTGGCTCATAGTGTGTAGTTGTGCATCACTGTGAGGACTAGATCTGATGTTACTGTTGGTCCTTTCCTTGTTCACATCCTTATATTCATCCTAGATGAACCAATAGACTGATGGTTAGCAGAGTCCATGGATGGGAAGAAAATTGACTTTTACATACATTTGTAAGATTCCAGAATGAGGTTAGGGTTAGGGTTCTTCTTAGGGGGTCTTCATTAGAGATTGTTTCAAGAGCCTGAGAAACACCTTATCACAAAAATTTTGTCAAAACCTGATACATTTCAGTGAAATCTCTCAGCTTAAGGTCACTGGTTTTTACTATTAAATTTTTTCAAATTGTTTTCCTGTGGAATTCCCAATCTCTTCTCAAGTTTCCCTTAAAAAATTACCTAAAGGATCACTGTTGTGTGGTCCACAACTGCATAATCCCAGTAAGAGACTCAGATGTAAAGAAGGGTTTGTTCAGACAAAGTTTACTGGAGAAATGGTCTCAAATCTGGCTGTATAGAGGTAGACATTGGTTGCAAAACATTTGAGTCAGGGTTGTGAGGTAATCTATATTTCACAACAGCTAGGTGAAAAAAATTCTCTCGAGTTGGACATGTAATTAACACAGATTTCATACATTTTCCTCTGTGTTTGATTTTTTTTTCCTTCTGAAATGGTGTGCAAGAAATGAACAGGTCTTGACATCTATACAGTTATTCACGAGGTCCTCTTTTTCTAAAAGCTAATACATTTGTTAGTTCTTTCTTTATTTTTTAGTGCCATCAAAAATGTAATTTCATTATTATTGTAAGATGCTTGAAATTTTTCTTTGGCATCAGATTATAGCCTAATCTTCAAATTGGATTATTTTCATCGTAACTTAAGGGATTTTTTAACTCAGCAGCCCAGCTTTCCTGAATACCAGGCAACAGATGAAGGGCTGAGAATTCCCGAGTCCCACTGGGAGACTCACGAATGGTTAGCATGAAAATCTTGCATGACGTTTAGGAGACCTGAGATATTATTTGTAGAAATATGTCATCTGACAGATATGCAAAAAGCATGTCTTTTCCTGTCCAAATAATAGTACATCTAATATAACACTGGAGCTGTCTTTAAAACCTTTCCACACCACCTGCAAAAAATAAAAGAAATTAGGACAAAACCCCAAACACTCAGACAAATATCTTAGTCAGTGAAGTTATGCATTTAACGGGTCACTGTTGTGTGAAAGTTCTTACTGTCTTCTTCATGCAGTAGATCACACTATCAGGATTGTTCTGTGATGAGCGGTGCACAACCTAATCTGCAATGTAACACTGGGCAAAATTAGTGTTTTGTATCTGTGGTGACATTGCAATGCATGAAGCAAGACATGCACAAAACATGGTGCGTAGCAGCATAATGGAGAAGCAATTGACATCAAAACAAGATGGCCTGCCAAATGAAAGATGTTATGTACACTTTTGTTGTTCAGAGCAAGGACACATGGGTTCTGGAAAGCTGATGGAAATAGGTTGGTTTTCCATATTTCAGATGGTCTACCATATCAAACTGTTTAAATCAATGCTCCCAGGATTTATTTTCTGTGAGAAATCAGACATTCCTATCTCTGACTTATTTGACAACTGAGGCTTCCCAACTGCTGAGTTCTTCTCTGGTGCTTGGCTTTTTACTTTGGATACAGCAGATATTTCCTAGCAAAGAAAATCATTACCCTCCTGGCTCCTCTTCCTTTCAGCATGACTTCTGTCAGGTGGGAGCAGTAAGACAGAACTAAGCTGATGTCCCTTTTGCTTAATGCTCTCTTTCCCCAGGAATAATATGATCCTGGCTTTTACTAATATTGCAGTGAGTTTACCTAACTCAGGTACTCCCATGACTAATAAAGTTATCTCACAAGTCAGCCTGTCAGATGCTCAGGACTGGCCATAGGGTAACCTGTGAGAGAGCCTTTCTTCTTTCAGTGGGTCCCCATCTATTTATAAACCTCTTACACTGCTCAGCAATTTTACATATGGTGAATATGCCTTACCAACCTTGTCATGTCACCTCACAGCCCCTTTTTAACATATGGTCTCCTAAATGTAGATATTCATCTGCTTGACTTCCTTTAAAGCTACTAGTAAAAGAAAAAAGAAAAAAGAAAAAAGAAAAGCCTAAATATGAAACAGATGTCAAAGTGCACCTTGGGATGGATGTATTACAGAGACAAACCATCATCGTGCTCTTCAAGATCACATTCTAGAGTTGCTTTATTCTCCTGGTCATGTGGCATGCACCTGTGCTGTCATGATTTTGCAACTAGCTTCCACACAAGAGCTCACCAGGTCCAGAAATAGATTGGGTTTTTTAACATTTCTTTGTGTTTTTATTTTACTTTTTTTTTTTGCTATGCTGGAGTTTTATGACTCTCAGGGTTTCTCTGTGCTCTTATTGCAGTGGAAAAGAGCATCAAGCTCAATTTTTACCCCAAATTCTGCACACGTAAAATAAAAAAAGGAAAGGTGAAAATATATAAATGTACTAATAAAGAAGAAAAGAGAAGAAATGTCAAAATAGGGCTAACATCCACAGAGTGAGACGGTTTGCTAAAAATTGTAATTAAGTGACATTAACTGCTAGAGTTCAAAAAACCAACACAGAACACACTTGATCCTTCAGATGCAGAACATCTCCACTTGAGTGTCTCCATTCTGAGCTGCAGAGCCTCCAAAAAAATGAACACTAGCCTCTACCAACCTGATTCCCCTGGCCCAATCTATGTTCTAGGGAAGCCAGTGGCATCTGGCCACTGTCTTTGAGGGAGACTGACCTGGCAGACAAGCTTAGAGAACCTCTAAAGCTACCTAGTAGTATAGCAACTAAGTCATACCCCTCTTCTTTAACAAGATGTTGATATGGTGGTAGGTACTGGCCCAATCTACAGAGCACATCCTTTGGGAATATCTCTACTGTGGCTGAACTGTCTCTCCTTGATGGATGTGGAGGATTACAGGATCCCTGTGCTGGACTTCTTCCTTGGGTAGCATAGCTGACCTGTGGAAAGGAAATTAGGAAGCTGGATATGCGGAAGAGCAAAGCAGTGGGAACATGACAACAATCAAAGAGCCGGGGTTCTGTGCTCTCTCTCCACAGTGGTGTCAGGCTTTGGTCCCAGGGTAAAACTGCTTAGAAAACAGAACCACCTAAGGCAATGTTCTGTATTGATTTAACATGTTTTGAATCCACCAGAGTATAAACTAAGTTTGGAGGGTTTTCCCCTTGGGACAGCTGAAGTACTACATTCCTCATCATCCTCACCATGATTCTGGGGGAATCCAGCAAAACTGGTAGATTTCCATGAGGTTTTTGAGCTAGTGAAGGTGAGGGTTATTACCATCCAATAATTCTTTGATAACCTGACAGGACCGGAGCTCTCTACCAGTTCCAAGCGGAAGGTTCTTTGAATCACCGTGGACATTACCTGGATCATTTCAACTATGATAGTTACACATCCAAAATACAGTAGCACAGCTTCCACATTTCACCACACACTGAGCATGCAGTCACATAGCTCTCCTACTGCTTAGTCTGATGACTATTCAATATTCAAAGGATTAGTATAGTTTTTAAACTTGTTTCTAATAATTAAACTTGTTTTCTAACACTTAACTTTTAGGGGTTTTTCCTGTAAAAGAAACCCTAAATTCTGTTCCCGGCACTTAGGGTACTAAGGTATAACAGGCATACATAGAAAACTACTTGCAAGGTCCAATTGGTGCTATGTTTATGATTTCTTATAATCACAAAATCAACCAGATTGGAAAAGATCTCTGAGATCATAGAGTCCAACCCATGACCCAACACCACCCTGTCAGTTAGACCATGGCACTAAGTGACTCATCCAGTCTCTTCCTAAATACCGCTAGAGACAGTGACTCCACCAGCTCTCTGGGCAGCCCATTCCAATGCCCAATCACTCTCTTTGAAAAGAATTTCTTTCTAATGTCTAACCTAAACCTCCCCTGGCAGAGCTTAAAACTGTGCCCTCCTGTCCTACTGCTGGTTGCCTGGGAGAAGAGACCGACCTCCACCTGGCTACAACCTCCTTTCAGGTAGTTGTAGAGAGTGATGAGGTCTCCCCTGGGCCTCCTCTTCTCCAGGCTGAACAACCCCAGCTCCCTCAGCATCTCTTCGTAGGACTTGTGCTTGAGTCCCTTCGCCAGCCTTATTGCTCTTCTCTGGACCTGCTCCAACACCTCAATATCCTTCCTGAACTGAGGGGTCCAGAACTGGACACAGTACTCGAGGTGTGGCCTCACCAGCACTGACTACAGGTCAAGAATCACTTCCCTGGTCCTGCTGGCCACACTGTTCCTGATCCAGGCCAGGATGCCATTGGCCTTCTTGGCCACCTGGGCACACTGCTGGCTCATGTTCAACTGCTGTCAGTCAGTATCCCCAGGTCCCTTTCTGCCTGGTCACTCGCTAGACACTCTATCTCCAGCCTGTAGCGCTGCATGGGGTTGTTGTGGTCAAAGTGCAGGACTCGGCACTTGGTCTTGTTAAACATCATACCATTGGATTCAGCCCATTTATTCAGCCTGTCCAGCTGAAGAGCCCTCTTGTCTTCCAGCAGATTAACACTCCCCCCAACTTGATGTCATCTGCAAATTTGCTAATGGTACCCTCAATCCCCTCGTCCAGATGATCCATAAAGATATTAAACAGAACTGGGCCCAACACTGATCCCTGGGGGGCACCACTGGTGAGCAGCTGCCAACAGGATGCAGCACCGTTCACCAGCACTCTCTGGGCCTGGCCCTCCAGCCAGTTTCAAGGTAGCAAGACCAGTTGTGAGCCACCTTCCTTTAGTGAGAGTTGCTCTGCACTAAACTAAATGTCAGCCCAAGGTATCTTTACAGAAGTGGTGAGGAGCCAAATGCAGCACTTCATAAAGAGCTAGGACTTATTGAAGTGAAGAAGCTTATTCATACAGAAACTAAGATGTGGGACTGCTAATTTCAATTTGATTAAAACAAAGATGTGTGTGATTTTAAAAACAGATCATTAGCACTGATTTTAGAAAATCAGATCATGTGTTCTGCCTCCACTCACAGCAGATCTGGAGAAGTGAGATCTGCAGGCTGACCACTGTATGGTCCATCAGTCAGACAGACTTCAGAATTCAGAATGACTTATCTAGAAGAGAGTGTGGCCAGACAGCTCCCTGCTTTCCTACATCATTTACCTCTCATACCTGTAACAGAGACTGGAGGGGTTTCAGGTTTTTTTAATCTTTGGTGGAGATTTTCAGTAAAGAAACAACTTTTATCTTCCTTGAAGCAACATGTTTAGGCTAATGCCAGCTGCCAAGGCAATGTTGCATGCTGATTGTCTTGGTTTGTGACAATTTGGAGGGGGGAGACCTTAGACAGAAGTCTCCTCCCTTGAATTCAATACCCTGGTTTCTCCAATACAGAGAGACAGACTAAAGTAAGTGAAAAAGTAACTCTTTACCAAGAAGAATGCTAATAAAAGCACTGATGAAACTCGGTTAAACAAACTGACGAGGAGAAAATTCCAACGCCCTGCTCACTGGACCAAATAGAGATGGCGGCCAGCCTCCCCCACCCAGAAAAAAACACATGTGGCCACAGGACAGAGACAAGATGGTTTCTCCTCCAAGTAGTTCGCATTGCCAATGCCCAGAAAACAGGCAGGAATGTCTGGAGAGTCAGCTCTGGCAGGAAACAGCAGATAGCTGGAATTCCATACTGACAGACACTTGTATGGCGCTGTAGTGAGGGTGCGATGCTGGAGCTGGAGCAGGGCTGCAGATCTCCCAGGCAACTGGGAGGAACCACAAGACACCTGTTGGATCATAGAATCAGCCAGGTTGGAAGGGACCTCTGAGATCATCAAGTCCAACCCTTGATCCACTACAGCCGTACTAGACCATGGCACTAAGTGCCACATCAGTCTCATCTTAAAAGCCTTCAGGGATGGAGAATCCACCACTTCCCCGGGCAGCCCATTCCAGTGTCTGATTACTCTCTCTGTAAAAAATTTCTTCCTAATATCCAACCTAAACCTCCCCTGGCAGAGCCTAAGACCATGCCCTCTTGTCCTACTGCTGGTCATCTGGGAGAAGAGACTGACGCCCACCTGGCTACAACTTCCTTTCAGGGAGTAGAGAGTGATGAGGTCTCCCCTGAGCCCCTCTTCTCCAGGCTAAACAGGATCCAGCAATGAGACTTGTTTATTGCAGCTTCGATGTTCGTTGGTCCAAGTGATGGCTGTAGTCCTGACAAAGTGGTGGTTGCAGTCCAGATCTGTCAAGGTGGGGATGGAAGCCCTGGGTGGTGAGGAAAGCCCCAAAACTCAGAGTTATATACACTGAGGTTCAGGTGGTAACTTCTCAGGTGCCTTCCCTGGGGTGGGGAGTTTTACACTGAATGATGTAAAACTGTGAGTCATGGGATATTTCGGGAGTCTTTGGCACCTTCTAAGATGTTGCAGCTGAACTCTTATGTCAGTGTAGCTGAGTTCATTGTCACCCATGATGGCTCTTCAACAAGAGATGAATACCTTCAGATTAAGTGTGAACGTTCTGGGGAGTTATGACACCTGAATCACCTGTGTAAGGAAAAAGAAACACTATCCCACCTCAGGGTTTACCTCTTTCCTTATCTTGTTTAACACCCAGCTTGTAGTCTGAGGTGTCGGATGCGCATGCCTTCAGCCCCTGGCCTGGGTGGCCACCGCACATTGTTAGCAAAGCCTGCTGCTGATGGAACCATGAGTACCTGGGTGGCCATTGGAGGTGGTCAAATGTTTGAGTCATTATTCACTAGCAGTTCAGTCTCTTTAAAGAAGGCAAAACACCAAAAAGCCAAAAAGATACATTTGGAGAAAAGAGAAAATAAAAGGTGCATATCAGAATTTTTGTGTAACCCAGGACACTGGCACAGAAGGGATATTGCTACACATACTGTAACAGTCTTACATAAATGTCTAATACTTTCGGGTTTGCAATTTTTTCTTTCCAGTGCATCATCTTACTGTATTTTCAATGAATCTTCCTTCTTTGTATTGCCATTGCAATTCTTCAAACAGTAAACCAGTCCACACTTATGTATGTATATAATTTTTCTTAAAAGTCATAGTTGTTTTTTTTTTAATTAAGGGGTTTTTTTCCAAAAATTTCATAGTAAGACTTTAAATTAAGAACTCATCTAAATAGATTCAGATATTTTCCAGTAATTGTACAGAATAGGCAAAATAAGTACATTCTATTTTCATTTCTGCCCATAAATTTTACATTAAACTTTGGGATGTGGTTCCAAAATTATTATACGCACTCTACTTAAACTTCAGCAGGACTGAGATACCAAGTACCTCACAGGAAGCAGATCTAAGCTGACAAATAATTTAGTCAAGCTAAGAAGTTGCCTGATTCATCAGGCATCATTAGCAACGTCTAGGAAATCAATAAAAGAAAAAGACCTTGTTTATTGATTTGTGTTCTGGGTGCTATCCCAGTCTTATCTACATACAAAAAGATAAATTCAGGAGTGTATGTAAGCTAAGAGACATTTCTACAAGCATTCAAGAATAACAGCGTAAAGACACTTCAAAATCATCAGTTTAAAGTGCTCAAAAAAAGGGAAGAAAAACAAGTGAGTCTAAAATTATTTTTCCCCTACAACATGTTCTTCCCTTGCAACATTTTTCCCTATAACATGTCACCTTTCCAGAGAACAAATAAAATCCCCTTTAATCCTGGTTCATGAGAGCTTTGATGGAGTAAAATCTCTTCCCCAACTGCCTTTAACTTTTTCTGTTAATGGCCAAGAATGAGATAGGAAGGGAGAGTGTGCCTGTGGATGTGTTAGAGAGGGAGAGGAGGAACACAAGAGACTCCTATCAGAAAAGCCTGTAATCAGTGGTAGGTCAAAGGGGCTATGCTGAATTGATGCTCTGGATTAGGTTTAGGTTGGGGATCAGGTTCAAGGCTGAATTGAGGTTAAGAGTTTTGAGTTACTGTGCTGAAATTTTGAGACACCCTTGTGAAATTATAGCCCACAACGACAACAATCAAATGATATCCCAGGGAGTTAAGTCTTGCTCCAAGTCTAGTAAGACTGCTGGGTCATACATAAAATTTGCGGTTGGAACACACTTCAGTGGGATTATTAATTTGGGGCTTCATCTGACAGCTCTAAGGTTTGAATCATGTGAAGTTTATATCTATAGTCAGAGTTTACCTGCATGGAAAGGGTAGGTGAAGAGAAAGTCACTGTTTGTTATACTAGCTTGCTGCTTCCCAGCCCTGGTTGAAAGGTTGAGGGGAGGCTGCTGTGTTTTTTGGATTATTATTTGTGGCTGAAAGATGGGTTATTATGTTTAGATTAAGAATGGAAGGGGATACAGTGAATTACAAATGTAGCAGTCAAGGGAGGAAGCAATTTTAAAGAGTCAAGAGATCCAAACCTGCCTCACCGAAGAAATATTTGCTTTCTTTTTAAAGTGTAACTAAACCTTTCCCCTTGGTGCAATTCAGTCAGTTAGCAAGCCAAAATCTAAGCTCATTATTTACTGGCTGACCCTTGGAGAAGAAGAGTTTCTGCAATCTCTTCTTCAGCCTTTCCATGAGAGAAGATGGATGAGATGGTACAGTGCGGGGGAGGCATTTCTGGAAGAGTTTTCAACAAGAAGCCTATCACTTATTTTTTTCTGTAGCATGTGTCTGTCTTGTTTTCTACAAAATATTGAGGAGATGTTGACAGTATTACAGAAGTTCAGCAATCTTTGCAAGAATACAACCCTCACGGGTTGTTTTTGTGACGAGGACTGCTTGTGACAGCTGTAGTTCTCTCCCAGAAGTACTTTTCTGCCTCATGTTTTATGTCCCTTTGGATGTCACTCATTGCACAGGGAATATGAGTGAGATATCTGCTGAAGAAAATTACTCCAATAGAGATGAACATTCAACTGAGCTTAAGATTTGAAGTGTATCATAAGTGCTGTCATTATAAATTTTTTAACATGAAGACATTACTCATAATTTCTTTTTAATGAGTCTAAATCTTGGAAGCAATCTGTCACCCTGAGTGGAAAGAAACATCTTTATGATCTTATTCTGATGCAGTTATAGGACTGGGTCATACTTGGAGACCAAGGGGGTGATGTTGTTCCTGAGGTGAATCTCCAATGAAGAGTGGTTGCCATACGCTCTCATAGAATTGAAGTCGGAGTCAGCTGCATCATGACTGGGGGGATGATCACGTTCCCCTACAGAATGAGACCCTAAGGTCACTCTCCAGCCTCTACAACTAGGTGGAAATGTAAAAGGCAAAAATTGTACAAGATAATGTCTAGGATGACCCCTTTTCCCCCACCACAGGCTCAATGTTTTGGAGGAACCAAAGGCTTGAGCCACATCTCCTCTTCTTCATCACTGAAGTGAGGTTTGCATTTTGTGCCAATGTACAGCCAGGGTTGAATTCCAGTTTTTCCCATCACAACTGCATGTGGCTTCTAATAAAAACTAATGGAAACCTTACTAGAATACAAATTTAAATCTCAGACACACCCATCTGCCCTGATGCAACATTTTTAAAAAGTAACAAAGTGGTTTTCCTGTAAAGACTGAAAAGTAATATGTATTAATTAAATAATGATGAAAGAACTGGGCAAGGATGGAAGACATTTTCATGAATGCGTGAAGAGATCTATATTAAATATTTATTCAGCACCAACATGCAGTAAAAAGCTGGTCTTGTGGAGAGCACTCGTAAGTTGTTTTATTGAATAAAGTTACTGTAAAAATTAAATGTTCTTGTGGTTTGATTATTTCCACATACTTTTTGTTGGAAACTTAAACTAGAATGGGGGTTTGGCACATAATAACACAATTTTATGACACTTATTTATAATAACTTCAATACACAGAGTGTTTTCATTGCTTCAGACATCTGCCTGTTGACATTCAATTTACATTACAGAGAACCTACCCACTAAAAACTCATTTTGTTGGATGTATAAAATGTTTACATGAAGGTAGTGTTCCCAAAGAGCATGAACCTACCCACTAAAAACTCATTTGGTTGGATGTATAAAATGTTTACATGAAGTTAGTATTCTCAAAGAGCATGAACTTTATGTGAAAAATTTCCCACTGCCATTTCAGTCATAACTGCATAAAGTCAACTTCTGCAATGAGTACTTTTTCTTACAAAATAACTCATTTTCTCACACACTTGGATGTTTACAGAGAGCTCCAACATTTAGCTTTTTTTTTTTCCCCTCCCCCATTGACACACCAGTGGTAGTGCTGCTGAAGTGCTGTGGCTTACTGCTTTCCTTCCGAAATTGTCTATACATGATGGTCAGATCTGTCAGCAGGTGGCAAAGAACAAATTCATTAAGAGAAACAGAATTCCTGACAGTTGTGCAAGTGACTCACCAACAAGAATGCACATCTTCTTTTTGAAGTCTGTCTTATCCTATTTAAATTCTAGTTATGGGTTTAATCCAAAAATCAGTGAAACATTCTCCCTAATAAAAGAACAGACCCAACACATTTTAGCTGTTGTCAGTATTATTCACTCAAATTTCTATGAATGTCATCATATTGTCATTAAAAAAAAAAGTCTTCTTGCTATTTCTATAAAATGTGCTTGAGTCTCTGATTCTTTTTCTGAGGATCAGGACAGTTCTGTTATGCCTGTCATAGTGGAAGTATTCCTGCTTACTACAGTGAGAACTGCACTCGACTTTAAAGATAATCTCTTTCAATCAAAGTCTGTGTCTCCTTACCAGAGGAAAAAACAAACCAACAAATAAACAAAACAAAACACAAAAAAAACCCCAAAACAAAACAAAATTCACTCCACAATAATTTTTCATATATTTTAGTTTCACTTATATTTGTTTTCCTTTATTATTGTCCTAAAAAATATTTTTACTATGTCTTAACACTTAAAGTAGCAAAACATTGTTATACCAACTTTGAACTAATTTCAGACAAAACCCCACCTCTGGACCTGAACACTCCTAGCTTTTAGCCATGCCTGGAGATATAATTTTCCTTTATAAGTTTTGTATTTAACTGGACTGTCACTCTCCGGAAATTCCTGCTTCGGTGTCTCCATCCTTTGCCAACTCACTGGTAACAGCCCTTGGCAAGTAAGTGCTCTTAGCTCATGTCATGTTTTACTTTCCTGATGGCGTCAAGTTTAATTTGAATATTTTTCTCTGGTTGTATGTAATGTCATGAAGCTAACAAAGGAATCTATATTGTTGTGGCATAAATGTTAACGCACAGATTATTACTCTGCTAAGATGGATAATTCACAGCTCAGGCCATTCATGGCCTTCTTGTTGTGCGGTGTCAAATACTCTTAAAGCAGCACTGAAGACCATTTGTCCTTTATAGCATCCAAAATCTGGAGCCACAGTTCACCGTTGCTGCGGTAGGCAGAGGAAGGTACCAGATCTCTATCCCTATCCCTTCTTCTTCATTGTTATTCTTCATTTGGCTTCACGAAGAACAGTTACACAAGTCTATGTGATGGGAGAAATGTCACACCAGGTCTTTAATTTTCTCTTGATGACAGGACATTTTATGAGAGAAGACATTGGGCCATACAAGCTCAAATACCTGCCAAAAGTATCCCTCAGTTTGAACTACAGGACATAATCTGAAAACATCAAGTTTAAGAAAACATAAGGGTTTTGATATTACAATGTCTGCAACAAAGCAGTAACCAACCACTCCTTATTCCAGTTAAGAGGGTTGACTCCTCCTCCTTCTCCTTGTCTTTAAGGATGACCTGTTGGACTTATGGGAAAGGCAACCTTTCAAGATGATGCCTTTGAACATGCTGTTAGATCTAATAGCCAGCCAGAGCAGAGTCACTTCTGGGCTCAGACTGGGCTGCTCAGAACTTCACAAGTTAGGGCTTGAAATTTCCAAGACTGGAGACAGCCCAAACTCCCTGGACTTTGGCTCCACTGCTGCTCTGCCCTTGTGGGAAAAAGGCTTCTTCCTATCTCCAGTCTGAGACTCGGGTTTCAGCTTGTGCTGCTGCCTCTTACCCTCCCACTATACACCACTGCAAAGAGCACAATTACATGTTCTTCATTCCCTTATGTCAGTGCCACTGGAACCATCCCTCTCCAGAGGGGGAAGATATTCTCCCTCTCCAGAGGGGGAAGACATTCTCCCTCTGATGGAGAGCCAAAATCAAATGCAGTGCAGACAAGGTCTGCAATGTGCTATGCAGAAGGGACAGTCCCTGTCCTTCCCTGGCTCTTGGGGCACCACATCACACCACTCCTGCTCACCATACCAAGTATTGCTGGCTCTCACTGTTGCTTGGGTATGTGGCTGACTGCAACATACTGGCATAGCTGACTGCCTGCCAGAATCCAAGGTCATGCCCTAGAGGTGCTCCCTGGTCCCACCAGTCCCAGCCTGCATTCCTGCAGGTCTGTCTTCCAAGAGCACATCTTGACCTCTTCCCACATTGGATTTCATGGGGTTCTATCAAGCCCTTCCTCCCAACTGCCTTCACATAAACTCACATAGTATGCTATTCACTGCACTCCACATGTGCTCTTCAGCCTCTCCTTAACATCATCACTGGTAGCAAAGTTAAACAGCAATGACTTGTCCCAGGAGAGACCTTGCAGTTAGCACTTATTACTCACCTCTAGATAGAGAACAAACCTCAGATCCCAAGTATCCAACCAGTTCTCACCCTTCTAGATGTCCTCCCATTCAGGATGTAATGTCCCAGTTTGGACATAAGAACATCGTAGAAGACATTATTGTAAGCTTTATTAACATAAGTAGGGTAAATGGCATCCATTGCTCTTTTTACATCCACAAATCCAGCCATTTTATCCTAGAAGGGAAACTAGTTAATTAGGCATGATTCTCCCCTTGGTAAATCCATGCTGACTTCCCAGTCATCTTCTCCTTCTTTTGATGACTGCCATATTTTTCATTTGCATGCCTGTATTGCATTTGAGTATGATAGAGGCAAGGCAGAGCTTTTACAAACATTTTGCAAATTTTCAGAGCCATGGAAAAACCTTAAAACCACTCAGTCATAGAACCTGCAGAAGTTTAAAAGTTCTTGGATGCAGAAACCATCTCTTTTATACTGATCTTTAGTACATGAAGTACAATTTAAGCTGTTTTGATTAAAGATCTGATACCGGTGTAACAGGGACAATGAAGAGTATCAGAAGTTTTATTGAGTTTCTAGTGTGTGTAAGATTTAAGTCAAGCCTGCCTGGAGGGAAAAAACCCAAAGAAATACCCCAAATAAATTGCTCAATAAACACATTTGCTCAGAACATTTATTTCTGTCACATGAGATAAGAAAACACTTTGCTTTAATTTCATGCTCTGCAACAGAACATTAATTCATACTAAATTATGATAGAATGCCTGTGTTTCCTTATACCCATAGCAGTCATTCTTTGAGGGCATAGGCTAAGCAGCAGGACTTCTACAAACAGAGGAAAAAAGTAATTTGAAGTGTTAGGGCATACATTTATGCTGTGAATTTGTCAAAATCCCACACTTGTATGACTTTTAACTTTACATGATGTTTGATTTGCTGTATCTGAAAGAACCTCAGCACTTGTTGGCTCTGCTGTGCCAGATGTATATGCTGTTTTCTGCATGTCAGCAGTGTATAAACTTCTAATCAGGTTGTATCTGATAACATGGCTTTCTGAGAGCTCTATTCATCAACTTGTTTTAAATCTCTTTCAAACCCTGTTTGTATGGCTGCATTCATAACCCAAAACATCCCAGCTTCGACAAGCAGGATAATGTGGATTTACTTTAATCTGAGATATTCAGCACAGCATAAGCTAGAGATTTAAATTCAGTTTGGTTCCTAAACATTTGAGATCCAGTTGGAGTTACAGCTTATGTGCAGGACACTGCAAAGCAATATTTTACCTATATTTTAATAGCAAACATAATACGTTCATATTTCTTTAAGTCCTGTTCATTAAGTAAAATGTTTTCTGCAGAACTTTCTCCAGGCTCACATTTCAGACATCCCATTTCCAGCTTCTGTACAGAAAGGCTCTCAGTGGCCAGCAAACAAAATACCTTAATGCACTTCTTCTGTAGCTGCACCCCAGGAACTGCCTTGCACTGCTGCAAAATAGTTTTATATATCTGAACAAGTCTTCAGTCTACTGGTACCAAGAAACAAATGTTTCCAGTGTGGTGTACATCATCAACTAACAAGCGTTGTATGGGCTAAGAAGAAACCTGCAGCAATGTTAAACTCTTCTCAAAAAAAGGAAGGCTGTGTGGAAATCATCACAAACCTGAGTAAAAAGAAAATTTTAAACCAATATTTCCCTCTGTCATCATCACAATTCCCTCTCTCTCACTCTCTCTCCTTCTCCCTCTCTCATGCACACACACAGACCCACACCCCTCAGCTCCCCTCCTTTATGGTCTGAACATAGCCACTAATAATGGCAGAAGCATATGAGGAAGCCAGTTGACTTCTTGACCCCCAAGTCGTTTTGTAGATGTCACAAGGATGCCAAATGTGAAGCAGAAGGCTGTCAAAGATGAGCTGGGGCTAAAAGCAAGACTATGAGCTGTAATACAAAGCAGAAGGAGCCTCTGGGGAACAATCTGTCTTCCTAAGAAGTCTTGTGAACTGCTTTTTAGTATCAGGTGCATCATCTTGAGAAACCATCATACATTCCAAGTAAAATTAGTTTAATGTTCCCGCATAAAAAGGACCATGGCCAGGTGGAGGATCAGAATAGGAGCACACAGTGTGGAACTAAAAAGTTTTGCATGCTCCTGGAAAAAGAAAAAACTTATGCAGAAATTTATTACACATATATTTCATATGTAAATTACAGCCGCTTATTAAAGTGATATGAAAGTGGGTGATTTTATGAGTGCTAAATACCTCTACATGTTATCCTTTCAGACGGGAATGTTCATTCCCACCACAGAATTTTTAAAGGCAGTGGGAAGCAGGTACTTGGGCTCTTAGACTCGTAGTGTTCCTAGGCTTAGGACAGGTTTGGGGGTTTTCTTCTTCCCAGTGAAGTTAGCTGGAGAACAATCAGGCCCCAGCTTTCTGTGAGTAAAACATCATGAACACTACAGTACTAACAGTCTTATAAACTAGAGGAAACTGTCTGTGAGAAATAACTAAAATTAAGACAATTGCTTTCTAAACCAATGATCCTGCCCAAAATTGTGCTACATTTCACACAAGTTGTTCTGTAACATGGTTACAACCCTGCATCCATTTAAATACCTGATGTACTAGCTACGAATTTTTGATCTCACCTTTTGTTATTCTGCTACCACCTATAGAACTATTGTTGGATGCCAAACATACATTGCCAAATCATCTGACCTTGTTTGAGTAACCTTGAGAGAAAAACTGAGGGAAGTGCAGGGTATAAACTTATGCTAAAAAAGTAAATAACAATAATAATAATTATTATTATTATTACTACCATTATTATTATATTTTGCCCAACAATTGCATTTACAGCTTCAAGATATAATAAGCCATGTCAAGACAGGGCTTTTCTGATAATTCAGTCATGATGAGTGGTTACCACATGTTTCTTACCCATTGCACATTTCCAAGCTCACGAGTGTTGTAAGTGTCAAAGTTATGTTACAAGCCATGTGTTTCAGTTCTGTTACAGTGGAAATGTTGTTAGAGACTTGTTAAATGTGGTATGTCGCGGGCTACAGTGCTAGAGAGCATTTAGGAGGCATGTCCAGTCAGCTGAATCAATGTGAAAAGTGCAACATGGATTAAACATAACTTTTTCTTTACCAGTTAAAGTAAATTCTCAGGATCTTCTGGTTAACCTGTTTGACTGAAGAATAATACTTCCAGGTCAAGTAATTCCACAGACAACCATCTTCCTTGTTCCTGTCTATTGCTAAGACACAAGGCTATTATAAATTATTCCATTATTATTCTTGTGTAAGAGAAGAGGATTTATTTATTTGTCATTTATCAATGCAGCAGCATAAAGAATGGCCTAGCTGGGAGTGACAGGATGTCCCAGAATGAATTTACTCAATTTTGTTTTTTGAAACCATAATCTATGACATATCATGGTTCAGATCACTGGCAATACCTGATGAAAGCTTAATCCAGAATTTTTAAGATTATAGTATATGTCAGAGGCTGAAATGGAAGGTATGTATGAGCACATAGAATACAGTTTTATTTATTTTATGCATCATCATTTTAATGTAAAACAAATCCATCAATAACTTTCAGCTCATTCAGTAACAGGACTATACTTTTATGCAAAAGCATGTCATCATTAAATATTACGTTGGGAAAGTTCTTTTAAGTGAGAAACTTATTTCTGTAGCCTTGTCTGTAAGAACATCCAACCAAGCCTACTGTAGAATATTTTTTTCACTGTAACAGAGCCCAGTTTAATTGGGTTCCTCTGGAATATTTCCCCAATGTGGATAATTTGTCTGTTATTCTGGAACAATGACCCCTCTTTCTGAGCAGAGTAACTATTCTGAAATTAACTCGTTCTGGAGAAGACAGGGAGGGCAGAATAGTAGAGTGGGTAAACTCCTAGAAACAGGTGAAGGAGCAAGGTGTTTGCCTTGCTCTGTATAAAAGCAAGAGGATTTTCGTAGGATCATAGAATTATAGAATAGTCTGGGTTGAAAAGGAACTTAAAGACCATCCAGTTTCAACCCTCCTGACATGGACAAGGACACCTTTCACTAGACTGGGTTGCTCAGAGCTCCATCCAACCTGGCCTTGAACACTTCCAGGCATGGGTCATCCACAACTGGTACATTTTTTTCATCCTCTTGTTCAGGGAAAAACTAAGCTGATGTGAGCTTTCCACAGCTTGTCTAAATCATCATACAAGGGGTGAGGAGCGTTGCGAGGCTGGAGACCAAGCTTAAAGCCCCAGGTCCAATCAGTTGTATACTGCAACTCACTGCAACTTTGTGGATGCATCTTAAATAGCAGCATCACCCTGTGCATCAACCCTTAGGGACTTATCATACAGGGGTTTAAATTCAGCACATGCCTGATGCTGGAACATACTGTCTGCTTTTGCATTTTGTGCATGCTGCTGATGAACCTGGCCCTGCTGGCTCACACCCACTAGGGATTTTTGCTCAGTAGCTGGCAGGGTGGCTGTTTTTCTTCGAAGGGATCAAACAGCAAAAGCAGGAGTACAGGGGATAAATAAGGGTGGCAGCTCTAGGAAGGAAGCCTTCTGAAGGGAGTTCAGGGCAGTTGTGTGTGCTCTAGCAGGAGCATTGCTGTGGCTATTGTTGCAGGGCAAAATGTTCTGGGAGTGGGGTGGGCCAATGTCCTCTATGAGACCAACTGATCTAACTGGAAAACTCGGGCCATCAGGATGTCAGGTATTCAGAGTCCAAAAGTCAAGAGTGAGAGAAAATCTGAGAGGCTGGAAAGCCATCTCTGTCCCTTCTCTCATTCTAACAACTGCTAAATAGGAAGCAAGGACAAAATGAAGTCCAAGGGCTGTAGGCTAAAAGTATACCAATGATTAATCCCTTGATGTAAAAGTGATGAATTTAGTGTAATTTTCCAGAAAAATAATGCATAAAATATTTTTTATACCTCAGGAATGTGTTTATGCTTAATTGTATAAACTGTGCTTAATAGAATACTGTACTAGCAGATTTTACAACAGATTATTGCAGTAATAGGCACTCTTTCCCAAATTTACTGTCTTTACTTATTCATTGTCTCTCATCAAAAGGGTTACCAAAGTATATTATCAATGAGGATGATAAAACTGATGGCATTTAGACAGATTTGCATGCTTACAGAAATCAGCCCAGAGCTTTAAGTTATCGTTGCCTCTGAAAGTAACCTTGTTTGTGTAGTTTCTGAAACAGTGAGACAAAACACTTGGCAGCATCTCTAGATCTCATTTCCAGTTTCAGAACCCCATTTCTGTTCACTCCTCTACCTCCATCCAAGCAAATGATCCCCTGGCTCATGAATGCATAGATGTGTTTTTAAGCATGTAATTACTGAATTTGGTGCAAACATGGGGATGAACACAAGGCAACTTTGGAAACAGAGACTTTCAAGATAGACCATGCACATTCCAATACAACTTTCCTTGCCCATTGCACAACTGAAACCTCACTAAGAATTTTAAATGCAAACTGATAGTCTGCATTTCCTTGAAATTGTTTTGAGTTTCATTATTTTTATTCTTCTTTGTTCTTTTTCTGTGTGAAAATATGAAACTGTATAAGAGGCTGATGAGTCAATCTTCAACTATTTACAATCATATTATTATCTTTTATTGAACTTTGATATAAAAATTCAAGAAGAAATAATTATTGGAAAAATCAATAGCTTTCCATTATCTGCAACAGTTTTTAATATTAGCTTTAAATTTAATGTGTTAAAATTGAACCATTCAGGTTTGCAACATTTTTGAAAGCAAATTTACTTAGAAAAAGTATCAGTTTAAGGATCCCAGCAGTAGCCATGTATTCATCTTTTTTCAGACTGACATGAAAGTCTCCTAGAGGGAATACATTTA
Organism: Pseudopipra pipra; assembly: GCF_036250125.1. Lineage (NCBI taxonomy): Eukaryota > Metazoa > Chordata > Aves > Passeriformes > Pipridae > Pseudopipra > Pseudopipra pipra. The sequence goes on along the minus strand of NC_087581.1, from coordinate 24,375,538 downwards.
AGTTATTCCTGGAGAGAAAGATTTTTTAGAATCAGAGAATCATAGAAGCATAGAATGGTTATGGTTCAAAGCACCTTGAAGATCATCTAGTTCCAACCCTCCTGCCGTGGGCAGGGATGCCATTCACTAGGTCAGGCTGCTCAGGGCCCCGTCCAACCTGACTTTGAACACTTCCAGGGATGGGGCATCCACAACCTCTCTGGGCAGCCTATTCTAATACTTCACCACCTTCTAAGTAAAGAATTTCTTCCTAAGATCTAATCTAAGCCTTAAAATCTTTTTGTTTAAAACCATTGCCCCTTGTCCTGTCACTAGCAGCCTGCATAAAAAGTCCCTCTCCCTCCCTTTTACAAGCCCAGCTAAAGTACTGGAAGGCTGCAATGAGGTGTCCCCAAAGCCTTCTCTTCTCCAAGCTGAACAACCCCTGCTCTCTCAGCCTGTCTTTGTAGGGGAGCTTCTCCAGCTCTCTGATCATATTCATGACATCCTCTAGACCCACTCCAACAGAACCATGTCTTTCTTCCATAATTTTTTGGTGGTGCTTGCTCTAATACAGGTGGCTGATTGTACTAGTTTAGTAGGATTCTCCTATTCTTGATCTTGACTACCTGTCATGGTTTCATCCCAAGCACCATGCATCCGCTTACTCACTCCCCCATCAGCAGGATTAGGGAGAGAATTGGAAGAGTAAAATCTAGAGAACTTGTGGGTTGAGACAAAGACAGGTTAACAGGGAAAGCAAAAGCCGTGCACACAAGCAAAGCCAAAGAAGGCTTTGCTTCCCATGGGCAGGCAGGTGTTCAGCCATCTCCAAAAGGGCAGAGCTGTATCACATGCAATGGTGACAAACACCATCACTCCAAACTTCCCCTTCCTTCTTCTTCCCTCCAGCTTTATATACTAAGCATGATGTCATATGGTATGGAATACGCCTTTGGTCAGTTTGGGATCACCTGTCCTGGCTGTGTCTCCTCCCAGTGTCCCATACACTTCCAATTTCCTTGCCAGCGTTGGCAATGGGGAAAGCAAAAAAGGCCTTGACTGTGCTAGAACTGCTCAGCAATAACAAAAACATCTCTATATCATCAACCCTGTGTTCAGCACAAATCCAAAATACAGCCCCATACCAGTCATTGTGAAGAAAATTAACCCTGAAACCAGCACATTATCTATCATAGATTCTTCTCCTTCTGGCTCCAGAGCATCATAACAGTTTTGTAAAGGCACAGTGGTAGCACAGGGAAGACTATTCCTCCTGCTCTCAGCAGAAATGAGAGCTCATTCTCCCTTGTCTTGTGAATTAGCCAACCCTACCAGCTTGGGGTTGGATGTCAACTTACCTGCAGCATCCAAGGATTTAAGGCATAACTGTTGCCTTGCCTGTGTGAGAGCATAATACCAGGCATCAAATCCCTGCTCAGATTCCTGGATGGGACACTGTCTGTGAAGCTCTTCATGAAATGCAGCAACCTCTCAAAAAGTTTGTCTATCTGGGCACCCCTGCACCCACACGGCACTCACCTCTGCTTTCAGGCCCCAGGGAACTTCCAGATTCTGGAGTTCCCCGCAGCTGAGGGTTTGTATAGCTCTCTCAGGCTTCAGGAGGTCTGTTTGGATGTAGACATATACCCAGTGAGGCTGTGGCCTCTCTGTCTGGGTTTCAGTCTTAGCCTAGTGATTCCAGTTGGTAGACACAATTTTTTTTGCCAAAAATAGGCTGCTGCTTGTTGACCCTTCAATAGGATGGAGTGGCCCCTCCTCTGTGTCCTTCCTCACTAACTCTTTCACAAACTCACACTCCATGTTTTCTTTCTCAGAACAAGATTTTTAAAAATTAAAAAAAGGCTCCTTAACTTTGAGCATGTACTCCAGTCCCTTAGGCTTGAGCTGAATTTATGCAGAAGTCTAAATGTGAAAGCATGAACTGAAGTATTACTGAATAGGAATATTTCTTGAACAGGAATGATTTCTGAAACAGAGATCTCACACTGCAACAAATCTGTTGAAGTTAGGAAATATCCTGTTTAGAAGCAGAGAGAACTGATTGAGCAAAACTATGGAGAGTCTAAATGCAATTTTGGCTTTCCCCAACTATGGAATCAAAGACAAGGTAATAATAATATTTACTCTTCCCATCAAGCAAGGTTTCTTGCTTACCTGATCTTCATTAAAGAATGCTCCAGTGCACGAAATGCATGAAGTGCATGAAGTGCATGCAGTGCACTCAGTTAATGTGAACACATTTGCATAACAGAGCTTCAGAAAGAGCCGGAGATGCTTTTTCCTGAGGCAGATGTTATGGACAGGACATATTACATCCTTAGAAAACTGAAGCACAGGAAAATTTTAAGGGGGGATACAATAAAATTGTGGTTATTTTGAATTTTAACACTAGAAAAAGTTGAAAATAAGGAACTTTGGTTTGTCAAATCTATTGATTTTTTATTATTTACAGAAATAAGTCTGAATTATTTTTGTCACTTGAAGAGCATTGCAAGAGTATTTGATTACAATGTTATTTGTCTCTTGTTATTAATCTAAAAGGTTTTTTTAATGTAACTATAAATTTCATTACCTCTCCATGCCTCTAATTGGTAGGTCTACGCATTGGCTTATACTTTTTCAAGAACCAAATATCATATAATCAACAGTACATCTGTCAGCTACTGAGCAAGTACAGCAGTTAATAAATTGAAAAAAAAAAAAAAAGTGGATAAAAACAAGGTCCTGATTAGAGAGAGACTGGGAGGGGAAAAAAATACGGTTACCTGGCAGCAGCCACATAATCTAACCCACCTGGAGTCCTGGGAAGAACAGAACCAATCTGTCAAACCTGGACAGCTGGTGAAATCTGGTGGTTCCCTGTTTTTGACTGCTTCCTTCAAGGAGAATGGACTATTTTTCTTTGCAGAAAAAATCATTCACATTCAAACCAAACTCTTCATCATATTGTGGGAGAAATTACAGTAAAGAAATGAACAATTGTTATGCTTAGTAAAGTGCTTAAAGCCAAGATTCTGGATAAGAACAGCCTCAAACCTAGCAGAAATTTAAGAACACATATACAACCATCAAGACCCAAATTATGCTCCTGGCCACCCTGCTATAGCAGACTGAAATAAAACCCCATCTAAAGACTTTCTGTCTCAATTCTGTTTCTGAATTTCGTGGATTTTGTCTGTCATTACTGAAATGTGGCTGCAAATGACTGTGCCAAATCTTTACTGCTGTCCTTCTCCCTCTTTCTATTTAATAAGTCACCATAACATTTTGCTTACTGTACAAAAAATTCCTCTATGTGCAAGAAATATATTTGGAGTTCACTTCTTTAAATCATAAAGAATGGCAAAAACTCAGTTACAATTTTACATACATTCATTTAGTGAATAAACTATTATATTTTATGTCTGGATCATTCTTTATTTAAACAAAGAATCCATATTTAAAAATGACTGTGGTAATAGGAAAAAATCAACAAGTATAGGTAAAAAGTCTTGTATATATGGTTCGTTAGTTACATCTTATGGGGTTTTTTGTTTATTCTATTTTTTTAAACCAGATAGTAAATAAATCTTTCAAAATGCTGCTTATTTTAGGAAATAATAATTCTTTTGTTATGGAGCTGGTAGGAATCCAGGCTCCTTTTAGTCTTTCTGAAGTCTTTCGCTATTCCCTATGGTTAGTGCTTATGAAACTCTTCTGGAAACACTGAAAGTGACTGAAGTTAAGCTGGCTGACTTAGCACTGACACAACCCAGAACAGGTCTGCTGTCTGCTTATGCAAGTGAACAGTTCTGGCAGCTCACAGTAAAGGGTGAGCAATAAACAACAATAAGAGGAAAGGCAGGAGCTTCTTAAACTGCTCCAGCTAGACCTGAAAGTACACGTCTTCATGTCCTTAATGCATTCAACGGATATTTTTGTGGGTTTTAAGCCTGTATAAAATAATTTGCTGGATCAGGTCCTTAAAGACTCAACATGTATTCCCTGTCTGCTTTCATGTAGTCTGAAAATAGTATAGTTTTCCAGTTTCTGTGCTAACCCTTTTTGTAGCTAAAACTGATAATCATCCCAGGTTCCCTTGCTGGGTTTTGTAGTCCCTCAAGCTTCAGTTTAGTAACATTTTGGCTGATCAATTGGATACAAACCCCTTTATTTTTTATTTAAATTCCCATTCCAATAGATAAGGTTTTTGGGCTTAAGTCTACATGACTCTCTTTTGAAGGTCTGAGTCAGAGAGTCAAGAATTGAAAAAAAAAACTCAAACCATATTTTCTACTTTGTGGATGTTTTCAATGTTGTGATCTCAAAAGAATATATTGAGTTTAGAACCAAAGAGATGGAAGCAGATGTTACAATTTCCCTAAAAGAGCTTTCTTGGAAAACAAAATAACTTTTTTAAACCTTTAAGCCCCAGAGACTTGACTTAACTAATAGTTTTCATTTTAAAGTCTTAGTAAGACATTAGAGCACTGAACTCCACCTCATTTTACATTCTCTACAAATTTATGGGTTTCATGAGATTCTGTGATATAATGCAGCCTAATCAATAAATGTTGAATCAGTCCTAGTTATTCTGTATGTTAAATTAAATGTAAAATCATATTTCTATATTTTAGTCTCCAGGCTGTTGCCCTATGTTTGCATATTTGCATTGTATCCTTCCACTCCAAGGCAGATTTAGGAGTTGTTATCCTAGACTCACAGTAATTGCAAGAAAATCCAGTTCCATCTGTTTCTGCCAACATATGGAAATTGAATGAGAATATCAACATAAAAAGGCACTTGCTCAATATCAAGTGCATGCCAGCTATTGTGTTTGTTATACAAACTTGTGGTTGAGGAGGCTGAGAAAAGCCAGTAAGCTGCCTGTCTGGTAAGAAATCCGGGTGCTGATCTTGTTCATGCCAGTCTGTCAGTTGTCAGTTGCCAGATTTTGGCTTAGAACAGCTATTTCCATCGCTTACAGATGATGTGCTGCTGAATGAGGTCTGGTTCACCCTGTACTATCTCTTCACCAGAAGACAGATAAGGTTTTGTTAGAAAAATGAGCATTAAATCTGGAGAAGTATAAAGAATATGCAGAATGTAACTTCGGCACTGGGAGGGGAAGAAGATTGCTGTTTTATCCACTATTAAATAACAACTCCTAAATACTTTAAATTCCTAATTAAGTCATCACATACCCTTGTGAAGTTGTAGTAGTTGAAATACACTACTACTATACAGTTTTGCAACAGGTTAGAAAAATGCAAGCTATATTTAAAACATGCATGGGAAGAAATAAATGAGTTGTCTTCCAAGTGCCCTGGAAGTCCAAACCTCCATCATTATGGATCAATTCAAAACAAAAATTCTCCACCAAGAAACATGTCTACCTGGGGATCAGACCATTTCAGATGCTGCCTGTTTAGTGACTCCCCATTAGACAACTTTGAAGTTGGTTGGGTTTTGCTGTGCAGAAATGTTACAAATTTAATAGGGTTTTTTCCTTGCACAAGCTATTCTAAAGCTTTTTAAGTCCTAGGACTTTGGAATACAAAAAGCATGCCCAGGAAAAATTGTGCAACCCTGAAGGATGTGGACTGATGATCTCAAGCAATCAAGTGAGGATGGCTTCAGCAGTTGTGTCTCTAAAAGTGGACTCTGCCATCTCTCTGACAAGAGACTGATCATGCAAGTATACAATTCTAATCTATTTTAAATATATATAAAATGAGTTTCCTCAGAGTAGCATGAGCAATATGGGTATCTTTGAAGCATTTAATCAGTTTCTTTTTAGTCCATGTTTCTTCCCTGCCTTTGCATCAGTACCAAGAAGCTTTTTTCCTACCCTTGACATCTAGAAGACTGGACAGGGAATGTGCTGTCAAGTGAAATTTATAGCCTGCTTACTTATGCGTGTCTGTTTTTCTAAGACACTTAATGAAGTGGTTCAAGAAAAGTCACGGTAACAGCGTGAGAAAGACAAAACTGACTGTCTTATAAAAGACATCTTTCCTCTCTCCTCCTGTAGATATCCATCAGTTAAGCAACAGAGCTGTTAAATTTGTCTAACCTGGCCCTCTGAGAGAGTAGAGTAGAGCAGAGGTGCATGTTGCAGCAGACAGGTGAGTGAGTTGGAGGCAGCATTCCAGCAGGATGCCTGTCAGGCACTGCCTAAGCTGGCACTTCCAGCTCTGTGTTGGTGGAACTTTTGCACGCTCCTGTATTGCAATGCCATTTATGCATTCAGCAACCTGAAGGCAGGGTGCTGCCTAAGCTGCTTCCATTTTCCTCCCCTACTTTCCTTCCCTTGTCTCTTAATTTTGATAAAAAGCCTGTGGCTTTAAGAACACTTAACTGTAGTACAATTTTCATAGCTCAAGTTACACGCTAAGTGTTTTATATACCCTGTTTGTGAAAGACTAGACGAGCTCTTTGTAGGAAGGCAAATAATACTTAAAGCCCAGATCATAATAATTTCCCATCTCTGCTCTTTGATTCTATATTATACCAATTATCAAGTGTTTTGTTTTTAACAATTCATGTGATGTTTGACTGACAGAAGTGTGTATTCATCACTAGAAACTCAGGAATTAGGCAAACCTAGCATACTGGATTGCATATCACAGCATAAAGCTGCTTTTAAGATGTTACTGCCTTCCCAAAGAGGAAAAAAAATGTTAGAAGGCTTTAGATTCAAGGAAAACTCAGTATCACATTATCTAGGTTTCACCTGCTCCCAGGTTCTCACCATTTCCCTTCTCAAATATAGGGGTACTGCAAAGGAGCAAAATTAAAGCATCTTTTTTCTCAGAAATCCATCACCTCTTCGAATATTTTCGGCTCAAAGTTTTACCATTGTACAAGCTCCAAAGCTCTAAGCCTCTTCAGCATCTCCCCAACAGTGTAAGTCACTCTCCAGTGAAAAAAAAAAAAAAGAAAAAAAAAGGCATTTTCCTGGCCTTGGTGAGCTTAAAGATGAGAAATACAAACAAAAAAATATTGAAAAACTGCGGGAGAAGAGAACGAATGCGCTCCAGGAGAGAAGTGAAATGATGGTAATGAATTCTGAGCCTCACAGTTGGCCAGAACTATTTTTTTTCTTGTCATACTTAAAAGGGACAAATTATTTCCTTACCTTCCTACACTCTACACAAAAGTGAGTCCTCCTTCTTGCCTCTCACCAGTGTCAAAGTTAACACTTGCACACCCACTCCCTCACCCTGTCCTCTCAAGGCTTTCTGTTCCTTCTTTATCTTCCACATGAATGAATCAGTTATAAAAGCTGTTGATGGACAAGCAGAAGACATGGGTCTTCTTAAGAGGCTGCTGCAACAAGTCGCTTTGCTCTCATTTCTGCTTGGTTCATTCATGTTTCACTCCAGAGCCTCCATTAGCCTCAGCCTAGCAGCACCAGCTCAGACCAGCACCTGTCCCATTCCATATCTGCCACCACAGTGCGTGCCAACCAGCAACACACATGGCATCTGTGACTGAAAACACATGAGGCTCTGTGAGCTGTACATTTCCCAGTCCCAGGCCAAAGGAGATTGCTTCTACTCTGCAATATCCTTGATACTGTCAAATATGTATAGGCTTGCACACACACAGAATCCACAAACATTGTGGATGTGTTGTTTCCCTTTGTAAAAGCAAGCAACCTGCGCTATAGTTGGGAAAAGTTGTAAGAGCACAAGAATGAGAGATTGAGAAGCAGAAACAAGAATGCTGGCAACTTCTGATTAGCTTCATAATATTTAACTTCTTGTTGTGTTGCCTTTTCAGATTTAGCCTGCATGACCTAGCAGCTGTTTCACTTGGCTTGGGGCATTTATGACTTTACTTTTGACAAATCTTTAACATTTTCATTTGATTTTTCCCAACTCAGCTTTGTGCCTCAAAATTTGTTTTAAATTTTACGGTCTTTTTTTTCCCCTTTCTTACCCTTCTTACAGCTGTAGGCTCTGGAACCTAACAACTGTGGTGTTCCTCTCCTTGGACAGTAGCCTATTTTATAAGGTAAAGACAAAAGAAAGGAGTGTTTTGGGGAGGGAAAGAAAAGTAAGACAACAAAGGAAGAAAGAAAGAAAGAATGAAAGACATGGGAGAGTTCTTTTCCTGGATCTACTCAGAACAAGCTGAAACCTAACTGTACTTAAAGCCATATGAAAACTGAAGTACACAGTAGACTAAAAGTATTCAATAAACATTTACTGTGAATGGAGGCATTAGGAAGGGCTTAGGCCCTGCCTGAATTCCCATGAAATTTATAAATATTTCTTTCATTTGTTCTCCATTTACAATTAGTTGCGGTCAAGCTGATCAAAGACAGAAGAGGCCTGTTGCATGTGAACCAGCATCCCTCACAATGACATTCACAAAGCAGAATGAAATATGAAATATCAGGTTTCCACGGATGTATGAACTTGTAAAAAATCTGAAAGAATAGGAGGTTTTTCACACTGAGTAATGTGAAACATTTGGTGCAGATTGTAGGCCTCTGAAGAGGAAAACTGAGAGCCAAAATCCATCAGGCAATAAAACAGAAGCAGGCAAAAGTTAAAACAACAGCCATTCACTGCAATCTATTGATTTAGATATCATGATTGTCCCTGTTATATTAGTGGTGGATGCTAGCAAGAGCTTTCACTTAAATCATTATCAGGAACAAATCCCTGCACTACAGACCTGAGAGCAGACTGGAACAACATTTTCTTCAGGAATATATTTTGCCTGTTCCCTTCGCTTCAAAAAAACAGGGAAAAAAAGCCTTGCCACAGATTGTTCACACTGCTCCTAAGCATTTCCAGCCAAACAGGTGCTAAGGTTAATTGGGTAAGTAGCTTGAAGCTTTCAGTTTTCAAACGGACTTTAAGTAAATAAATAACCCCAAGTGGATCCAGGAGGATAGACTTGCACAAAGCCTCCGAGCACCGTGTTACGGCACTCACGGTTCCTGGTTTTATCTCTTTTGCAGACCTGCACCTTTCGGAGAGCAGGGCCTATCAGCCTTTGTGACTAATACAGGGTGCTTTAATTGCTTCCTATGTCTTTCACAGCTGTCAGACCCTAATGGGGTCAGGATCGGCAGGGAAGGGGCACTTGCAGGGTTTGCATCCCTTCACCTCTTGAAGTGCTCTCAGGTTGGAGAGGGACTTCACCCCAGATGGCATTTGGGAAACTTGTGGCTCTCACTGAAATGAGATGTGTGCCCGCTCCACCCCAAAAGTCATTCACCCCACTCAGAATCACCCTTTTTGGTTGCTGGAAGAGGTGCAGACAAGTGGAGACGGTGTCTTTAATGCACTCCCTGACCCAAGAGCCTCTAATTGCTTCTCAAGTTGTGCAAAATTTGTTTATGATATTAACCAGCATCAAGCAACAAGGAAGAACGTAAAAATAAATTGTTTCATATTGTTTTGAGAAAGATTTAGGAGGATTAAAGGTTAACATGAGCCTTCTAGCATAAACAGAGCAGACACTTCATGCTGTTTATGGTATAAACCCCATTATGTTTCAGTCTGTACCAGAAAATGTCTAAGGAGAGGTAGTAGTATCTAGGGCAAACAACGGGAGGCATAAACATGCTGGGGATGTCCTTTCCAAGGAAAGACCTTCATAGAAATGGTTTAAGGTGAGTACTTCCAAAAAGGGATTATACAAGATGGTTGAGAATACAAACTCTCCACTTTTTTTCCCTCAAAACAAAAATTACATCTATTCTTAGGTACGATGTGGAAGTGGGTCAGAAAGTGTATGGTTTTGCAGTTCATAGTTCTGCCAACCCTAAACATGCAGGAGTTCTGTGGCCCCAAAAGTTATTAGTTACTACAAAGAGCGTGTGTGTTTTGTGTATGTGTTCTGTTAAACTGCCACACTTTGGTTTTTTATATTCAGCCCATCCTCTCAGCACACATAAGAGCTAAAAACTTATTGTTTTATAAGAAAGCTGAGAGTTTAGTTTAATCATGTTTCCAAGGTCTGAGGCTTTAAGATAAATACCCAGTGCAAGATGACAAAAAAATCCTTAGAGAGGACACTGGACTGTGACTTCCATGGTTTGCATTCAATTCCTTGGGCTAGAAAATGCTGTGCTCTGGGCAGATATCGGTGTGCCCAACTTCAGCTCACCATTGGAAACCCAAAAAATCCTGCCCTGTTGTACCTATCTAGTTTTTGAAATTTGCGCAGGGAATCTGGATGGGTTGGATCAATGGGCCGAGGCCATTTGTATGAGGTTCAACAAGGCCAAGTGCCGGGTTCTGCACTTGGGTCACAACAACCCCAGGCAGTGCTACAGGCTGGGGGCAGAATGGCTGGAAAGCTGCCCAGTAGAAAAGGACCTGGAGGTGCTGGTCAACAGCGGACTGAATGTGATCCAGCAGTGTGCCCAGGTGGCCAAGGAGGCCAATGGCATCCTGGCCTGTATCAGCAATAGTGTGGCCAGCAGGGCCAGGCAGTGATTGTCCCCCTGTACTTGGCAATGGTGAGGCCGCACTTTGAATCCTGTTTTCGGTTCTGGGCCCCTCACTCCAAGAAAGACATGGAGGTGAACATCTCACTAATATCTAGTGAATAATTTAAGTATCTATTCACCTGGATTGAAAAATAACAAGATGTTTTGAGGGAGCAGATAAAGAATTATCTTTGTCCAAATATGGCTTACATTTGTTAAGCTTCAGACTTCATGTATTTTACTTATGCTTTCCAAAAAGGCAAGCACACACATGTGGACACAGGAAGTTCACCATCCCTAAGGAATTTTCATGAAAGAGATGTCTGTCTCCAGATTAACACTAAACAAAATCAGGAGCTGGAGCAAGCACACATTCCTCAGCACAGATGCACATCTTTAGGGTTTTTTTCTTATTTATTTGCCAGTAACATGCATTACAGAAAATGTTTCTGGTATAAATGCACTGTGCCTTCCCTCGGGGTTGAATCCAAGGGCTTTACTTTCAATTAATTTACTGAAGGGAAAAATTAGAGAAGCAAAATAAGGTTCAATGAAATGCTGTCCCTACCATAAACCTGAAAGACACATTTTCAATAAACTACTTGAGATGATCCTTGTACAATCCTCCGGTAGCTGTGGAAATATATGGCTTAAGTTTCTACCCATTTTGGTTTGGTCTAGCTAACTGCTCAGCTAAGACTTTACAGAAGAGTTTAAGCTCTTCACACAAAGTGTTGTGGACTGTATCAGAACACTGTGCTATATGTTCTTCCAAAAAATCAGTGTTTCCATTTTTATTGGCTAGCATCTTTCAACATTTGTTTTTGCTCAAATCCATTACAAAATTATATATATATTTCAGAACCTTTTTTATGGCAGGATAATACATATAATTCCTTTCATAAGCCTGCCTCATCACGAATCATAAATGTCAATGTCCAAGAGACAAACAAAAGGTGACAATTCTGACCTCACTGTTTTCATACATTGGTCCTGCCAGCAGAGGAAGGCAGCAGAGATGTGTTGAACTGAGTTAATATGCACAGAAAAGACTCTTAGGTCATGGATGGACAGCAGGCACAAAATAGGCCCATCTCTCACCAGCATTGCACATGCATGGTAGCAGTCCTAGCCAGTCCCAGAGTAAAAGACTGTAATCTTTCACTCCTTTGGAGAAGAGCTCCTCTGAGTACATCAATGGCTGCCATCAAAATATATTTTGAAGGTGGAAACAGGAATTAAAAACATAGATAATAGGTAGAGAGAAAGAAGGAGAGAAGTAATGGCACTAAGAAAGGTGACAATTTTGAAAGTCGGGTAAATTTTTACATTTATTTTGTAAACTCAGTCTCTACATAAGGTTATAGCACATTGTTTTTTGTGCACTCATAGCCTGTGGTCTTTGTATGACCCTTCCCTGTCATAGAGTGAGATGAGGGGTGAGATATGCTGAGGACTCTCATTTTTCTGTGCTTGCAAGGAAGACACAACAAGGTTTACAGGCCCTCTTGTCAACAAAACACTCTCCCACATGCATTTTTTTCAGGTGTGGATTACAAGTTCACTTTTGTTTTTAAACTCACCTTTCTTTGAGGGGCCTCACGAGACTCTCTTTGGTTCACATAGTCTTAACTTGGTCTGTCAGAACACATCTGCACTGTGTAGTTCTGACTGTGAAGAGATGAATACAGAAGATAATTCCAAGCAAGTTGCAGTACATCCCTTTTACTCCATTGACTCCTTTGAGATCCAGAGCTGCTGGTTTCTGCACCACAGACTGATGTGCAAAGTACATACATCTTATAGTTGCTTTCAGTATATTGTTTCCCAGAGTACTGGTTATCTGCGACACGTAGCTAAGGAAAGCAAGCTCATGTACTCTACAAAGCAACATATATAAACGTATCTGCACCTCCATAAATGTATCCCCACCTCTAGTGAAAACATCCTGGCGGTCCACCAAGCCAGTCAGTTTTTTTATCCTGGAAGAACATCTCAAAGGACACTGGCAGTACAGGGCAGGCCCTGCGGTAGTAACAACAATGACTTTATTTCCCTCGGCAAATCACAGTGAAGCAGTTGATTGTACTTTACTTGTTTTGCTATTCTGAAGAATGTCATTAGGATCCCCTTTTTAAATTCCTTATTCAGGGTAGTGTAAAGCAAAAAATTATTTTCTAAATGTTGCTTGTCTGTTGATAGTGCCTTTTGGAAATATGCATTGGCTTCTACGAGATCTGGGATTAAACCTGACAGGAACACTTTTCCTTCTATGATGAGATCAGAATAGATTCCTGAACAAATCATTATGGCCCTGTTTCCAGAAAACATTACAAATGAGCTTTGTTCATGCTACTATCATAAAGGCTTCCATCAGTATTTCTATTACAATCTTTATTTTCTAGGGTTTTTAACTGAGCCAGAACAATTCACTATGGGCAGAAAGCTGTCATTTCATGGTGTTCGCACCATGAAGGAACTTGTTTCACCATTAACTTTGAAAATTAGTAGCACAAGCTATTTTGAAGCTGGAAAGAAGGCTGGTTGAAGGCAGTGGTTTCCTAAGCCTTATTGTTTAATATACTGAAAACAAAATCAAAGGAACATTTTCTTTTGTTTTCAAGCAACAATCAGGTATGAAGAAAAAATTTAAGCAACTACCATAGCTTTCGAAATGACTGTTACAAACTAATACAGCCTTCCCCCATCTTATAACAAGTCAACATGGGAAAAGCCTTTCTGTCTAGTGGACTTCAGACTTACATGTGCTACCTCTGTGAGTTTCCAGTGGGCCATGCTGTCACACAAATAACAAAGCAGAAGACATGGGACCGAGTTCTTAGGTGGTGTGTATTGCTAATTATAAACTGATGTAAAAACACAGTTTGTATGGAGTTCAAGCTAGACCAGATTACTTACAGGGTCTAATCCCTAAAGGAATCAACTGTTCCTTTGTCACCTTGCAGGCACAGCTGGATAACCAGGAAATGTCATTTAAAAGTATGTCTAAACTCCTCTGATCTGCAAACTCAATTTCTACCAGCTTCTTTGCAACTCAGTGTTGTGTTCTTGCTTTCCTATATCTGCTTCTGCTCCAGCTATTCATCTCACTTCTCTGTCCTGGACTGTTCTCAAAGCAGAACTTCCTTCTGTTGTCTCTTTTTACAGCACCTAGCACAGTGGAGTGCCATTTTTATCTGAGTCCTCTGGACTTTGTTGTATTACAGGCAGTAAGAGTAGTAATAATTAATAGAAAGCTCCACTCCTTCACTCATTCACTTCTGTGAGAAAAATCCCATTCCTCAAGGCTAAGTTCAGCCCACAATAAATCTGCAAAGTATGAGTTTGAATCTAAACTTTCCATATTGTAGCTCATGAGCTTGGCTCCAGGGTTTTGGTCATAGCCCATCTTTATTACTAAAACATTTTTCTGCCTTCCCCTGAAACATCCTCTCTACACCAAACAAGATTTCCTGGGATAGTGAGTATGATTCACATTATTACACATACTTTTTCTGCTTTAATTTTATCTCTGAAAGATACTAAATCTATATTTATTAGATGGAGTTACTTTTCCAGCCTGCAGGCATCGGCCCAGTATCTTGAAAGATGTAACAATGAGGTCTATGATTAAAACCTTTTTTGGAAAACATGAACAAATGATAACCAGTTGTGATAGTTTTCCACATTTTTAAAATATCTAAAAATATGTTCAAATATCCAGAAATGATCCTGTGATTTGATTTATTCACAAGTCCCCTGAAGTGTTTAATAAGTACAATATGGTACAACTAAAATCATGCTTATTACTGCTATTAGCTTGGTAATTCTCCAAGATGAAATCATACTTTTCAGGTTATAAATATACATTTTTATTGTTGATTTTATGCTGCATTTTGAAATATTGCTTCTCTGCTTTCATATTTTCAGTGCTGTATTACAGTACTATAAATCAGCCTAACAGTAAAGGAATTCTAATTGGTATCAGGTGATTTTTTTAAAAAATAGGGGAAAAGTTAAATTTATATCCTTTTGAATGAAGATAAATTCTCTTGAAGCTCTTAAAAAAAATCAGATGTGTCTAGAATGTATCTGATTTATCTTTTTTTGAAAGACTAATCAGATAAAAGTATGCACAGTGCACATCAAAGTATATGTATGTGCTCAAAACCACCATAAAAGATACCTCAAGGTGTTTAACTAACCACAGAGAATCTTTACCCTGGTATTTTTTAATTCTTTGTCTGTGCTGTTTCAATTTTTCCATCCTACTAGCTATGCAAGCTTGAGCTTTTGTTCTGCCTCCTTCTTATCCAAATACTCCAAAAAAACCCCAATTGAATTACAGCAATATATTCCTAATGTCTCAGCACCTCTTTAGAGCCAGTTTGATCCTTAAACCATTGATTCTTTCTGTGATGGACCTGCCTAAAAATACTGTCTATATCCATCTGTACCTTATCCAATGCAGTAGTCAGTCTAGCAAGTCACATTCAACCATGCATTATGTGTCATGTGCTGAGATTTATCCTGAAAACTAGTGCTCTGTGGGTGGGTGAAGAAAACAAGAAATCTGCAAAAGAAATAGTCCTCTTACTTTCCCATACATCCCTACACTCTTTAACTGAACAGTATTTGGGAGGGAAAGTCATAAAATTAATGGGATTAATTACTCATTACTATACAGTGTATGGAGTTAGGGGTTTTTTTAATTTTTAAGAGTGACTGAATTGCTCTGTGCACATTAGAAGTGCTAAACAACAGGAAGTTGACAGAGGAGCTCTGTCATGAAGGCCAGAAGTAAGGTTAAAAACTGAAATGGATCCTAATAAAAATCATGTTAAGCAGATATTCAGCAGAAAGGCATCTCAGTAAAGATGAACAAGCGAAAGACCATACACCTTGTACAGCTGCTCAGGGTCACATGAAAACCAGATGGAGAGAAAGAGAAAAATAAAGTTGAACAGGGACATATTTGGGAAGATAAAAGGTAACATACAAAAAGTCGCTCTTCATTGGGGTACGGAAAGTCTACAGCACTGAAGCGACAAAATATTACAATGTAGCTTGAAGATACAATCTAATGCCAACAGGATGGAAAGGATATATTTTTACATCCGCTGAGCTTTTGCTCCATGAAGGAGAGTGGATCTCTCTTGAAGGACAGTGGAAACAATTCACAGTTCCTCTGTAGCAAATAGAAATATGAGCCTGGCATAGAAAATCAGGTGATAGTGTGAAGGCTGATGTTATTTCTGTGTTGCTTAGGCAGTCCACTGATAATCTCTGCTTAATTTTCCAGTTGCAGGGAAAGACTGGTGTAAACAGGCTCTTGTCTCCTCTTTCCCTTGAACACTGGAGGTCTTCTTCTACAGGGGAATGTCTCTTATCACAGCTTCAATTCCTTTTCCAGATAAGGCCAACTCTGCTGTTTCTCCCTGTTGCACACTGTAAGTGTTGTTCTTCCTGTCTATGGGCTTTCTCTTTTTATATCTCTTAGGCTACTTCCCCATCATGCCTCTAGATTAATAACGTTTCTCCAAGTGTGAAGTTGAGTTGAAGTGCAACACAGAAGGTATGTACGATGCCTGTGTTCCCAGACTCCAAAGCACACATTCCTTTGCAAGAGTACCATCCCCATCACTCTGCTCCTTGACATGAGTCCTGCCTCTGTGGAACTTAATGTCCACTGTCAGATAACTCCCATGATTTCATGAATGACTCCATAGAGTTACTGAAAGGAAAATTGTGGCTGACATTTAATACTTACACAGCCAGAGCTCTACATGATGCAAAGTTAGTCAGACAGTAGAAGAATATGTAAATTACAGGTTGTGTGTGTGGGCAAGACTGGTTGTGTGTAATGGAAGATCCTCTCTATATAATACATAAAAGGGTGTTGTCTCTATAAAATATAAAGGGGTGTGGGCAACCAGTTTGGGCTAGATGTCTAGCTTTTTTAAGACAGATACTATATTATATAAATCTACATTCCAGGATAGACACCACAATTTAAGAAAAGTCTTCAGAAAAATCATACTGATATTCAGATAAAAAGTTAATGGGACTGTAACGGGCAATTGCTGTGTGTTATTTTCAGGAAACCTCCTCAACATCTAGAGAGCAGGCAAGAGCTGAAGAAAACAAATATAACCACAATAACATTGACAGAGTATACAGCTTGTTAAAAATTTCAAAATAGTCCAAATAAAGAAGTACTATGATTAAAAGCAATGAGTGCAAGATGACACTGCAAAAACAGCTGGTTGCAGGATAGGACCACTCTTTTCCTTTTCCACTCCTTTTCCACACCAGGCAGAGGTTGGGTGTCATTGAGGGCAGGTTGAGACAGGAAAGGGCTTCTCTATTCCCTCAGAACTCTGTCCTCTGTGCTCAGGGTGGCTCTGCAGCAGTACATGGTAGCAGTGGGCAACAAAGAGAGCAAGGCAAGAAGGCAGCCCCATGGCCTAGCAGACGAGAACAGTTCTCTCCTCTCTCAAAGACTTCCTTCTTTCAGCACAAAACTTTGTAATGTGGTGATTTTGAGTGGGAAAACACAAAATGGGGAGATTTCTTCTGAATAACAGGCGTGGATCTAAGATTGCAGAAAGTGCCTAGGCAAGCAGACAGCCTTACTCTTAGCTCACATTGGATCCACTCCAATGCCCACTGGGGATTGCGATCTCAATGGACAGGCTGTCAGCAGTGTATAGCCGCACTCCCAGCAGAGCTGGAAAGTCACAGAACAATCTACAGCCATTTACAAGCTATTGTGAGAGAATTTACTTATTTTGGATGTTTATAAACTCTTGTTGGAACACAAGGCCTATATGGATTCATCTAAATCCTGATCTTTTTGATCTGGAAAACCTTCAGTAAATGAAAAAAATCTATTTCATCTCTTGCTTCAGAACATCATGTATCGTTTATAACCTCAGAACCCATGGCTTAGATTTAATGGTAATCATATAACATCTGTTTAATTTTAAAATTTATATGGAGGCTTTTTTGGAAATCCCTTGGAGTTTTTTGACTTTCTGTCTTCTCTATGCTCACAGAGGATGTAGAAAATTAATTTCCTGTGTAAAAATACAAGATGACAGAAGGTCCAAGGTTAAACCTATTTACAAAGAAAATCACTGCCAGTGTTTAGAAAATGCTGCTTTTATTTGAAATATTTGGAGGTGTACCTGGCTTCCCATATCCTTGTGGTATTTAAGCATATAAGGCTTTCTGTCCAATAAAATGTAGTGAAAAACCTCCTCTGTATTGATTTTTCCCTGATGAATTGTGAACTGTCTATTCATTTGGTGATCCATTTGTTTTAATAAAGAAGACAAACCTGTAGGAGTTTCTTATTTTTCCCACCCCTCTGGCCTCTTGTGAAAAGTATTAGCATGCTGCAGAGGCCAACATTCAATTCAGAGACAAAACCAGATGTCACTGGCTAACATCTACTTTCCTACTTTATAGCCAAGTTAGTTTACAGGAGGGTAGGAATGTGGCTTTCCCTTTCTTATGAAAAATGAAAGGTGAAGAAAGAAAAAGCTCAGATGTGACAGAGACTGTAGCAAGGGTCTCAGTGCCAGGACAGCAGTGACTCCTATTTCTTATATTTCTACTGATGCACTGAAGTAAATTAGGACACCAATATTTAATATTCTGGAAGAGAAAGTAATCAACAGAAGATAATCTTACTGTTGAAAGAGATCGTGAACTCATCATCTCAGTCCCATTTGGAGGTGGAAACCATCACTTATTCTTTCACAAAAAATAGTGTGAAATTGTTCAGGTTTTTATCATCTTGCAAAGTGTCCTGCCCATTAGCTTGCAGTACATAGCTTCACCACAAAGAATCCTGGAGGTAGCTGGCACCTTCATTCCTCATCTCAGAAAAGAGAGAAAAAACTCAAGAAAGGTCCCTGTTATTATCAGAACCACAGATTACAGTGGGCAGGAGCAACTCAGCTCTCAAGGGAGGAAGTATATGGGAAATGGTACTCAGGTATCTGACAAGCATTATGTGTGGTGATGCTGGGGCTCCTATGACTCACTGCCTGAAACCCTATCACCATCCTACTCTCCTTCAACCAGAAGGCTTGGGGCTCCTAAACCTTCTGCACCAACCCAGGAGGACAAGAGCCTCTGGCACCAATTCTACTAGGAACACCTGGAACTTGGACCACTAATGCCAGATGAGAAAACATGGAAAAGCTGCTGCCTGGGTCCATTAAACAAATAGCAAGCCAAGAAGCAGCAGGAAATATTTCATGCTCCAGAGTTTGTCTAAACTTCATTTAGAGTGGGTGGTTCCTCTGTTTCAGGACACCTTAGGAAACTGAAATTGACTGCTGTCTTTGATGCTGGATATTTCCTTTTTACTATTCCCTTCCCAAAGGAAATTTCTAAACAGGATTTCATCTTAGCTCAGAATAGAAAGGCTTTCAGAAGGTCTGAATTTCCTACAGGACTGCTTAAAAATATGTCTATTGGAAATTATATGACTGCTCATGTTGAAATATGCAAGATTGAAACCTGCAAGTAGCCCAGAGAGTGCTTTAGCAGAGCACAGGCCACGGTTTGTATTAGGCACTGGCCATGACTTTGCTCCTTCAGCGACTAGATGAATGTTAAGATACTGACATATCTTACTGATTTCTATACCAAACATTCTTAATTTTCAAGCTAAGTTTTCACTGCTCTGTCCTTTCCTCCTGGGCTTTGGCGGTTAGACTGCATTCTTTCTACCTGAGCCTCACCCGTCAGCTTTTGAGTGTGCTGTATACCCAGGAAGGTCGCCAGCCACCAAAACAATAACACCTTGGAATCAAATACCCCTGTAGTAAAACCAGTGAAGTTTCATTGTTCCAAACAATTATGCAGAGGTTAACAAATACATGACTGCTGATGAAGTCCAAGATAATGCCATACAATTCACTCAGGCATCACTGTGCTGATCAGGTGTTAAAAATACAGTAAAAACATATTTTTGTTGAGAAAAGAAGTTTATACAATTTAATGTGAGTAGAGTCTGTTGAGTCAAAAGGTGTTAGTTTTACAGTCCCTTTTTCTGACCAGAACCACACTTCAACATGAACTTGTTCTAAATTGTTGGGGTTTTGATCTTCTCTTTTCTTTATGATGTCAGCCTTCACGGAACACCTAAGAATCTAATAAAGGACCCTGTAGCATTGCATAGAATTCAGACTAAGTGTCCAGAACCTAAAGAAATAGGCTTTGACAAGGAAACGTTGCCAAAGGTAAGATTTGCTACTTTTCTTCTTCCCCACATGATTTCTCCTTTTTACAAACTCTGGGAACATGCTTACCAATTCAGGTTGTTACTGACAGCAATAAATCATCTCAGCCTCTGCTATGGCCTGGAAAGAAAAAGAAGTAAAATATTTCACAAAATAACACCTGGATTAGCTGAATCTTTGATAGAGGACAACTCATCCACAGGCAAGGATAAGAAAAGTGGAAAAGGTTTTGCTGCAGCAAAGAAAAGAAAGAAAAAAGAGATGTCAATGTAGCTTAAGCTGCAGACTGAGTAATGAAGGAAAGCCAAGACTAGCAGGACTAATAGAAGTACAGGGCAGATGAGTTAAACATTTGTATTTAGACTCTTCACTCCTCATATCACTCTTTATCAGCCTGAGGAATCTCACTGTATGTCTCTAGAATTTCTCAAGGAAATAGCTCCTTTCTTAACTGAAAAATGTACTTGGCGACCATGAAGCAGAACAACAGATATGTCCCTGTCTTCACAAAGCATCATTACTTGCTGGTTTGCCCTGTGGCATGAGCAGTTTTAAAGAAATACTATGATTTTCCATGAAAAGAATGAAAGAAAATATAAAGTTTCCTTCACTGTTGCCATAAAATAGAAAATTAGAGGAAAAGGCTGAAACGTTGTATGCAGTTTCTCATCTGGATATCATTAGTTAACATTTTTTTAATATTTTAGAGTAGTATACAGATTGTTGATTGCTACTGTTTTTCATATGTCTTCCTATTAAGCATAAAATACAGTGCAATTTATTTTTTGTCTATCATATCAACCATGAGAAAACCCTTTCCCAGATGATTTTAATATGTAGTTGGAGTGGCTGTAAAATGAAATAGGAATTTGCTGGTTTGTGTGTGCAAGGACACTTTAGGTCATGTATATTGCTAAGCTGTAGTACGTAAAAAATATCACATTTAACCTAGACATAGAGAGCACCAAAACTGCCTTGCCGCTGCCCACGGTGGAGAAACATCTCCCAGCTTAACTACAGACACTTAGCCCAGTCTAACACTGTTCCAAGTCTCTGCAGTCCCCCCAGCCGGGGGTCGGGGCTGGAGCACCCCCAGGGGGGCTCCTGCTCTCTCTCTCCTCGTGGTCTTACAACATGGTCACTTCTTCTCCAACCAGACTACAACTCTTCTCTTCCGGTCTGGTTGTGGTATGTTTATATTTCACAGGAGCGCAGATTGGTTCAAATCTCAAGTGTCACCACCCCCTGGGGGTTACAACTTTCTTAGCTTCAGGGGGAAAACCTGGTTCAAACCACTACAGAGGCTACCACTTAAAAATAGAAAAAGTTCTAGAAAGAAAATCCCTTTTGAGACATCCACAAGGATATAGTGATAAATAGTGATAAAGGGAAAGATCTTGGTAGCAACTTATGGAAATCTAGATATGTTAAAAAGCACAAAACACAAAATACTTTACTCTTTCCTCATACATGCATGTCAAAGTCATGGTCAAATGTTTAGACCAACACTCCACACACAACAAATGCTTAAAGTTTTTCGAGGTCTAAAAGACTGTCTAGGTGTTCCTATGTCTCCAGAGAGTCCCTCCCAACCTGCACTGGAAGCAAGAAAAGAACATGTGCTGTTCTGCTTTCTCACAACAAAGCTGAAGTGACTCCAAGCTTAGAGAATAAGCAAAAGGATTGCAAGAATATGCCATGGAGACAAATCATTTTCTATTCAAAACTCCCTGTAGTTATACCACGAGGGAAGGCTCCCAGGAATTTTTACTTCCCCCCCCAGTTTACTGGGCCCCTTTAAAAAGGTGTATCATATTCTCTGAGTGCTGAGTTTCATATTTTGGAATCTGCACGAAATCACATGATGTGCAGCTTCTACTATGCCACTTGTTGTGAGGGTTCATTGTAGATCCTCTAATGAGCCTGCCATACTCCTTCAGCATGCACAGCATCATCTTCTCAATCATGCCTTTCAAGAGATTAAGATTCAGTGATGCAATACAGCCCATGACACAAAGCCTCTTTTCAAACATAAAACACCCAATTGTTTTTACAACCTCCAAGTATGCACAATCTTTGCTTTATGTGTCCATGCAATAAATGGCCTAAAAGTTTCATATCCTCCTTGCAATATGGAACTTGACCCTTGAAAATCCCTCATGACAGTTCAACTAGTAAAACGGAAATCTTTTCCCAGTACCCTAAGGACTCTGGCAAAATATTTGTACTATTTCCATGTATACACACTCCACTACACTGTCCTCCCTGCGTATCGCAAAATCTAACAACATTTCTGAAGCTATGTATACTCTTCTCTGTCCATAAATTATGTCAGCTGCCTCCAGACTCCTCAGATTAATTTTTTTTGCTCCCAGCTCCCTCTGGCAGGAGCTACATTTCAGAGCATATCTAAAACTTCTCTTCTTAAACCAGCGTTCACTGCGTGAACATCAGTGTCAAGAGATGGGAGACACAAAGAAACTGACCTCTGTGAGCACTGGGAAGTGTTCAAATATTTCTGCTCCCAGTGATTCTAGGTTGCTGTTTTACAGCATGGAGCTGGTAGCTGGTGGAGCATCAGGGCACAACACTTGGCCTGGGGCAGGAGGCACCTCTGCACAGCTGCCAGCCCTGGGACAGAAAGTCTTAACAATTCAGAAAGGCATGTTCAACCTGACAGATCAGTAAGTGTATCAACATGCCGGTCCAGTCACCTGAGCTCCTTTGGTAGTCAATGGAAAAAGAGACATCTCTGCAGGGTAAATTACCCAAAGTGCTTTCAGTGACTCCTTTGTAAGGCAGTGAATCACCCTGGGCTGCCTGCCTCAAACCACTGACAGTAGCAGATGGTCTGGTAAGGACTGGCCAAATTGCCCCTTTCCCCTACCCACTGTCACCCCCTGCAGTACTGGGACAAAGTCCAGCCCCCATCAGCTTCATGGAAGTGCTTTGTGAATACCCTGTGAATACTGTCATTAATACCCCAAAAGTGTGACACACCCAGCTGCTATGCCAGTAGGGACATCCGCATATGTGACCGCTTACAACTCCCTGGTAGTTTTGAGCAGTGGAAGAAACTCCCTATTTGGACATTACAGCCCACACTAAAAGACACAAACTCAGAAAATAGAGTTATGTTAAATGTATTGGGCAGAATCAGAATTGCATACTGCTAGACTTGACTGTCACTTTCCGAGCAATAGGTGTGGTAAATACCCCTCTTCTTGACATTAGGCTGTTAATAAGGAACTGCAAACCCACTGGTCATCTAACCCCGTGCCTTCTCTCCAGGGCTGGCCAGCTTTAAGTGGCATCTTCTATCACTGTAAGATGGAAGATTCACTCTTCTCCACATGTCAGAGGTCTGCCTGAGTCATCACTCCTAAAAACTCATTTTTTAACACTTCTAGTAAGACTAAGTGAGTAAGAAGAATTCCTTTTTAACCAAAATGCAAACAAAGGTGTCAACTTTATTATGCATATTAAGTGAAAAAAAGTAGAAAAACTTGAAAGAGAAATCTGAGTGAAGATCATATTTCTTTCAGTATATAGAATACCCCAAAAAATAAAAAAGTAACATAGCCTTTTAGGCATTTTCAGTACACTTATTTTGGAAAAAAATCTAGCAGTCTTATACCACTCTCTTCTCCCTTAATTTCTAAGACAGTCAATGTTTGTGAGAGATTTGATTTTCCTTAGATAACTGTTTCAGACTGGTGCATATTGTGTGAGGAAAGCTATGCAACAGTCCAGAAACACTTCAGTGGACCATATAGAGGCTGTTGTTGATCTGTAAACATCAAAGTAATTCAGAAGACAAATTCAGATAAATACACAGATGTCCGACCTGCTCTGTGATATTTGTTCAATTGCTTTTATATTACAGGAAATCAAAATCAGAGGTTAAATGTTAGAAGAAACTTTTTAATGGCAATAGCAAAAAAAACACTGGGAAGTCTTGTTTGAGGAGAATGAGTTATACCCAATAGGAGAGCTTGCTAAGAACAGAGTAGAAAGCCATCTGCAAAAAAAAAAAAAAAAATGTTGGCATAGGAGTGCCGGACTGAGACATAGGAGTGCCGGACTGAGACATGGGAGTGAACTAGATTATCTCTTTGAACTCTGCTGTCCTGGACTTCTACATGGAGTCCATGCCCTATTCCCAGTAAAATCTCAAGTGATGTAGATATTTTAGTGAATGTCCCTCCCCATCCCACAA
The DNA here is from genome assembly GCF_036250125.1 of Pseudopipra pipra. Taxonomy (NCBI): domain Eukaryota; kingdom Metazoa; phylum Chordata; class Aves; order Passeriformes; family Pipridae; genus Pseudopipra; species Pseudopipra pipra. The sequence continues at coordinate 24,351,618 of NC_087581.1, read as the reverse complement.
TCTCTGATTTCAGAGTACATAGTATTCCTCAATGACCACCCCATTGGCCCTGAAGACAAGCCCGTGTTTGCAGACTGTTGCAGACCTCTCTGGTATCATGTCAGGCATGTGTGTGGGCTGAGGAGGAGTGGGGAACTGGCTCCACACTTGATCTGATCTGCGTGAGCCCATCACACCAACTCCGTCACAGCAGGTGAGAAAAACAGTGGAGCAGAGGTGAGAGATGGGGAATCAGTGCCAGCTGCAACAGAAAACTTGAGCTTAAGCAGCTGCTCCTCAGATGATACCTCAGAGGTTAACTGAGTGGTACTGTCAGCCTGATCTCTTACATGCAGTTTATGTGCTGGCAGACATTTGGAAGGAGCCTTGCTTCAGCAGATTTTTCCCTGTCCCATTCTCCTGTTCCCTGTCCCAGGCTTTCCATTGCACATGTCCTCACACTCTTATTCTTTCCCTCTGTTACCAGCCACAGGACATGGAAAACTGCCTTCTTGGATTTCTAGGGGTTTTTTACACTTCTCAGTTGCTTTAATATAAAACCACAGCTCCTCTTGTTAGTGAATGCTAGCATTTCAAACTGTAATGTAATGTGCCATAAACGACATTCCATGCCATAAAATGTTGCAGAAAGATATACTTTTACTCCTAAAAGCAGTGACTGGATTCTGCTGAACTGAATTTAGTGGAGATTCAATCAGAACTGAGACGGAAGAAAGGAACAAGATTCCAGGTTCACTGCAGAGTTCACTTGCATTTTTTCCTGTCCCCGACAATAAGAGGATTACCTTAAATCAAGAGCATCAGTGTCAATGAGAACCAGAAAACTTAATACATAGAAGGGCAAGGAGATCAAAGCTTAGCACCTGGAGAATACCACATGTTCTGGATTAATAAAACAATACACTCTGTTACATAAATCTTGAGTAAGGTTATTCATGGACACACATACAAAAAAGAAATTACTGTAGGGCTCAGATAACGGATATTTAATATTGGTGCTCTCTCTATCAGAGAATATCCTCTCACATTATAGTGGTGTTGATACAGAGCAGCGAGACACTATTTTGTTTTAAACACTTTTAGTCTAAACTTGACATTACAGTTTTTGGACCTGGATACTGCACATCTGCAAGTCAGCGGAAATACCAAAATCTTGCATGCTCCTTTGATTGTTACATTTAAGGTATCATATATGCTACCAGCTCAGCTGCTGCAAGGCATTAAAGTCCATTATTCCAAGATTGTAAAGTACTTTCAAAATACTAGAGACAAGGATTAGAGAAGATGAGTATTCCACATGGCTTTAGAAGAGATGATAAACAGAGGGTAAAAGCACTGTAGTTAAAGTGATATATTGACCTCATATGGGGAGCAGTAGCAGGAGATCCCTTCTGATGAATATTTTGTTCAGTGATTCTGAAACTATATGCTTTATCAAGCCATTATATTTCTAAGGTACACTGTTGGGAACTAGGCGAACTACAATCAGACCTTCGAGATGCAGTCATCATCACCTTATATAAGAAGAAAGGAATTAAATCAGACTGTTCAAATTACCATGGTATTACTCTGCTCTCCATTGGTGGCAAAATCCTGGCAAGAATACTCTTGAACAGACTCATACCTGCTATAGCAGAAGGAATCCTACCTGAAAGCCAATGTGGTTTCAGAGCCAACAGAAGTACCACAGACATGGTGTTTGTTCTCAGACAACTGCAAGAGAAGTGTAGGGAACAGAACAAAGGTCTCTATGTAACCAAGGCTTTTGATACGGTGAGCAGAAAAGGTCTATGGCAGATTTTGGAACGCTTAGATTGTCCCCCCAAGTTCCTTAAAATTATCATCTCACTCCATGAGGATCAGCACGGCCAAGTCAGATATGGCAATGCACTTCCTGAGCACTTTCTAATAACTAATGGTGTGAAACAAGGCTGCATTCTCGCTCCAACCCTATTCACAGTCTTTTTCAGCATGATGCTCCAAAGGGCCACAGCAGACCTTGATGATCAGGACGGTATCTACATTCGATACCGTACTGATGGAAGCCTATTCAACCTAAGGCGACTGAAGGCCCACACCAAGACCTTAAACCATCTTGTCCAGGAGCTGCTTTATGCTGATGACGCCGCCCTTGTTGCCCACACAGAAGCAGCTCTGCAGCGTTTAACATCCTGCTTTGCAGACACTGCTGAGCTCTTTAGGCTGGAAGTCATCTTGAAGAAGACAGAAGTTCTCTATCAACCTGCACCTCAGGAAGTCTTCCATCATCCCCATATCACCACTGGCCAATCAGAGCTCAAATCAGTCCAGCGGTTTAATTACCTTGGTAGCCTCATCTCCTTGGATGGTAAGACTGACGGAGAGATAGACAACAGGTTAGCAAAGGCATATAGTGCCTTCAGAAAGCTTCATAAAAGAGTTTGGCGAAATAAACACTTGAAGAAAAGTACAAAGATCAGTGTTTACAGAGCCATAGTGTTGTCTACTCTCTTATATGGATCTGAATTATGGGTCATCTACCGCCGCCACCTGCAACTCCTAGAATGCTTCCGTCAATGCTGCCTCTGTACAGTCCTAAACATCCACTGGTCAGATGATGTGACTAATACGTCTGTTCTAGAACAAGCAGCAGTCACAAGTATTGAGGCCATGTTACTGAGAACACAGCTGCGCTGGGCAGGGCACGTCTCAAGGATGAAGGACCACCGCCTCCCTAAGATCCTGCTTTATGGCGAACTTGCCACCAGCTGCCGCAAGAGAGGAGCCCTGGAGAGAAGATACAAGGACTCCCTGAAACAACATCTCAGTCCTGGCCAGACTGATCAACACAACTGGTCTACTCTGGCCTCCAATTGGGAGGTCTGGAGACACACCATCTATAACGCTGCTGATGCCTTTGAGAAAGCACGCATGATTACTCTCGAGGAGAAAAGACAACGCAGAAAGAATCGTGCCTTGCAGAATATACCACCTAAGGAGTCTTTCCGCTGTGCCTTTTGCAGCCAGATGTGTCTATCTCGTATTGGCGTTTTAGCCACCAGCGTACTTGTAACAAATGTGGGTAGAGCCTTCCCCAAATCTTCATTCGCGAAGCCCAGCCATGATGATGATATTTCTAAGAACAACTTTGTTTACAGTACTGTAGCCTAAAAACTACTGACAGGGTGAAAAACTTGAGTCTGAACTTGGAGCGCAGCTTAGTTTTGGATCTGTGCTTTGGCATGACTTGTGAGAGTTCAGAAGAGAGGAAAAGTTAAGAAGGAAGATAATGCAAATACAGTTACAAATTTCACAGAGAAATACTATTATCTGCTTAAAACCATAATATCCTTTATATATTATCTAATCATAGAGCACTCCTTAGGTTTATCAGTTTGATTTATCAGTGAGGAGGTGAATTTTCCCTCGGATATGAAAATAGCATCCAAGCACCAGGTATGTGACATTGTGACCTACAGGTGCCACAGAGAACCACTCATCTATGTAGCATAACCATTGCAGGAAAAAAGCAGCTCTTTAATATAGGAACATATCACCCAAGAAAAATGCAGGACAGGAAAGAAAGAGGAGTAAGGGTCACTCTCTCCAGCATCCAGAGCCATACAAGAAAGCTGCCACCCTGGAAGCAGTACTGCTGTGCTAGGAAAATCTTTTCCCTTCATCATGTCAAGTTCAGGCTTTACATAGCATTCAAGGTCTCTGCCAGTTTTCCAAATTTCTATGGATAGGTCACTGAAGGCCAGCAAATACCTCTGTTATAATCAGGCATAGTGTCCACACAGATGCCATGAAAGAAAGCAAGTCTTTAATGAGTTTGAGATCCAGTTCACAGAGAGTCATAAAAGTTGATGATATGTCAATACAGAATTTCACATAATGACATAGACAGGTTCCAGCCAAGCTTGTTTTCAAACGCTGGCAAAACAAAACAAAACAAAAAAAACAGCAACAAAAAAAAAAACAACCACCCAAAACCAATTAATCATCAAACAATCAATCATTTAAATGTGAATCTAAGCAAAATGTTTTGGTCAGTTTGGGTCACCTGTCCAGGCTGTGTCTCCTCCCAGCCTCCCATGTACCCCCAGCTTCCTCGCCAGCGTGGCAATAGGGAAAGCAGAAAAGGTCTTGGCTCTGTGTAAGCATTGCTCAGTAACAACAAAAATATCTCTATATTATCAACCCCGTTTTCAGAACAAATCCAAAATACTAATGCCCCATAGTAGGCACTGTGACGAAAATTACCTCAGCCCAAATCAGCACACTATGGAAGTAAGCTGAGGTGGTGTAAAGACACCATTGTTTTTCAGTGCTCTTTAGTACTCTGTTATTTTAACACCTGCAAACAGAGTTAGGGTTTAGCACTATTAACTGAACACAAGAGACTCAAGAAGACTGTAAGCTGAGGTTGAAGTAGGTGACCTCCTGAGATCCCTCTCTATCTGTTTTTTCCTGTGATGCCATCATCTTAGCATGAGTTATTTCTATTAAAAGAAGATGGAGAATTATTAGGACAGAAAGAAAGGAGGAAAATGTTGTTGCTATTTGATTCAGCAAAAAATATTTGAACTGAAATTAGATGGCAACAGGACTCTCAGGGGAGAATCAAAGTTGGTGAACAGGAAGGAAGATGGCAAGTGACGAGCACGTGGAGGACTCCAGCCATGGGGGCCCTCCAAGACAGGACTCATGGCATGAATATCTTCCCACGAGCAAGTATAGATGCCAGACCTATGCTGAGATATTCAGAGCAGTGGCTGAGGGAACACTAGAGCTGCTGTGCACTATATGCAACCTCTTCCCTCATACAAGCCCACCACTGTCTTCTCACTTAGGCTGGACCTAGTTCTGAGAAATCAAACTATTCTGATGCTAGCCAACACTGCTCACCAAGAAGTGTCTGGATTTTACTATGATGCCTCTAATTTCGAATGGCAATTGTCTAAGCAACGGAGCAAGGCTTTGATCTCCCTAGAGATATAATTTACAGTTTGGTGTTGGAAACAGGGATCTCCCATTGGCATGTTTCTTCCCAGGCCCTCTCATAAACCTGCTTTGTGGCCCACGCTGCTCCTCAACTTGGTTTACCCCTACTTAAAATGCATTTTATATGGGACTAGGAATTTAGACGGACATGGTGAGACTTAATTAATGTCAGTCATGCCGCTGAACTCTTCAAATGTAAAATATGGAGTGGCTGTAAATTAAAGGTACAATAACAACTAGCTCCACAATCTTTAGATAGTCCCACTTCAGTAGAGCTCCGGAGGAAATGTAGGAATGATAATAAATACATCATAAATATTAAAGAGCCATAAAATAGCCATGTATAGATCCAATAAAACCTAATATAGAAATAATTCAAACTGTTCTGAAAAGTAAACACCTCCCACTTCTGAAGGCTTTCGCAGTACCTCAGTACGTCAGGAAAGAGAGTTGATATTGCAGCTGTGCTGACTGTTATCTACAGAATGACACTTTCTTTGAAGGTCATTCTGCCATGGTATTTTTGAAAGTAGGGATGTATTAAACTTGATTCTCTTTTATCACTGAAATAGTCCACTGGAATTCTTTGACATTACCTGGTCTGTTTTGAGACCAAAAAAAACTGTGTATGTAAGAGAAGTAGATTGCATCATTTAGAGCTGAAATGACACTGACAGAGCACTTTCCCCCCTCTCAAAGTTATGTTTGCTATGGTTGCAACTTCAAAATCTCAGAGGTTCCCTCAGGTTTTGGGATGAGTATATTTTATGTCAAAAAGACTGCATACCAGGACCCAAATATCAGAGAAGTCCAAGTCTGGCATTCTGGTAGTATTGCAAAAATGTACCTTTTACTGAAAGTGAGCATATCAAGTTCTTAGAATTACTTTTTTCAGTCATCCCAATAAGGAGGCAGAAGAGACACAGATCTGAATGACTTTTCCATAAGCCCTTGATAACTTTATAATCATGTGCAAGACTACTCCATAGAGAGATTTTGCTAAGTTTTTCCAGTTTTTCAGCCTTTGCCAAGATGCCCTGGGTGCAATTCAGGAGGGGTGGGAGTGCAAGTCTGCCCCAGGCCTCCAACATGGTCAAGGCGTGGGGGTTCCAGGCCAGTTCCTCTGCAAAGACTGGAAAACATCTGGGCCGCTCTGGTTTGTCAGAACTGCCACAGCTCTGAGGCATCTTCCTTTACTGAGGTGCTGATGAGTGTAGGCTGACACTGGGAACACAAAAGCGCATGATCCAGGTCCCTTGCCTATGTTCACCACAAGCCCAGATGATCACTGATCTATGGTGAGGGTAAATGCAGAGTTCTTTACATTCCTCCCACTCAGTGACTTGCACAATGCACAAGCTACTGATACCCTCAGAAGTCTCCTTAACCACACACAGTTCACACATAACCATCTCCAACTGTCGTTCACATGAATCTTAGTGGGTTTAAAATATTTATGGTATGGCTGAGATTCTTTACTTATTTCCACAAAGGAAATAAGCACTTCTACTCAGATGAAATAGACTTCACAGTTGTCAACAACTATCTCCCAAATTAGTTAGAGCTACCACCCTGTCAAAGCCCACAGGTGTCTGGATCCTGCATGACAGAGGAGGCTACAAATCTTAAAGTTTTGCATTTATGTTATGTAAAGGCAATAATGTGGTAGCCATTTCAGGAACTTCATCAAGTATCAGCTGAGGTGTTTGGGGTGAAATGTACACAGAGCCTTTATTATGTCAGAGGAAGAAAGCAACTAAGGTATACAAGAATGTAATCCTTCTTTAAATATTATTCCTGGTAATACTTTTATCACCAAATGTTCAACTTCAAATTGAATTATATATTTTCATCACAGGTCTACATTCCTGGGGCTAGGTTCTAAAATGAAACTGTTTATACAGAAAAAAAAATAGTTGATCTTATGGCATGGTAGGGAAAAGAAAAGATACTTTATTTCTGACTTTTCTCAATACATTCTCCCCCAGGCCAAACCCCCATAGCTGACACACAAAGCCCTTCTCAGTTTGGTGCATTAAGGGTAGCCCATGCAATGCTTTATCAGCACAACACAAATAAGGAAGCCAGTGCTGGCAGATATGGCGTACAGGATAGCTTCTACCAAGGAATCAAAATAATCTAGTCACGGTCTGTGTGAAGCATACACCAGTTTACACTGTCATCATTAAAGGCATCCTGGTTTCCAAAGTGAAACAACAATACATGAGAGAGACGACTCCCCGTCGGGCCACAGATTTTCCCCAAAACTTTTGCTTCTCACTTATCTTTCCATGCCCTCACTTCCTCGTGTGCAGAAGGAGGGTAGGGGAGCAAAGGAGTTACAGGTAATAAATGGAAAGAAGCTGCTTGCAAAAGGGGGTTTTCATGGACAGGTCAGTTGAGAGCCAAGGAGTTCAAAACTCCACATTGGAGTGGTCAGAAAATGCACTTCTGCAATAGTGCTGTGGAGCAGATGCTGCAAACAACACCTCCTGATTCCAGTCATAGTGCCAGCGGATGGAGCACACAAAGCAGCTGGAAAAACTAACCATATTTCATTGGTAATTCAAGAGCAAACCTTATTTTCAGTTGTAAAAGTACTGTTGCTTCATAAACAACATCCTCAAAACCACCAATTCTTTCTAAAACTGAACAGTGCTTGAGACAGACCCTCAGTGCACCAAAAGCATTTCAGAGGAGCTGTTCTTACCTGAGCTAGAGCCTTGAGTGTTTAAGCAATTCTCATACATGGTTTCTATGAAAATATCATTTATTTTGCCACTTCCATCAAGTCCAGGTGTTCACTGTGGTCATATACTGCAGCTAGGGGTTCCTTCCAGCCCACAGTTCTGTTGGCTTCCATGAGGCGACGCACAATTTGAGCCAAGTCTTCTGCATGTTTTAACAATGCGCATGTTTAACAGGCGGGGTTTATGGCAGGCTGTGAACGCTGTGAACTTGGTACATTAGAAACAAAAATAGAACTAAACCAAAGCTCCAGATTTGATCCAAACCTCACAGCAGGAGCCTTCCCATGTTACCATCTGGGGCAAAAACCCAACAACTTATTTATACACACTTCTGAACTTTCAAAATGCTCATTAAAAAACCTGAATCCAAACTTTGCAGCTTGCATCCATGTCAAATGAGACCAAGTCTGGACTTGAAATGAAGCACATTAAAGAGAACAGCTCTGCGCCATTACTCACCCTGATTTCCTTAGACGGTTTGTAGGATTGCAATGCAGGGAAGTCACTGTAATTTGTTCAGTGACTTTTGTCCACCCAGCAAAATGCAGCTTATGAGCCATTTCTGTAGTTCATTGCTTTTACAGAGTATTCAAAAAAAAGGAAAATTTTTACAGGACAGTACAAAAAGTCTATCATGTAATTTAGTTGCAAATTTATTACTGCCAAAGTATTCTAATATCATATAAAGCCATACATATAAAAGAATTTTGAATGCTAGCAGGATTCTGCAGAACTAATTAGCAAATCTAATTAATATCTCACATATTCTATGATTTTTTTTCACTCTGAAAGTTAGTGATCTTGGAGTTTAATGAATCTGAAACAAAATTACAAATAACCTTATGGCATTTTAAATTGTGTAAGTACATGTGTGTATATAAAGAAATACTTAGGAAAACTCATCACACATAATTTCTGATGTAGTGAGTTAAATGACAAAGTGTGTTTGTTTACTTTGACAGGAGAAATTAAGCAACTGAAGTATCGAAGAAAGTAATCCTTCTTTAAATATTATTCCTTGCAGTACTTTTATCACTAAATATTCAGCTTCAAATTGAATTATATATTTTCATCACATGTCCGCATTCCTGGGGCCTGGTTCTAAAATTAAATTGTTTATACAGACAGAAAATAATTTACAGCATGGCAGAGAAACATTCAGGGTGGTGTTTCTGACTTTTCTCCCCCTAACCTCTCCGAGTCAACCTTTTACTGCATATAAAGTGTTATGCAGTGTGGTGCAAATGCAGAGTAGCGTATGTAGTGCATACCAACAAAGGTGCAGAATTAATTTCCTTTTTACAAATAAATGATGTCTTGTATAGTGTGGATCTTAAGATTGCTGTGAGTCTCAGTCTGAAATCTGGGGAAACCTCATCTGAATTTCAAGGGGAAATATTGAATGTTAAGTCGAAGATGTGCTTACAAATCAGTGCTGTGGTGGCAAAAAGAGGCAGCATCTTCAAAAAAGAAACTCTTTGCTGTCCCCTTGTGCTACTCTGCAAATGTTCTGCACTCTTTGGAGGATGATCCTACCCAGCACAATTCACAACTTTGAAAGTCAATATGAAGCCTAAGTCTGGATGTACCAGACAAGTATTCTCCAGAGTGTTCAAAAAAACAATGTAATATTACTACTGAGAGATAATTTTGTTTGAATTCCAGTTGTTACAGCTGAGCCCTTCGCATGCATTACCCTGTTTCCCCACAGATTACTATGTTTAATTTCCCTCCCCCCAAGGCCCTACCCCTTGTCTCATTTACTTCACTGCAGGCAGTTAGGGCTCTGTCTGAAACCTGTCAACAGGTACCCAGAATGAGTCTCACAGAGCAAAGAGAGTCATTATCGATTTGCTTAGATCCCAGCATTTTTACTGTCTCATCCCACTACAACCCTATGGCCAAAAAGACACTTGAGCTGGCACAAATTCAGTGTATGCATCAGGTGGCAAGCAGATAGCATCTGTCAAGAAAAGTTGCAGATACTGGTTCTTTTTCTCCATTTACACTTGTCTGCATGGAGTGAGAGCAGTGCCTTACCCAGTGGCCAGCTGGAACAGCTCTACAGAAGGCTCTTCCCAGATGATCTGGAATCAGAAATCCAGAATGAATTGTCTGGGAACATCTGGTTGGTTTAGGAGTATGTGTGCACAGTTAGAAAATCACAGACAATACAGACAGAGAGGGATTAGCTGAAGGAACTTAAGAATGATTCTTTGCTTTGAGAAGATAACTTTTTGGTCTTGAGGCTAACATCTACCGTGTTTGCAGAATGAGTTAGCTGACTAGGAAAGAAGAACTGTTCAGTGGTCCTTGGAAGACAGTTAAATTATACCTCTGTGGTGATACATGCTCTTGCATAGAGATGGCCAGTAGAAGGTATGGCAGGCAAGGTAAGGGAAGCAGAGGAAGGGAAGCAGTGCAGCAGGTGTGCATACCTGTTCATAGGACAATTTGTGTCAAAACCCTTCCACTCACACTCTACCCAGGATCAAGTAGTTGTGGTTTGACTAGATTTATTGTGATTCCTCGGACAAAGTGTCCTGAGTACTTGTACGGTTTGCAGCTGCCCAGAGGACCAGACGTTTGCTTCCCCTTCAAGAGACTGGAGAGAGCTTTGTGAGTTCATGGAGCTGAACTTTGGAGTTAATTTCCTACCAAAAATTCTGGTTTTTTTCTCATAGGAACTGCTCCACAAATCTAAGCTAAGTGAGGTAAGTGGGAGAAATTAGAGGATTTGCTGCTAAACCCCATTAAAATGCTGACATAGCAACTATGGAGTAAGAATATAGGGTCCCCTATATCACCATCACAACAGCAGATGCAACTTGCAAGCAGATAACACTTTGCCTTTCAAAATGATTTGTATGTTTTTACCTAGTGTTCTGATGCTACCTCCCATAGTGGAAAGAGGAGAGAGGGTAAAACCCCATTCCATGCTCCCCTCTTCTCAGACTCTTGTTACTTCTGATCTTTAGTCCCTACTGAACACAGTAAATTGAATAAGAGTCACAGGCAATTCTGGAATGCTGTAGAGATACTGTTTTAAATGAGGGATAAACTCTACAAAAAGCTCAACAAACTATACTGAAAAGCAAGTGAAAATATTTGAGAATTCAAAGGAAAGAAGGAAAGAATTGAAAATGTGGCTTCAATGGCAGTTTTCTAAAATACATTCAGGGAATACAGGAAAAATTCCACCCACTGAGGTTTGGAGTCTATTTCTGAACTAAAACTCAGTGGTTCTCTTGGAAAAAAACGCAGGTATAATTTTTTACTAATTAAATGTTTCCTCCTGCTCTCAGAAGGACTAGAGAAGTGAAAAGAGGAGAGGAGAGCTTGTGTGCACATAGCGTTTCCCAAGAAGTCAGTTCTCTTCCCTAAGGAATAGCCAAAACATTGCAAGCTGTCACATTGCCTTCTCCAAGAGCTCTCTCCACTTCCACAATTTCTTGTGCCTTGTCCTGTTGATTTTGCCTGGGCAGTCAAAAGCAATGTAGGGGAAGAAGTTGATGGTTTGGTTGCAGAGTATGTCTTTTTTGTACATCAAATAGAAGACGTGAGATGGAACAAATTGTTCTTAAGACTTTGTGCATTTTCTTGTGCTTTTTCCATTATCATTTTTATAGCTGAGACTTCTGTGAGGATTCACAGTGAGTCATTTTATGAGGCAGCTCTGTACCATCTGCACTAAAGAGTTTCCTATCACTCTAGACATTACGTATCTCCTTATGGCAGCCTGGACACTGCAGGGAAATTGCCAAGCCAGGTCACATGCCAGTGGGCCATCATTCATCCAAAAAAAAAGTGGGCAAAATCTGCTTACAATTAGGTTCAACCCTTGGTTCTGGATAACATGTCCCTGTGGCTACAAAGTCTTTCCTGCCAGCACCCTACAGGGCTCAGAAGGAGTCCTAGGATGGTCTGTTCCTGACCAGAGAGAAGAGGTCCTGGCCTCTCTCTTTCCTTCCCACACTTTTTAAAATCTTCCTCTCTTTTTTGTAAGGAACAATATGTTTTTGCATTGTGTCATGCTGGCAGTAACCACAGCTGCTGCTCTAAAGGTTTACAAAAGAAATACAGTTTAATGCCAAAATATTGGAGTTTTTAATGAAAAAAAATCTAAAACTTCAGGGACACAAAAAATCAATTTATAAAATACATTAGTCTGAGCTTCTAATTTTCAGATGGAAAAACTCTGCTGGGAATACTATATGTGTAGAAGTGAGCCAGAAAACAAATAATGTAAATGGGGCTGCTCTGTTACACACAGAGCTCTGTTTAACATTAGGGAAAATGCATTCAAATACCTTCAAATGCAACCTTTCTCCTTCAGCATAATCTGGTTAAAGTGAAGGAGCTCTTGTGTGGTAGATTCCAGCCTAGCAGCAGATCATATGAGGTTCAGAGGGTCTTTCTCCAGCAAAATCAAAAAGTTTGGTGTTAAAAGATGGTCTGAAACTGATTATCAGAGAAAACATGTCAATTCAGAAAATACAGCAAACCATTGGGAATTCCCTTCCCCTTTTCTTTACTAGCCAAGACTTGAATACATCTTTGCTAATCGCTCTTGGCAATTTCAGTCACATATATTCAAGTGTTGGGAGTGCTCTTCTGCTGGAGTTGGAGTGTGAGACATTGAGTGGCTGCACTTAGGTCTACTCAGTAAATGCTCTGAGATTACTTTCAACTCAAAACTTCTCTTAAATGAACAATTATAATTTTAGCCACCTGTCCATTCTTTATTTGGGCATGTCTCAATGCATCTAAAATCATTATGGCTGGGAATGCAAACCACAGCAGATTTCGCCCCTCTCTAGAGAATTACATCAATGAATCTGTGAGTTTTTAGTCCAATAGGTGCACTCTGCAAATCTCAGGGCTGTTGCAGGTCAGTCCTCAAAAATGAGACACACTTCACCTCTGTCAGACAGACCTAAACAAACAGATTTTCACTGTAAACAGTTACTTTCACGATCATTGGCAAGACTGTTTTCATTATAGAGTAACTGAAAGTGGTTCAGCTGAGGAGGGGAAAGTACCTTCTTCTCCTACAGATGATTTCCTTCTCCCCTGGCCTTAACAATGCTGTGACATGGGAGCAGAAACTAAGTACCATCACCTACAAATTGGGAGCTGAATAATCTTTTCTAGTAAGATCTGTTCTTTGAAAGTAGTCTTAGAAATCTATACTGTGTCTGCACTACTGGTGGTGGCATCAAAAGCAACAGCACCACCTTAGTAAAGAAAAATGTGAGACTTTATACTCAGAGGCACCTGAATTCATGGAAGGTTCTGCTTTATAACTTTTGTGAATTTCCCGGAATTTAAGGTAAAAAGAATGCTTGTTTCTAAAGTTCATGTTTGTTTGCATATCACAGTACATTATCATAAGTGCAGGAGAGTGGATGTTGTGAGAGTGAGGCAATGGGTACAGGAATGCTCTCATTATTGTGGTCTTGAGGACAAAGTGAAGCCATCTGAGATTCAAGGTATTTTGATGTCAGTGAAAGGTTTCTGTTCCAGCTGCTTTGTTCTTTAAGGGAACAAAGCACTGAACCAACTCAGTAGTCTGGAAGGACGCATGTGGCTGGAGAGATTCATTGCAGTTTCTGAGCATGGTTACATCTGATCCACCTGGGAAAAAAAAAAAAAAACAGTTTCCCTGTTACCTGCAAGCTGCTACATAACTTAGTCATCTGGGGAACACAGAAAGGCTCAACACTTTGGTTTAAATTTGCTTCCAAGCATGTGCTGCTGGGTTACAGCCTTTGTTTAAAAAGGCTCATACAGCACTGACTCTTGGATCGTCTGAACTCTGCTATGTCCAAAACGATCTGCTGAGACTGCTGCGTTCAGCATCTTGCCCTAAAAAGCACTCACTGTGGCCAGCACTGTTCATAACTCACTCACTAGCTGGCCAGTCAAGTGTGTAATGGCTTCTGGGAAGAATGGTGCTGGCCTCTACCACAAGGCCAGTTTTACTTGTGGGATCATGGTACAATTGACAAAACCTAGAGGACCACAGGACTTCTGTGGCCTGAGCTGTCACAATTGCTTGGCTCATTAGCTCTCTCCCCAGATTTTGCAGGCGGAAGAAACACCCTGCAACCAAATCATAGATTGGTGCCAACACCAACTAGCTGGTTTAGCAGAGCAAAATCAAAAATAGGTGCACCACAAGACTTCTCATCTCTGAATGCACATAACATACCTGCCAGGAAGCAAGTCCTAGAATTACAAAATGGTAGAATATCCTGAGTTCAAAGGACCCACAAGAATCATGGAGTCCAACTCCTGACCCTGCACAGGACCACCGCCAAGAATAACACCATGTGTGTAAGAGTACTGTCCAAACACTTCTTGAACTCTGTCAGGCTTGGTGCTGTGACCACATCCCTGGGGAACCTGTTCCAGTGCTCAAACACTCTCTGTGTGAAGAATCTCTTCCTGATATACAGCTTGAACTGCCCCAATACATTCCCTCAGGTCCTCTCACTGGTCACCACAGAGAAGAGATCAGTGCCTGTCCCTCCTCTTCCCCTCATGAGGAAGTTGTAGACTGCTATGAGGTCTCTCCCCAGTCTCCTCCAGGCTGAACAGACCAAGTGACCTCAGCTGCTCCTCATAAGGCTTTCCCTCACAAGTGAGCAAGAAGACTGAGCTAAGAGTGGAAACTGTCAAATGGAAAACAAAAGATTGACAGGACTGTGAAAGAGGAGAGCAGACCAACTTTACAGGAAAGAGTGAACTGCAGAAAGCATTAGAAACGCAAGGGAAGAAAAAGAAGACAGGAAGTATATATTGTGAAAAAAAACGCCCAAGAAGAGAAAGGTAAATAGAAGGAAAAGGTAGGAGGAAAGGAAAGCTTGTATTTAACTATATTTGTATCTGATGTACAGTAAACTTCAGATTCGATGCTATCATTATCTCTCTCTAATATTGATTGTTGACATGAGGAAATCCCTAGTAACAGGTAGAGATCCCTTGTAACATAACTCCCTTGTACTTTGTGCGTGTCCCAGTGAGCATCTAGAAGAGTTGTCTGGGTTTTTAACAAGACAAGCCAGTGATTTACAGTCTAGATTAATTTTTATGAAGAAAGCAGAGAGGAGTAAAATGCTTTGACAGTTGCTATCAGGTGAGGCTACTCGTCTCCAATGAGCTTAGCTGGATCAAGGAAAGACCAAAAGACTATAAGAACTAGAATAAGATGAAATGGGAAGAAAAGTCAAAAGGCATTGTTTTCTGCTTGCTGAGGTTCTGAAATAACCCTTACTGCAGGCAGCATGGATGGGGGAGGGCATGACAGCTATAGCAACAAGAGTCTTGCCCAATAAGAACTTTACTCACTGAAGGTCTGGTCACAGCTGGGGCACATGTAATTTCTTCTGTAAGTCTTAGCTTTACTAGTCACGTACTTTAGAGAAGCAGCTGCAGGAAGCTGGACAGGCTTTCATCTACTATTGTCAGTTTCCAGCAAACTTAAATCTTTATGTACATGTACTTCTGTGTTTCATTTTTCAGGTGATATTTCAAGACTGCTGACTTCTTTTCTTTGAACAGTTGGGACAGTAAGATGAAAGAAGGAAAAAAAAAACAGAAAGCGCAAAAATTTAGGCACAAACACCCTACTAAAACCAGTAGTTCACAAAATAACTCTAGTTGAGCCCAATCCTTTTTTTATCCCATATCAGCTCAATCACCTATATGATCAATAATAGGGGGAGAAGAGGCCAAGAGGAGAAACCATTCTATTGTGTGTACCTCAAAGTAGCAGAATAAGGCAACTTTTCTGCAGAAACCCGACATGAAAAAAGATTATACTTTGCAGGTGTTCTGCTGTAATACCCCCCAGAATCAGACCTATCTCTTTCACTGTGCTAAGTCCTTGTCTGGTCTTCCTGTGGCCATCCTTCTTCCCTTCTTCTCACTTTGCATATGCTGAAAGACCCTTATTAGCCTAAGCTGCCATGTAAACTCAAGTATAAAGAACATATTTACAAAGTGATCCTGTCTAAACTCAGTGAGTGCTTCAACTCTTGACCTACACAAGAATTTAAGAGGTGTCACCTGACATCTTTTCCACAATCAGTGCATTACTTTTGAACACATTGTACCTTTGGGGTAGAATATGGGAGATCCCACAAAGAAGCCTAGGAGGGGATCTGTGGCTTCTAGTTTAATAATTGCTCAACAACTGAACTAAAATTACCACAGCTCAGGGAGATAATAATAAACAGACCTGCCATCAAATTAAGTGAGGCACTTACCATATGTTTGCACTTGTTTCATATGCACATGTAAGCGGAGGGAGACAGGCAGGGAACATTCACATCAGGTGATAAATGCCAGGCCCTGGGAGTTCTTGGAAAACAAATGGGGTAATTATGGAGAACCTAAGTAGCATTATTATGATTATTTATTATTAAAAGCCATGCAGTAAGAAAAAGCAGCAGCAGGTGATTATGACTATGTACATAGAGAACTTTCAGCATTTAATGTAAAAAATTCCCTCATGTCAAACCAATAATCACCCTTTCAAAATGATGCCATAGAGAGTCATATATATGGAGTGTTGAATATAAATCTTTTGATTCCCTTTTGTAATGTGAAAAATGTCACCTCTCACATGAAGGCTGCTGCTGCAGGACTTTGTGACAGCTGAAAAGCACATGTTGTGCTTCCCCCACCTTCTCCTTCCCCTTTCCTTACAGTCTCTCATAGTCTCTCTTGATAAATGTCTTCAGAAAAATATTTTATGAGGTGCTTACCTAAAAAAATATATCTTTCAAGGTCATGTACACAATGAGGCCTTAAACACTAACCACACACAAGAAACACTGTTCATTTGGTCCAGCATGTAGATGCAAGAAAAAAGAAACCCATCAGTGTTGAGTCAGAGCCAAGGTGGAACCTTTAGCAGTTTGTTGTGACTTGATGTTATTCACCTGCTGTAGGAGAAGGGAGAAGCCCCCTCACAGAAGATGGTCTTTTGTTGAAATGGCTGAGTGTGCCTCAAGATATAGAGCCTGAAAACACCACATGTGTGATCAAAGACATGGGACAGCTTCCATATGAAGGAAAACTAAATATGCTCAGAGTCTTAGGTGAGAAGGAGGGAATGCTCAAAGGAGGAGATGGTCTAGGTCCAATTATAAATATCAGGAATGAAGAAATCATTGAGTAACAATTATCCTTTTTTTATTTTGTTGGTTTTTTTTTCCATAGGACAGGCTTAGAGGAAACAAAGTCGAGTGTTTTTTCAGTTGGCACATGATTATTCTGTAGAGTTCATTGTCATAAATCATATGAAAGATGAGGAATACAAGTGCATTCAAAAGCAGAAGGTTGTATTAGGAAATCTCATAGCTGACAGCTTCACCCATATAGTGCTTCATATAGTGCTTCTTAATAACTCGAAGAGGTAATCATTTCAAGTGCAACCCACAGGGAAAAATGTTACTTTCAAAACCCTGGGACATGTTTCTGCTATATTTAACATTTCCAAAATATCATGCCCATTATAGTCCCATTTCCTGAGCAGCTCATTACAGATTCTTGTTTTTATAAAATATTTTCCATTCTTTTTAGCATGTTTGCCATATCACACTGGAATGTAGTCAATCTGCGATTGCCTGAGAGAAAGCAAGTATTCACTCCAATGGCTCTTCCATTCAGAAGAAAAGTTCGAGATGTGTAACTTTCAAGGGAAGTCAAACATAAGAGTAACCTGACCACATATACCCTTCATTCACCTTCTTTAATGCATTGTGAGTGTTCTCTTATGTCCTGAAGTGGTTTTCTGTTTTCCTACAATAAAGTATTACATCCTTTCCCTCATATTAATCCAGAATCTGTGTGCCCAGTCTGAATCACAAAATTGTAAAATCTGGCACAGCTACAGCTTGATGCAACACAGTGGCTCAATCCATCTCTTTAGGTAAAATTATTTCAGCTGTATAAAACAAGAAAACATCAGTGGATGAGGAAGCAGATGTTGTATCTGTTCCTGTTTCACACTAAAACCAACAAAAATATATTGTCAGCATGGCATATTCCTAAATATATCTCATTCCATACAGCCACTGTCCTTTGCACTGAGATCTGTGAGGCTACAAACTGCTGATACAGTGCTGCACAGCTGGTTTCTGTATTTCTTTAGTTTAAAAGAAAATGACAGTACGAAAGAAAACAGAAAGGTCTTTACACTCTTGGATTAGAAAGATATGCAATTTCAGGCACCAGAGGCACCATCAAGATCTAAGATCTGACACGCTGTATATGCTTGAATTTGATTTTGTTATTTTGAAGAGGACTGCAGTGAGTTAGATTTTTGCAGGTTGTAAGAGGAAGAGTAGCAGCAGAAAGATGTTAGACTTACTTTGAAATGCTTGGTTTGTACTTAAAGGGAGTTCATCTACCCTAATCCAAATGTGCTTTAGCTCTAAAAACTGTGTGAGATTTTGGCTTGTTATAACCAGGAGCCATTTGTCTAACACATTTGTGACTTATTTAGGGGCTTTCTTTGGCTGCTTATACTAGCCAGAACACAGGAACAAGTCACTTTACACTTTCCATAAAGATTTCCCAGTCCCTACCCTGTGTTTCTTGGAAGGGAAGGAACTAATTAGTGCCTTTGCCTTGGATAAGCCACATTAGCTGGACTAACAGCTGACAGAAGCACTTTTTCTTCATGTGCACAGTAGTATCACCTCATACATCTCAGGGGCACTGGGTCAGTGCGGTGATGTTCCTTACCCACCTTCCTCAACCATACCTACCTTTACAGAACAATGTCAGACTTGTTCTGCAGTCATCTCTTTTCCTATCAGACAGACAAAATGTAGCAGGGAGCAGGTAAGGACTTAGGCAGCAGAGTTAAGACTCCCTCTTGCACTCTACTGTCCTTTTTTCAGATACTTCTGTCCAAGGTGTAGTGTCAACCCTACAATCCAGAGGCTTCTCTAGCACATCCCATACTATGTCCCAGAAAAACAGGACATATTCTTTCAGTCCCATGAACTAATATCCCATATGCCTTTCACTACCAAAATCAGGCCTCGCAGTTTAGAGGGATCAACTGGATAACTTCACAGCTCTTCCCAGGTATGGCTGTCTCCCAAGACTGTATGCTGAATAGAGGCTGTGGTTTTTTCTGTTCTTGTACAGGTATATTTTGTGCAGTTTAATACTAGATTAAATTGTGTTACATGTATTATGGTTTTGTGATGATAATAGAAAACTTAGGCTCATGCAAGCAAAATCAGAGCAGACTGCATCCTGCTTCTGACCATCGTCATGCTACAAAAGAAAGCGAAAAACAACAGAAATTGTATCATGCATCTACTTATACATATAAGAGTATCAGTGGCAGAAAGCTACCTTCCTGCCGCTCTGTATCTTCCCAGACACATAGCTTTCAGTTATTTCTACTGCTGTGTAAGACTGCAGAGACACGTTTGTAATAAAACAAGTGCTTTTTAAATTTTCCAAGTGTATGTGCATCTGCAAGTAAACATAGGGTAGATCCTTTATTTTTCATCTTTGCACACTAATCTGTTGTACAAATGTTTAAACACAGCATAGCAACCTTTGCTGATAAATTTGTGGAAGAAATATCACCTGTGAACAATGACTAATGTCTGTCTCATGCATTTCTGCCCTACATTCTGTCATACATTCGGGGGGAGAAGTTATCATATGGATTAAGTTAGTAACACCCATCCTCACATTTTCAGGGAGTGCTTCCTCTTAAATCATATCTCTTTGGACTCTGACAGGCCTTCACACCTAGTCTTATTTCATGCTTGAACTTCCCAGGGACACATTAGTTGTGCTTCACAAATCACCATGTTTGCTAGTGAATGAAACACCCTAAGCAAGCAATACTTAAATCCTTGAAGGAACTGGGAGCATTTTACACTTCTGTTGCCAGTGAGCTAAAGGGTCTATCTCCTTGAGGCTTCTACCATATGTTTTGTTGTTAAAGCAAGTATCTTAATAAGACAGTCACAGAAGATTTTGATTAGTGGAAGGTTCCCATGATATCTTTATCTCATAGTATGGTTTTCTGCAGGTAATGTTTTTATTTAAGGGGTACTAATTAAGGATCCTAATAGGGGTTTTTAGCCAATTGCTTTCTTATTTTTGTTCACCAAAAATGTATCTCTTCTCTCCAGTTCAATATGTTAATATCTCTTATAGAAAAAAACACTTAAGCAGCAAGTGTCTCTCATGCATATATGGAGTGTAACTTGCCTGATATCAAAGATCAAACATATATGACCGTACCTAAACAGTGTAAACTAAATTACTCCTCTGAAATAAAAGCTTTTATAAGTCAAAGGTTTTAATCTGAAACTGAACTTAAAAATAAACTCTTTAACCCACAGACAATCAAGAGCAGAAGTCTCAGAGACAATAGAGTTTTCTGCAGAAGGACATGACAACTTACTTCCCCTTACATAGGTTACTATCATCCCCATGGTCATATGATTTTCAAAACCCTTTTGAGACTTTTGGCTGTAATTTTGTGGGCCTTCAAAGACCTGAGTGCATCCAGCTCAACTACTAGCTTTATAATGCAGATAGAATAAGCCCAGGCAACACCAGTCAGCAGTACTAAAAGAAATGTTCTGAGGTAGTAGCTCAGTAGAGTATGAGACAAAAGCCAGGCTGAACCAAGTCTTACCAAGTCAAGGAAAAATGCAATTAGTAATGTTAAAGCAAATTTGGCCAGGACCCCAATTATTCTACCCCATTGTGCTTGACTGCCTTTTCTAGAAGACTTGGCTCTTGAAGTCTGCAGAGACAGTGCAGTCCATGGTGTTCTAGTAAGAACAAACATGGATTTCATGTTATGTGAATCCTTTTTTGGAAACCTAGTTACAGCATCCTACCATGAAGCAGAGCGTCATGACATAAGGAAATGCCATATGGCCACATCACAACAGGATAATCCAAGATAATTTAGGCTGATTTTGCCAGTTTCTTCTTCTAAGACATCTGTGCAGGAAGTGGTGGGATTTTTTTCAGAGGATTGTAGCCTATGTTCCTTAGTGTGACACGGTATGTCAGCTGGCTGCTGTTGATACAAACTTCCTACACAAGGGCACAAGGTCTTTTGAGCTACCTTGTTCTTGGAGAAGAAAGATAAATACCTCAAGAGGGCAGTAAATCTCATCTGAAGACAGGTAAACTCTGGAGCTGCTTATATACTAACGATGAAGGCAGAGCGGACTACCGACTTAAAACAGAGAACTATGTTTTAGACAGCTAAACGTAAAATAAATGGTCTGTGTCCCGTTGTGCACCCAGGTAACACAGTAGGGACAAAGAGGTGTTTTCTTCCGTGTGTGTCCTCACCCTGGCTTCTGCACCCAAGCAGGACAACTTGAAGGCAGGCAATGATTTGACTTTCCAAGGAACCAGTTCTTGACATTTTCTTGTGAAATTAACCTGTCTCTGAAGACAAGTATGGAACTAAACTATAAGACAACTGGGTAAAAACAGAGAGCTAAATCTCTGGTCTGCACAGCTAAATAAGCTGTTTAATCTAAAAAAAGGCTCAGATAGATGAATTTCAGCAATTAAAATTCTCTCATTTGGTGTCAACTGCATTCCTCACAGTGTAGAAATAATAATGCCCTTCAAACTGTTGGCATCTTTAATTTTAGTTTTATCTATTTAAATAGAATAACTCGCATAAAACCAAGTCCGTGAGCTAGGAGGAGTAGTATGACCACGGCCTCAGTGGTGTTGATGGGAAAATAGGACAGACATACAGGTAACCAGCTCAGCAAAACAAATGATGAAGAAGAGAGAAAAAAATCACAAAGAAATTTCACAAAGAAATCTGGAAGTTGCAGAAATATGTTTAGGGCTGTTTGGTGTCCAAACTACATGGCCATTGTAAACTAACATATAGCATATCTTTCTGTCTACCCTTAAACACATTCTTTGTCACCGTGACAAAAGCCACAGCTGTAAGCAGTTTATGGTGCAATTGCTTGATCAACAGCCGTTGGAATAAAAGTAAGATGAGTCCTCCTTTGTTGCCTCAACACTCTCACCTCTGCTACAAAAATGCTCTTTAACTGGCTGCAGACGGGCTTCTTCACAAGTGTTTCTAATTCAGCTAAACATCTTGATAGGAAGTGTCATAAATTACATGTATGGGACTGTCAGTAGAATTTTCAACAGACGTAACATGAGTTCATATTGAAATAAAATGAGAACCTTAGACAAATTTCTGAGCCTATAAATGTTCAACGTCACCTACAATCCCACTCACAAAGACATTTGGGAAAACTTTGATGATCCCAACTAATGTGTGATTGTTCAGAGAGGAAGACTCATAGGCTGTAATTTCCCTACACCTTGCACTGTAATCTTCCTGCACTTTACACAAGTGATTCTACTTACACAATTCAAAAGTGATAAAATGTATCACATATGAGCTATTGTGTCAATTTCCTGAATACTCATTTCAGGCTGGGAAAAAAATTTCACTTAGCACTTTGATATTTATTTCTAGGTGTATTTATTTCTCTGGTAGGCATTTGAGATCTGAGTACTGAAAAGATGCATGCATGTACTTAACATTATATATGTGAGTACCACCATTGATCTCAGCAGGACTACCCTCTGTCTGAAGTCAGTGAGACTACTCATGTCTGAAATCAGGCAAGTAAATTAAACCCTTTCAGGATCAGGGTTAAAGCACATAGTTTTTTCCCCTCAACAGTGGTGAATGGAAAAAAAATAATTCTTTTTCAGAATTAGTATTTTCTTTTCTTGACACTTCTGTTTTCAAGAAGGCTATCTCAGTTCAGAGACTACTTTTGCTCTATTTTTCCTACAGTTGTAAAAATCCCTATTGACATTTTTGTAAAACTGGATTCTTCTTGTTTTAACTGCAGGCTCTAGTAAGTTTTAAGTATTGCATGCTACCATGTAGCCACATATTAAAGGTGTTGATTGGTTTCCCTAGAAGTTAAGTATATCTACTGCATGTGGGCCTTTTCTATTTTATGGGATTCATATGACACACTACTCACTTTTATGCCTCTGGTTCTTTGTTAAGGAGTGTGATTAACATCTATCATTGTCAAATTTGCATTGAAATAGAAACCATTGCTTTGAAGCATCGTGGATTTGAACTCCATGTTCTGGAACTGATGTGATTCTACACACACCACTCATCCTAACATGGTTTCAGGTTAAGGCCAGTTGCTGCATATCTATAACTCACAGTTTTATCCACCCTTTTAACCTCTCTGGAGTGCTCCTTCAAATCTCCATTCTTGTGCTTCATCCTGTAGGTCAGCTAGGCATTCTCAATAAAGTACAGCTGGACTTAAGCAAATGCTGCCTTTCCTTCTCAGACCATATAATCAGCAATAAATATGAAAAAACTAGGCAACTTCAGTCAAATGTTGTTATATTAAGCAGAAGGAACAAGACTGAAGAAAAAGGAGGTTAAAATCAACAAGGATCTGTACTCATATCCACCTTAAACTAAGATGGGATACCCAAGGTAAATCCTGGTTTCTTCACGCTGCAAAGAAATGCAAGAAGCAGTTCCTCAACATCCTATGGATGGAATGGGATGTTTTTGCTATTGGTTGTCCTTGCCACATGTTGCCCCTCATAAGGTCACATTTGGTTATAGTCAGAGAAGCAGGATTTCCTCAAAAAATAGCTCATATATGGCAACTTACGCCTCAGAAGTGTTTAATTCCAAGATGTACTACCTCTACCGCATATTACTGAGTATGGTTTTCTGCTCATCTACCAGCAACTAGCAGTTAAATACACATATTCAATCAGCAATCATTCCAGTAACCCAAACCCAAATCAATAGTAACAAAGTAAAATATGAAGTTCAAATACATGTTTATGTATATAAATTTATACATATATCATTCTGTGGATTCTAATATTAATTCAAATTTCCTATGGTTCCTCACCGGCCAAGAGTTTCCTTTTCCCGTGTTCACAGAGAAAATGATATGAACTGCATAATAAACTCATGATGGCATTCTTTAGGAGTGATTGAAATTGGATGCTCTAAAACCATAGATAAATTGCATTAGATCCATTGCTGTGAAATTGCTGAATCAAATACCAGCCATAGAAATGTCTCCATTTTCACAAGAAAATGGTCTGGCTAGCATTTTCTTGCCAGTCTGGAAATACTCAACCTGATCTGATAGTTTCAAACTGTGACTTTTTTACTGGCAAATAACATTCAGAGAGATCCCAAATTATTTCCTATAATGGACTCATATTTAAAAAAAAAGTTAAAAAAAGAAAACAACCTGAAAATTTTTGAAAACTTTTGTCTCACCCATTTCTATTTCGAATTTAGTCCTTCTGAATAATTATTGAAACAAGTAACACTAGACAGAAAGCAAATACAGTGAAGACATTGGATTGGTAGAAATAAGTCAAGGAAACAGTTTTTAGGCTGTTTCCTGAGGCAATGTACTTATATGTGCCTCTTTTCCTCTACCTGTTTGTACTGCTGAGTCCTGATACTTTGTCATTGCTTGTCAGTTTTAACCAATGTGCAGAGGTTGCAGTGCAAAATACTTTCATGTGTTTTCTGTAAAGAGAGAGTAAAACAGAGGGGGAAAAGTAATGAGGCAGAAGCTTCAGTCTGCACTTGATCCTCATCTGTCCTCAGGGACTCCACATGGGTGAACATCCCAAAGAGAGGGATGGCCAGTGTTTACACTTCAGAAGGCATCAGACAACCCAGCTTTGAGGCATATATTTACAGGAGTGCAGTCCTAGTTTTCTTGTTCCTCCTGGAGCTAGTTTTTGATCCATCCATTACTTTCCTCAGGAGAACTGATCAGCAGCATCCAGTTCACTGCAATGAACACAGAGGCATATATAAATTGACCCAACAGTTAATGGCTGGGAATACATTTGTACACAGTCAGTATTTAAATGTTGCTATGCTGTTAGTGACAAGAGTAGTCATAATAGTACTTCAGAATTGCATATTTGTTTGTTTTCCACTAGAGATTGCAAAAAGGATCCAGAAAATGCATACAAATTTTTAATCCTCTTTCACGGATGAGGCAAAGGGTGCATGTGGTGCCAGGAGCATGTAGAGGTGAAAAGAGATTCCAGATGCCTCTGGCTCCAGCACTACCTTCTAACTATTCAGTTATGCCACCAAATGACAGCAGGTCCCAGAATTAGTAGCAGCAGTAGTAACTATAGTACTACCAAAATAGCAATATCGATTATAGTAGTAATTGCTAAATATTAATACTAAATATACTAAATTAGTGGTAATTACTAATCATACCTGAGAACCCACACCAGGAAACAGAGAAGCTGGTAGCTTTACTAACATCACTCAGTAT
Source organism: Pseudopipra pipra (assembly GCF_036250125.1). Lineage (NCBI taxonomy): Eukaryota > Metazoa > Chordata > Aves > Passeriformes > Pipridae > Pseudopipra > Pseudopipra pipra. The sequence goes on along the minus strand of NC_087581.1, from coordinate 24,326,495 downwards.
CAGAGTGAACAGTAAAAGTAGAAACGCTCACCCCTGTCTCACCTTCTAAATAATAGGCTATGCTCCTTTATGCTTATCCATGTTCTCAGCTTTATGGATCCACTATAGATAAAATTGCCAAATCACCATATAGTTAAGCGATTCCAGGTTCATATTACAGTTTGCATTGTGGTTGGGAAAACATTTTCAGATACTGTTTAAACTTACAATAAGCCTTTGGAACTTGTTTTTATATTTGACTGTGGCCTTTTATCTCTTTTTAGTGCAGACAGGGACCTGACTCCGTTAATCTGCAACTGATTTGTGTGATGGCAACATTTCCAGCTGCACAAGTGCTGTAACATCTATACCTAAATTAGCTCATGAGTCAACATATCTAGTTGGGTTATTACATGTATTGCATCCATTATCTACAAATGAAATACAGCTGCGTTGTCTGTTGCACCATTTTAAAACATCCACTTAACGAGCCTTAGAACTTAAAAAGATTGGGAGCATTTGGTGACAACAAATAAGAAGGAAACCTAATCTGATCCTGTATTATCCAGCTGTATTTTTTTTTCTGGTAGAACTTAATCAGGTGTTTACCATAAACATGAACAGTACTTTTAGTTTATTTGCTAAATAGGAGTTGGACATAGAAGGCATGCCTGGGTCACAGTCAAAGGCTTTCACTTGCAAAACAAGGTCACTCAGGTCTTTGTGACAGACACTTGAATTAAAAAAAGCCTTTTTTCCCAGCAGTTCAAGATCAGGCTGACATTTTGATGGATCCTCCTTAATCTTTTTCACATTTTCTTTCACTAAATGGGGAAGCATCATGATGGCCTAGCAGTTTTCACCATTTCTGGGAGGAGGGGGAGCAGGGGAATTACAGGGAAAGCATGGGATTGGGGGCTGGGAAGTTGTCTCCATATTTTCAGAAGTTGAAAGAATCTCTGGAGAGCTCCCAGATTGCCTGTATACTTCTTTATGTGCAGCATGTTGGGCACCTGTTTTCAATTCCGTCTTCAGATCAGAAGATCCTCCTCCTTGGGGTCTGCAAGCCTGGCTGTAGCATATAAAATGTTCCATGCACATGGCTGTCATTTCAGGTTTCTTTGCAAATGATTTCTGTTCCGTGTATAGGTGAGAGGCTTGTTTGAGGCCTACTTACATCATACCTATGGAACTTGATCCCCACTGTAGGAAATGCATACGGAGGGCATTTGTTTAAACTTTTGGTCAGTGGGGGTCATTCTCATTGTAAATGGATTTTCACTCATAAACTACGTGAGATTAGTTTAAGTCCTCACTGGAGACCCCAGCTTTGCAGAAATCGTGGCACATGAAAGCAAGATGACTTCTCATTTGAGCTTGTCGCTGTGCAACTTCCAGATGCCAGCACATCAGCCTGCAGCTTTTGCACATCTATTTATCACAGCTGTGAGAGCTGGGGAAATTCCGCATAACAAGGAGATGTGATACACCCATTCCTGGGAAATAGCAGTTTCAAAGAAGTGGGATGACCAGAAGGAAATTGACCCTTCTGCTCACGTCAAGGTGGCCTTCTTGCCCCTTAGTGTCTTAGTGTCAGACCTGGAGCCATGTTGTTGGGTTTAAACCTGAGTGCAACTTCAAGCATCCACATTTGCGGGATTCTAGAGGCCAGTACTTCACCAAGTTCATCACTGAGACATAGTTTGGGAATGGAGGTCAGTCGGCTAAAGGAGATGAAAGAGACAGGAGAAGGAGAAGGAGAAAAAAGTCTTTGAGACAAATGTGTTAAACTATGAGTTAAACAGGTTGTTCATTCACAGAAGTGTCACAATAAGCGATGAACTTGACTGAGGAAGCAAGTTAGCTCATTTTTCCCAAGGGAAATACCTAAGATGAAAAAGTGACCCAAGAAGATATGTGAGGCTTAACTACAGCTGCCCAGCAGCAGGACCCTTCAGCAGCACCTCAGGACTCCCAGGGTAAGACTGCTGCCATGGTGCCCAGAGGCCATGGCTGGAGGATGCTGTCCCATGCACTCATGTCTCCTCATGGGTCTCAGAGACCTCAGTGCCCATGCTACAAAAGCAGATGCCTCCGGGGTAGACATCTCCATGCTGCCAGTGGCAGCCCTTACGATGGTGTCCAGCCACAAAGCAGCTGAACTGCCTTCTTGTAAACAACCTCTACTTAACTAACAGAGCCACAACTTGTTGGGGACAGTGAGGAGATGTAGAACCCCAGAATGTAAGAAGTTAATGTGTATGTCAAACACTGATAGCTGGATGGCTGTAGAGCCAACCAAGGATTGTTGGTAATAACATGCCATGAGAAACAAGATGCAGCTGAAGAAGGGGCCACGCAGAGGTTGGGCAACACTTTTCCAGGACAAAGATCCTTGTTCTAGCTCCTGGAGATAAGCACAACACAGTACTACACAAGTGCAGGAATGAGCCCTAGAAGTGGGCAGGAATTGTAGGGGGGGTCAAGACCACCAAATTCCGCCAAAGCACTCCCACCCATTTTCAAAAAGGTCTGAAAGAATGGACTGCGCATTCAACCTACCCCTTTATCCAAAACCCACCGCCTTGTGCTTATATAGTAGATCAGGGACTAATATATCAATCTCCATGCCAAGTGTGTAATTTTCTAATAGAACTTTGTGATGTTTTGTGAACCCTCTGACTTCTGTCATTGTTTTCAACCACAAGCATTTATGAATCTTCAGTGCTTCCTTCCCCTTAAGGGTGGGACACAACAGTGGGTGCTGAAAAATAAAACAGGCTGGGAGGAAGAAGTGTAGAAGGTAGATATCATGCTTCAAAGTGATCAGAGGCCAGCTCAGTGGCTTTCTCCAGGAGGCACGTGGCCTCCCTCTACCTGCCCCAAGCTTTCCACTCACCTCACAGAGTGCCAAGAGCTCTGCTGGGACCCCAGGGCTACTCAGGGCCCCAGGCCTCCACCTCAGGGCCTGTGGTGCCCAGGAAAAGTGCATCACAAGGCCTAGGGCTAGCTGTTTGCACACAGAGGAGAGGACAAGGGCTGCTCTCAGAGGTGCTCATGGTTTATAATATCAAACTGTCCCTGACTCTTACATTCCTCTGGACAAAGGTTTTCACACTTGAGACCCCCAGTGTTTTCCTTCCTATTATCATGATTACAGAGCATGTAATCTCCCTTCTCCTCTTTTTTTTTTGCCTTTATTTGATCTGTCATCAAGGAGCTGTTTTCTCCCCTGGCCACTCCGCCCCTCCCAGCCCTGGCCATCTCTGGGAAACATGCTCAGGCACACATGGCCTTTACTGTAAGGCATCCCTCAAAGCAAGTTAAAAAAAACAAGATCAAAAAGTCACAAGTGTAGCAGATGTCAAGTGGTCCCTCAAGACCTCTACTTAACCCCTTCCTCAGGCTTTGCTGGACATCAACAAGAAATCAATCAGTCGGAAAAGCAAAGCTTTTCTAAAACTTTACAATGTTTTATTATAAATCAGGGGTCAGTTTATATATCCCAATGCCTTCTCAACTGCAGGAAACATTTAAGGAAGCCAGAACTGGCTTAAAACCCTGGCTATGAACATGCTTTCTTCTAATTGGGGTTGTTTATGACTTTATGTAATAAAGTTTGACATTGCAAACTGTGAACACTTTTTACAGTATTTCCTTCTCTTTCTACCCCTGAAATGTCATCTAAAACCAGGTGTGTGAAATGTCTGTGCAGCAGTTAGGCAATCAATGCCTCTTATCTAAATGACAGAGATGTATGGGGCATTTAAAGCCTAATGATTATAAATGGGGGAGAAAATAAGCGTGGAGGAACTTTTCCATCTTTTTTCTCTAGGTACAGTATGCCCTGCAAATTTATCATATTCTCCACAAGCACCTTAGGATTGCCTACAACTCCTTATGCAATGAAAAATTGCAAACTGTTTTGCAGAGGGAAAATAACTTCTCAAATTGCAGCTTTGTCTACAGTTTGAGGAACACTGCTCAAGTTAAAGCTAAAAAAAAAAATGTAATAAAACACAGTAAGTCAGCCGAAAATGTAGAAAACTTTGAAAACAGTTTGTTGGAACAAACCACTGAAAAATGATTTTCCTGTGAACACAGTGGGCTTTCAAAGCCCTCTGAAGACTGGAGAAGAGGTGGAAGCAGTTCTACTTATGTATTTTATTCTGAGTCAGTTTTGGTTTACAGCTGCTGGTTCCAGTTCAGCAATCAGTTCTACCCTGGCAGACCTTTTCACCTAAGCAGAGATCCTGTGAGGGCTTTTCATCTCTGCACACGTAACTCCCCCAGTTAGATCAGATTGCAGGATCAGGGCCTGAGCATGAATTCATCCAGTCCTCACAGGAAATGCTTGACTCAGCCAAAGAAGTGTAACTCAAGAAACAGCGCTCTACTTCACATGGAAAAAACAACTTCACTGAATATATTCATTTCTTGCATTCTGTCACTGCAATCAGCAGCAACAAGAAAAAGTGACATTTGCTACTTCTCTGACATCCCAGTCCTCTTCCAGGATCATTTTGGAAGGGTAAAAGTACAACTGAATTCTGTGCAAGCGTGGAAGTCTGTAATTATGGCTCTTCGTGCATGATTGGCATCTTGATTTTGTTTAATGCAGTTTGATCTTTATCTACCTGATTACAGGCACAATGAGAACGATGACCTTCATCACTACCTTTCCACCCTCAGCAGTCTGGGGATATTCAGCCCATGGTCTGTCTTATCACTAGCGATCCAGCTACAGTAATGGAAGTTTGTGTCCAGAAACTGCAGCACATGTACACTTCATCTGCTCATGCATCACAGCCTTATGCCGTTGGAGGATCTCAGCCACACTAACACATAACAATGCATGCACAGCAGCTTCAATGATAGATGTACTTTCAGCAGGTCTGCCTAAGTTGAACCCTCTCCCTGTAGTTTTCTCCTCGTAACTTATGTCCTCCACAGAAATGTGACTTGTCTGCTGACTGAGGAGAATGAATTTGATGTATCAACGCATATACTGGGAGACATAAACAGATAGAGAACTGAAAGGTGAGAACCTAAAACATGTGAGCTAGCAAGGATTAGATCCAGCATCGTGGACCCAGAACGCTAGAGGACACAGTGTGACGTGCAAAAGGAGCAGGCCAATATCATTACACAAAATCTGAGCTGCAGTTAGTAGTCACAAGGTGAAAGGACACACCATGCTCAAGTGTGCATAAAATGGTGCATATCTCTGCTGATATTCAACTTTGCATGAGCTCTAGGCCAGTGTTGACAATACTGGGACAGTCATATAAATGTGTCTATGGATCTAAGCATGTGACTGCAGACTCACTGGGATTTTCAAACATATCTGGCATCAGTTTATCCTAGGTCTTTGGCATTACATTTGCCTTGGTGTATCTGAAAAGTTCAGAAGCATCTATCTATCTATCTCCTAAGACTACTAAATACCTTTGAAAAGCTTGCACGTTTGTCTGGGGTTTGTGGAATATCGAGGCCCATCAAATACTTCTCTGAGTACCTTCAACATGCTTCTAGGTAAGACAAACAGGGCCAAATCTTTTCTCCTGTTTTTTGTTTGTGTGTTTTGTGGTTTGGTTTTTTTTCTAAAATTGTCCTAAAAATGGCCGGAACATAGCTGGGATTCTCAGTGCAATGAGACACAGCATTCATGTATGCTTCATAAGAGCGTTATGTATTGTTCATTTAACTCCTGTAGCTAAGGATCATATTTCTGTGCCATTTATAAATAAAATACTATCAAGTCAGCTTCTCTTTTTTTCTTCATGTCCAAAGAGGATAAAAATATAGTGCAGGTGCAATTAATCTTCTTTTTAAAAAAGCAGTTTACCTTTCTCTAAGTACCTCCACTATAGCATAAGGGGAGAGAAAAAAAAAAAAAGAGAAAGAGAAATAGCATTATTTAGTGCTACAGGATTTCTCTCTTTAATCAAAAGCATTTGATGGTTGAACATTAATAACATGTTTGTCAGTAACAGTAGTCTGGTTCAAACACCATTCTTTGAACTCAAGTATCATATTTGGGTACATTGCAAGTCCACAGTGATTTTTACACAGCGTTTTATTTTACCCTTTCCTTGTGTCGAGAGATTCAAGTTACATATGAACTGACAGACAGATGCAACAGATCCTCTGCAGAGAATAATGGTAGGCAATGGGTTTTGTAACTTTTCAAAGTGGGCTGCCATTTTTCAAATGTCTAACCTGGTGATGAATCTGCTATCATTTACCATTAAATGCTTTGGTCTCTGTTTTCAGATATGCTTTTTTTTTTCAACCTTGTCATGAAATACAAAGAATGACCAGTTTTGCTTTTATTAAAATCCATGCCAAAACCATAACAGACTCCAGCACAAGCAGGACAAAACCCAAAATAAACCTATGAAATCATGTCATATGGCAACCTAGTCATAACCTGGAAAAGACATGAGAGTCATGAACATCTCCCACAGCCATCAAAGTCTGTAAGAATTTCAAACTGATTATGTCTGGCATTTGAATGGCAACAAATAAATATTTAACAGTTTAAGGAGGTGTAGGTTTTTTGCCAGACCCACATAGGCTATCAGTCTTTGATCTTTGAAATTAAAGAATTATTCCTGGGGGATGGGGGGGAGGAGAGAGAGAATAGAAATTTTTAAAATATTTCAGAGAGTTTGGGGTTGTTTTGGTTTGTCTCTGATACTGGTGTACACAATGCAGAGAAATGACAGATTGATGGTCACCACAAATATCAAAGAATATCACCTGCTGGCCCAAATATGGCATACTCTTATGGTGTCAGATTCTTCTTGTCTTTTTATTATGGTTTACTTTAAAAGGTCAGAGTAGACTGAGAATCCCAATGAAATTCAATATCTCCATTTTATAAGAAATCTAGTAAGATGCCTTGAACAGGATAAGAAAACTGTATTTTGAGGACTGAAGTAATCCCAAAGGAGTCTTATTCTGTCCACAGATGAAATACAACAGATCCAACACTTTATTCATAGTCAAGCAATATTTTACTTCTTATTTTTAATTACAATTCTATTTCTACACTCTTCTATGTACAGAGCATACGCTTTGTGAGAGATACTATAAAGTAGTAGGAACAGTGGTAATTTCTCTTTGCACAATGTTTTCTTTATAGATGTAATTATAACAAAAAATATCTGTCCAAACTCAGGAAAGCAGAAACCTTGAATGAAAATGCACTTCTACTAGTAGCAATTTATTTGTCCACATTATCTCCTCTGTGAGGTATATGAGAAACAAGGGAATACAATCTCATTGAAGAATGAATGGTTTCCTCATCTAGGTTCCCACCAGCACACAAACCATAACCCCACTTTTCAGAATATTAGATTCTGTCCCACAGAACAATATGTCACACCATATCTCTTTGTCAAGCCATCTTTACCAGAATGCCAAGAAGCTTTCCCATTTAGCACTGTGACAAGAGAATAGCCTCATTTACTCTTCTCCTACCTCTGATGGACATGTTTGCCCTTCAAAGATTGTTGGCTTTTTAGTGTATGCATGAAAATACGTGAAAAAGAAGTCAGAGTCCAAGACAAATGTCTCCCAAATTTTAAAGATCACTTCTGATGGGGAAAAAAATGTGTGTTTCTTTTCCAGGCTGCTTGCTTTCCTTCACCTGGGACAATGTCATTTTCGAGGCTGGAGAGAGGACTTCTTTCACAGATAATCTTTGCCACCTATAATCACTCCTTAGACACTGTTTTTTTATGTTTGACTCTAGTCAATGCACTTAGTCCCTCTACTCTCCTAAGCACCAAAACTGCATGCAGTTTCTTCCAAAGAAAGAAAATAGTCTTGTCCCTTTTGCTGGGCAGTTGACCCATGCCTGATGATAAAATACAAGCAGCATTAAGAAAAAAGGCAGCTTTAGAATTACATATACAATTTCACTTTTCAGCACATTCTGCAACAAAAAGTAGAACCATCAGAAAACTATGCGCAATGAAGGCAGTATGTTCTTAGAGCATCCAACATTTCTGACAGGACACCTACAAAATCCATATCCCTTTTTCTTCTTTTTTCTATTTTCCACCATTTCCACCAGTAGTCACTCCCTTCAAGCCACAGGTGGAAACCCTTGAGGTGTTCTTCAATTATTTGTTCGCATATGATGCTAGCATCATATTTTTGGGTGACATGGGTTCTGAGAAGCAGCTGAAAAGATGAGGCAGCCTCTGTGAGATCCCCTCAGGACAGTTTTCCTCTGCCATGTCCCTACATTAATGCCAATGAGATAATAGGAGGAGTGAGATCATGAGATGCTGTAGACTGTTCTTCTTGGCTGATATACAACAAAACAGTCTCAGACACTGACTGCAGCATCAGGGTTGTGTACTGAGAAGTGTAATTCAGGGAATTATAACCAGGTTCCTGATTCAGCTTCATATTTTTCCCTGAACTGGCTAAAATCCGGCAACAGGTGGTAGGTGATTCAGTCTATTGTGTGTGACAGAAGCAAAAGTCTTCAGAGGCAGAAGCAGGCAGCAGTTCAGTTGCCAAAATAATTTTCTGATGGATCAATGTGGAATACTTTAGTCTATTCAGCTGCCCTTTAAATGAGTTCAGTTACCTTCACCTTTACCATTCCTTTGGATTTAGGTTCCATGTCTGTTCCCAGACAAGTCAGTATGAAAATAATGCCTGTCAAGAATTGCAGCACCTTCACACCTCTTGGGCCCTCTCTCAGTGGAAGGAGTTAATGCTTCTGTGGGTGAACACTGAGAACATCCGAGCAGAGTGGTCTGGGATGGTAATCAGCTCTCCTGAGAAGTCATTGTAGCAGCTTTGGCATCTAAATCTTCAAACTTTGGCAAAGGAATGATAATCTCTAAAATGTAGGATAAATTCCTGTCACTAGAACCCCAGTCTGGCCTGATTTTGTCATAAAAGATATCCTGTTTGGACTACAGGAAAATGTAGAGTATACTCCATTTGTGAGAAAAATCATCACATTTTCTTGACTAAAACATTAAGATTTACAGAAAACATACTTAAACCTTCATTTCTATACCTCAGCACAGGATAAGTTCAGTATAACTTTTTTTTTTACCTTTTTAACTTTTTTTAATCTTTTTAACTTTTAAGCAGAAATTAATTTCAACTTTGACAAATCTGATGGGATTTTCTCAGATTAAAAATGGCAGAGCTATCAGAAATGAAGTGAAGCTTCAAATTTTGTGACATATCCTACTCTACCAAAAGAGCTCTGACTAGGCTTGTGAATTTAGGTGTAATGGCTGACAGTGCATTAACAGTGCTGGAAAGCACCTACTTTCAAAGCAGGAAACATGGCGCAAATCTGTTAGCATTGGTTTTACCTTGGACCTTCATCTGGTTCTCACTGAACCAGCTGCATGGGGAAGAGCACAACTCTGTGACTGTATTTAATCCTGACCCTCCTGGGGCTGTCACATACCAATTACTGCTAACTCTGCATGGACACTGACACACTACAGGAAATTATGGTTTATGTAACCAAACCCATTTTTTTGTTCAGATTGTGAAGACTGTTGGTGCTGCTGATTGAGACCTGAAAAACTTACTTTTCCATAACTTCTTCTTTTACAATTGTTTTTCAGTTTGGTTTGGTTGGGATTGTTTGTAGTAATCACTACATCACCTTAAAATCTTACAATATATAGATATATGTACACAGTAACAGCCAGGAATCCTGAAACTGTTTTCAGTGTTAGAAAGGACAGTGTACATGGGGCACAGAAGTAAAATCTATGTCATATGCTGAGTTTGCTCTCTCTCTGTCTACACTCAGGACTGGACGTGAAGTTTGAAACAGGTCCATTATTGCTGGTACATGAAATTGGAAACTGAGAACACTGAAGGAAAAAAAATCCAAAATTTAAAACAATAATCACACCAGCTCTGGAATATGAAAGATAATGCATTCAGCAGCTGCATGTTCTTCAGATTGCACTAAAACAGCTGCAAAACCACTGTATGCTTCAGTAGGAGTGAGATAAAAAAGACAAGCCTGCATCTTAATCATAACGTACACAGGCCACCACATACACTACCACAGCACTTTTCAGCAGCAGCCAGCTAGAAGAAATCAATTACTTCCTAAAAGAGCACTGGACACATTGTTAGCACAGAAAAGTGTTGTTTTCATGAAGTTTCTTTTCAAGAGTTATAATCAGGTTTCTGACAAAATTACAGGTTCACGCATTGCCAAACTGCATAAAAATTACTGACTTCTGCAACAAGCAAATTCCACAGGACCCAGCTCTTCTTCTGGAGGAAGAACAAGGGATACAGCTGTTCCAAGGACAGTGCTTCAGCAGTCTTCCCTGAATGCAGCAAAGAACTCAAGATGAGATTAGAGAGTTTATATCACTTATACCCAACTGCTAAGCCTAAGCAAAGCTGGCGCTCCCCTTTCACAAGGATAACAGTACAGAGAAGAGTAGAAATCACAAAGGGGATGGTGGCTCTGTAATTCTGCAGAAGAAAATGCATAAATAAAAGACAAAGGAGGTAAATGATGGGCTGGAAAAAAATCTGAGGAGAAACTCGTATGAGGCAAAGATTTGAAAATATTTATCATTTTATTGGAATGGACAGATACTACAGGCTTTCTCACCTGGCTCACAAACACATCACACCTACATATGGAAAAGAGTGTATAAGGCAGTATCCCTATACAGAAGACAAAGAAGTGTAACACTCTGTATAAAAGCAATTAACTCATGATAATCAGACTTCCACAAGAATATATCAAACTGGAAGACCATAGGTTCTCTACATGGACTAAGAATGGACCTGTGAGGGAAAATGTGAAGGGTAAATTAAGCTACAGAAGCAGACCATGTGAATATACAGCAGCAATTAAGGGCATAGGCTGAGCATTGGAAAGACCCCTACCACCGCACACTACCTCCTTTTCACCTTTGCAGAGGTATTCACACTGCAGGGCAGTAACAACAGACTATGCTGGTCACAGATAGAAAGCATGGAAGCAACTCAGCAGCCCAGGAACCAAGGCAAGGCAAATATCTTTTGCCTGAGGACAATTTGTGCAGCTCAGCACAAATTCAAAGGGGTCCATTCATATTCCACTTTTTCCACATTCCACCTTTACACAATGCAGACATTTAAGGGCAGAAACAGGGCAGCAGAACTATCACAGTGTTGTGGGTTAGAGGCGGTGTTCCCCAATTGAGTACTTCCATGAAAAAGAAAACCACAAACAGCTCCCTTCTCCCCTCCAGTGGGAGGCACAAAAGGCAGAGATTACGACTGAGATAAGAACAATTTATTGGAAACAGCTATGAGATAAGAAAAGGAACAGTAACTGCAGCAATACTAATAACACCAGTGCACAAAAGAGAGGGAGATTTAAATGCAAAATGCTCATCGAGCTTAGACAATGAACAATGGGGGATGGACCCTACACCTGCCACGTTGTCAGGACCGGACCTCACGCTCACCTCACTCGGAAACACGAATCCCTTACTACCATCCTCCGGTGGTGATATGGGTGGTGTAGAACAACTTAGACGTGCCTGTATGGCTCCAGACTCCACCCCCTCGTGAGTACTGTGAAAAAATTAACTCTGTCCTGGCCAAAACCTGGCCAAAACAGGCAGAGACAGATAAATATGCATAGCCAAGGAAGGTTATGAAAATGAGCTGAAGTGTTCCAAGAGGTAAAGCATGGAGATCCTTTTCCAAGCAAATTATGCAGGACTATCTATGCAAATACATAAATCACTGCAGTGTAATGACGGATCACTGGGTCTCAATGTGACATTACAAATTAACTCCTTGTCTCCAGTGCTAAATTCTAACCACTGGCATGTAGGATGGAGACATGAGCACTGTTGTGAAACACAGCAGAACACAAGCTGATAAGCAACCAGAATCCATTAGGATAGGCTCTTATGAAATCACAGGTGCAGAAAAAACACTTTTGATGACAACCTGCTGTCATCACAAGACTAGCACCCATTACATCAACCACACCTCCTGTTGAGAATCCACCAGATTTTTTAAAACGTGGAAGTAGAGCTGAGGGGAAAATAAATTGACTCCCAAACAAATAACGTGGGGGAGTGGTGAGTGTGCAGGAAGAAATACGACCTTGGAACATTTTGCATTAGTTGACTTATGACATCAGATGTAAGGAGCACAAATAAAATACTAACAAGGTTAGAAGGCCATGGGTACTGTAGTAAATTTTGCTATCTCAAATGAATATGGCAAAAGGCTGTTATGATGGACAGCTTCCTGAAAGAGAAGGCAGAAGATAATGCATGTAGCAACATGAAAACTCTGTTCAGAGGAAGTGCTTAACAAAACAGACTATGCGGGAGACAGAATAAGGGCTGAATGTTGCATTTTCTTGGCTTCTTCTCTTTTCTTATTATACATGACAGAAAACAGAGAATGCTGTTCCCACTGAGGGCAACAAATCTCTGGAGATCTCTCCAGGCACTTACTGGAACAATTGTAGTGCAGATTGCTTGTGTTGAAGTTAAAAGTTAAACAAAATTCTAACTTTAAACACATATTGGAAAATATGCTTGGGCAAAACAGAGTCTTCAGGGCTAGCCGACGAGTCAAATGATTAAAGTTCTGCTTGGAACAGTTCATAAAACAATTCCCAGTTTGGGCCTAACAAACTTCCTTTGTCACCTGTGGTTTTTGTTAGCTACCTTCTACCCTTCCAAGAACAAACTTGTACTTTCTGCTTGTCATCATTAAGTGAAATGGAAAGCTTTTGTTAACCACTTTGAGTTGTTTGACTGTGATGAAATAGTTTTGATTCGAGAATGTTTTATGTTACTTTCCAGAGTCTATTTTTCTTTTTAAAGGTAATATGAGACCATAGGTTAGATGTAGAGTTTTCTTAAGTAAAGTCATTTGTCCAGAGGCAATAGATACCTCAGTGAAGGAAAGGCTATCTGTCTATGCTTGCTGTTTGTCCTCTTCATAACATGAAATGCATTTTACCTGCTGTGTTTCCAATACCATCAGCAGTCACGACTTGCCATTGACCCCTTTAAGACAAGTACATGCTCTTAATGTGACCTTTGTAATTTCCTATGAAACAACAGACCTGAACTACTTTCTGGGTCTGCTCTGAGGGGATTTATAACACCCCACAGGCAGCAAATACACATGTTCATAAGTTTGACATGGAAATAGAGAAACCAGGAGTGAAAAGTTTGTAATAGAGAGCTCCACCTATCCTAAGCAATGCAATTCAGGTCCAACCTGCAGAATGAAGGGGGTGATGGACAAAACAGAAGATATTCAAGACAAAATTGAAGGGTTTTATTTGATATTTTCAAAACTAAACCAACTCCATTTTGAGGAGTTTGGTCCCTTAAAGGATGATTATCTAGCATTACTGAGAAATAATGTGGGTCAGGTATATCAAAGGCTAGGAGGCAACTGCAGATGAACTGGCCAAAAGAAATATTCAAATAGCAACCTCACAAGTTTCAAGGCACATCTAAGTTTCCATCACACAGTGGGTACTTATTCCTCAGGGACCACATTTAAGGAAAGTTGGAAAATACATGGCTTGAGGCATGTGGATTCCTTTAGTATGCATACAGTGAGAAAACAGAAGAGTACTAACTTTTGAAGACTCACAGCAGAGATCGAAAAAGCAAGAGTCAATTCAGATCAGGGAAGCTATCAATAAACTAGCTGAGCATTGTTACAGATCTCTGTGAGAAAGATCCTTGGCCTTCAATATCTGCTGTCTAGTGGACAAGGAAGTGATTGTCAAGGTAAGCTCTGAGAGTTGTGGCAGTACAAAAACTTAATTCCTCCTTTTCCTCTCCTGGCTGAAGGTACTGCTTCCAGAAATACTGCATGGACAAAGTACTACTTCCATAATCTCTGCTGCTGCTTTGCTGCTCCATACCCCAAAGGAAAAGTTCAGAACTGATCATTTTATATTTCCTTGATATTTACCTCTGCATCTGTTTTAAAACAAATAATTAATACCAACAATTAATAACCAATGTGTATTTCATCTCTATGTACGAATTCTTACATACTTTACAAACCTGATGATTCATATGCATTTTTTTAAATACAAAAAATCAGGGGGATAAAAGCCAGACATAACTGTCCATTGAAATTTTTCATAGTTGAAATAAGTAAATAAATTAACACATTAAAAGATAATCCTAAGAAAAACCCAATGCTATTTTTAATGTAAAATTTGGTTTGTTTTTTTTTTTATCTTTGAAACCCTATATCAGAAATTAGGTAGGGCAAACATATAAAGACATGGAACAATTTAGATTGGATGGGACCCTGGATGCTTGTGAACTGATACTCTGCTCAAAGCAGGGCCAATATTGAAGTCAGATTGCTTGCCCATGCCAAATCAAGTTTTTTATACCTCCAGTGACAGAGATTTCTCCTGGCAGCCTGTAGATTAACAAAGCCTGATCCTTCTTGACAAGAGACATAGATAAAGCCGCAGCTAATGCATATTGCCTAATATATGAGGTGTTACTTGTACAGATGTGTGAACAAATAATTCTTAAATCATATTAGAAATCTTTCATTTACTTTTCAGAAATTACCTCTAAGGTGGTCCTTTTCATTCCTCCTAGGTAATCTTACAGCCTGAGGGTCTGAGGCCAGATTTCAGCAAATAATCTGACTGACCTAAGATTACCTCATTTAATCTCCCTTTTTTTTCCAGCTCAGCCACAGATATTGCTTCTCTTTCTTTGCTGTTTCCAAGTTTGGGAGTTGGTTGGGGTTATTTTCACTGCAGAAGTTAGTGGCACTGTCAGACTGTTCACTTTCATCATTGATATGGTACCTTTTTAAAATAGCCAAAGACCTACCATGGTCTTGGCATTGCTGATATCATTAGTTCAGAGAGGTGAATCTGGGTGGTCACTTTTGTAGACTCATTATATTTAAACCAAAGAACAGTCTGCATGTTTTTGCTGAGATTCACTAGCACCTAGGTCTCTCTGTTTTGATTGCTTATGTCCATGTTTTTCTTTAATATGCAACTACATGCTAGCAATATCAGATCAGCCCTGGGCAATACAATCTTCTTTCCATTAGAACAATTACACTGCAACTAGAAGTGCTATCACAGCAGTGTGCCAGCTAAGAGGGTGACTGCATTGAGAGGAGCAACCTCTGTATTCAATCTGAATCAGAACTGTCAGTTACTGTGTAGTGACCAGGAAGAATTTGTTATAAAAATAACATTTGTGTACTATAAACTGAGCATGTAAAAAAGAACTTAAGTTCTACTGCAAACACACTTCCTCATGTCTCATGTTAAATTAAATACCAGAGAAGTTCTGGAAACACCCAAGCAATTAACTTTGTGTTTCCATAAACTCTACAGACACAATATGACGGATTGTGGCCAGGGTTGAGTGAATATTTTTAGTTGAAATCCAAACCCACTTAAACCAGTTTCATTCAAATTAGTCAGTTCACCATGCATGTTCTGGTTCAAGGTGTAACTGCAGAAATGTGATAAGGGAGCAGCTTTCTCCTGTGGTCTTTTTCTCCAGCCATTCCGTCTCCAAAGCAGTCGCTGTCACCATGTGCTCTGTACTTCCACACAGCAGTGCTCACCGTGGCAGAGAAGCTAAGAAACCAGAACAGGGTAGGGACTCCAGTCCAGGTTTTCTGCAGCACAGTGGGTGTTGCTGGCAGCATGAGGAGGGACAGACATACCACCTACACTCTGTGGGGATCATGGGAGGGAGCAACAGTGCAAGGAAAACTGCACATCAGAACCCAGAGCCAGATAGACCGGGAAAGCAATAAGGCTTTGTCTGGGTGACGTTTTCTGATGTTTGAAAAATGAAAGCAAAAACTGAGAAAAGGATTTGTAGAGGCAGCATGCTGAAGGAAAGCTGTGATGGAGACCGAAGAGAAAGAGAAGAGGATGAAATGGTGTTCTCAGAAGGGGAAAGGAATGATGACAGACTCAAAAGAGGGAGCAAGGACAAAAAGATGAACAAAGGAGTAGGAAGCAAAAGAAAAATACAGCAGATATTTAGGCCTTATGCAGACTACCATATAGTCGCATAGACAAGGCTGACATGACAAAACCCTCAGTGGAGATGCAGCACCCACAAGAAAAGAGGAGACTGAGGCCATACAGAAGCTCCAGAGCTTCCAGACACTGTCTCCTATTTTGGTCTCTTTTAATCACTAGTGAGTGTTGAGCCAGCAGCCTCTGAGAGAGCTCGTGTACATTTTTGCATGGACCAAATGCAAAACTGGTAAGCCAGGAGCCTCAGCAAGGCCATACATTGCTATCCTCCATACCAGTCAGAGACCTGAAGCCAGAGATCTCCCTGAAACCCAAATATGCAAGCAACCCTAGAATCTTGGCGGTTGTTCAACAGTGAGGGCAAGCAACCTCGGGGCCAGCAAGCCAGAGAGATATTAGTGTTTACCTTTGACATCAGCCTCAATTTTGAAAGTCACAGATACCACTAATACCCAAACATTTGCTAAGCAGACCTAATGAGACTCTGATAATGTAATTACTAGTTTCTTGACATCATCCTAGCAAATTTGGGGTCACCCCCAGAGCATGTGAGAGTGTGCTTGTGTCTACGTACTTCTGCAGTGCCTGAGATCTGCAGCTAGTCTTGCTTCTGCTGTAACAGTTTCCTTGGCATGCTCATGCCTTTCTTTTGTCTCCTTTCATCCCTTTCCACCTTTGAAGACCTCCTTTTAGATATGCTTGACTTTTAAGCTATTTCCCACATACTGGTTCTGTGGTCTTTCTTTATTATTTTTCTTCTTATTCTCCCTAGGTTCCATATGATCGTGTTTCATTTGTTTATTTGTCATTATATGCCAATGACTGACACCTCTAATCCTGCACTCATTCCTCTGTTCAGGACTTTAGGCACTGCGGGGGTGAGGCACTTTACAAATCCTGCTATTATTATTTATGGGAACCATGCTGTTCTAAACAAAACATGAAAATGATACTCAGCAGACCTTGATTTTATTCCAGCACTTTATTAACTATAACTGTGAAACAGTCAAATGCATTAAAAATATGATGTAGTGAAGAAGTTTATTAACAAGGGAAAAACTGACACTAGTCATAACTTGAGACTTGAGTGAGCTAACTGGCAAAACATTCTGATTTATTTTGCACAGGGAAAATATGAGCACTGCATATTTACAGCAATGACTGAAGGTAAGTACATTCTGTAAAGTGCTACTGAAATGTATTTCCTTCATTTCCTTGACAGTGAAAAGAGGCAATGAATGCCTTAAACCACAGAAAATATTTATAAATGGAGGTCACATTCATCTACTGCAGCATGCAGAGTGGCCCATATTTTCCCAGGTTCAGCTAGAGTTTATGGGAAATTATCTTGGAGGTTTTTCTCCTGGGCTGTGCAGCAGGTCACTGCCAACTGGGCCCTACAATGGTTGGCCTCACAAGGATGACAAACTGGTATTACACCTCTGACAGGAATTACTTACGGAAGAAAAGCAAAATGTCGGGCTGCTGAATGGTTTTCCTGCAGCAATTCACACCGCCGTCCTTTTTCTGGATGGGGTTCTGAGCAACCTGGTCTAGTGAAAGTGCCCCTGTCCGTGGCAGGGGGGTTGAAGCTAAATGATCTTTAAGATACCTTCCAACCCAAGCCATGCTATAAGTCTATGACTATCACAAGAAATTAAGTCTTTGCACCTCAAGTCCTTATACACTTTGAGGAACAAGCAACAAAAGGAAAGACAATTTACCACAGTCATACACACTGCCACTCAGATCCAAAAATGTAATAACTTTTGTTACATTCCTTTCTACACCTTGTAAACAATCCAGCAAAACAACTTCTGGGACCTCCCATTAGAATCAGCTAATATTAGATACATAGTTGAAAGTACTACTAGGAAGCAAACTCGAACTCCTTCTCTGTAGCAGTCTCACCGGAAAGGTCAGTCCTCTGGCAGCCAGTACAACAAAATATACACTCGTTTGTGTCAAGCCATGTCAAACACTGCCCAGGATTTCAGTGGCAATGGAGGGCACTCACATCAAAAACTGAATGTTGAACTCAGTGGTTTCCTATGTACTTTCTTTCCAAAGTTTCCAGAAAAACAACAACAACAACAACCCAGCACATTAGAACAGATAAACAGAGATTCAAGACCAAATCTTTTTTTCTTGTTGACCAATGTTGCTAAAACTTCATTTAGAAAAGAGAAAAAATACTTCAGGCTAAAGAAGTTCTGCCTTTGGGTGTCTATCTGAGAAAGAGTTTCTGCATCATTTATGCCAGGTTTTTTGCCACATATTCTGCTGGAAAAGCTGAGTCTCTATTTTATACACATTTTTGTTATGTGCAGCCAGACTAAAATCCTTGTGATACACCTGTTTACCAGAGGGAATGTAGGACCAGCTCAGAAAGATGCCATAAAATGTCAGAAAAACTCTAAAGCAAAAGCGTTTTGTCATTTTCTGAGTGAAAATTGAACCATCTGTCAATATCTAGATGAAAAACTGGAACAGTGTTTCCAGACAGCTTTACTGACACACATACAATTGTTGGGAGCAGAATGCAGGTGAAGCACTGCAGAAAGTGGAGCTGGCTTGCAATATTTAGGGGCAAGCAAAAGGTGGTGCAGGTCTCTGGAGAGGTGAGGAAAGCAAGGAAAATACAGAGCACTGTGGCGCAGCCTTCCAGAGCCCGGGCGAGCACGGCACCGCACACAGGCTGGGCCAAGCTTGGGCAAGCCAGAGCCTGCCAAGTCCATCCCCTATTCTGTGCTTCTCCCTGGATTTCCACCAAAACATCCCAAGTGGTCTCCCTGGCCTGAGGAGCCCTGGACCCATTCACACTGCCTGAAAGTCCAGCCAGAACAGCCAAACAACACTTTTATGAGTTTGCCTTGGCCAAGAGTGAAAAGCAATCTGCAAAGAGAAGGTTAGGGTTTACTTTTCACTTAAGAAAAAGGTCTCCAGGTATTTTAATACATTTTGGCTATATTTTTGCTTGCTGTTGATTATGATAATCCTGTGGAAGCTTGAAACTGGAATATGTTTGATATCTGATATATTCCTTTCTATCAATACTGACAACTGCTGATTTATTATTATGGTAGGTCTGTAAGAAACACAGATGTTCATAAAATTATATTTTTCTCTATAAGAAAAAAAAATCAAAAATTATACCTGCCTGAGTTTATTTTTACTTTTTCATCTTTTTCAAAAAGATGTTTGTCCAGGTACTAAAAATCAAGAAAAAAAATATTTTGGAAGGGAATGATGTTTTGTTTCTTTAAGGTAACAAGTATTTGGAGGAAGATTTCCATTTCAATGGAAAGATATTTTCCCCAGGAAATATTCCAATAATTTTTTTAAATTATATCTTTAACAAATACTGTTTAACTGCAATCTGTACTTCTTACTTGCTTTCAAACAAACTTAAGAAAACAACACAGTAAATTTTGCAGTTAAATACAAGTAAATGTAAGCTACATTTTGAATCTAGAAAAATATCCTTAAAAAATGTAACTACCACTGTTATCTCATCATGGAGTCCAAAAAGGCACAT
Organism: Pseudopipra pipra; assembly: GCF_036250125.1. Classification (NCBI taxonomy): domain Eukaryota; kingdom Metazoa; phylum Chordata; class Aves; order Passeriformes; family Pipridae; genus Pseudopipra; species Pseudopipra pipra. The sequence continues at coordinate 24,306,915 of NC_087581.1, read as the reverse complement.
GAAGATAGATTTAGACTAGGAAATAAAATGAGTTGCATTATAATTCAAAATATTTCTTAAAATCAAATACAAAATTTTTTAAAAAGCAGAGGAAAAATTATCTTTTCATTTATCTTCATTGCTTCAACATGATAGATTTTACACCACAATGACAGGTCCTGTTACACTTCCAAAGGCTCCTCTGAGCAACTGAGTTGTGACCACAGTGAGACAAATCAAGTAGCATAGCTCAAGTCCACCACCTCACATGAGCTCTTTAGTTTCTTGGCTCCTATACTTCCCTAAGCTGTGGAGTGGTGTATGAAAAATGTTGATTTCCTCTAAAAAGTAAAATTCTTTCCATGGAGTTGTTCAGTGATTTATTCTTTTCAGGTACAACTGAGGGTAGAATTATGCTGAGTTGTGATTTTGGTAGCATTTGCTTTGGGGAGTGCAGGTGCAATTGGTCATAATTGCGCTTAGAAGCTGTTCTGTGTGGTTTCTCACCCAAGGCAGTAAATCAGTCATGGCAGAGCAAGCCCAAGCCAATACCTGAGATGTTAGATACAGTATCAGGAACTTCTATGCGTGAAAAAATATGACACCTTTACATCACAAAAAAATGGATCACTGAAGAGAACTAGGCTGTGGTTTCAAAATAAAAAAAAGAGTAAATCATTTTCCAAACAAAACAACATATAGTTGTATTTGGCTTTTCTTTAACGGTTTTGATGGGATGTCACTTTTACACATTTTTAAAATATAATCACAAGCTTTTAAAAGCTGTAATTTCTTTAAATTTGTGGACAAAATAGCTTCCCATCAAAATCCTGTCTTGGAAAAACTGTTCATAATATTAATGTTCTAGAAGGGAAGTGAGCAACAGTATTTAATCAAATCACCAAAAAAACCCTTATCCCAGAAAAGAAGGATCCCAGTTTGGCACTTGAAAAGCTTCCAGGGAGAAAAGCGCATACCGCAAAATAAACACTTCCAAGTGGCACAGCTGGATACTAGTATCAGTTACATGTTCAAGGATTTCTCTTATGACTTTTCTTACCCTTTTGATTTGACTAGAGCAGAAAAAATTTCAGATACAAGATGAGTTGCAGGTCTAGTAGCCTGACAGTCATTTTACTCTTCAGGATCGCATTGGCATTCACTGGTCTAAGGACCAAGAAGCTGGAAGACTGCCTCTGAGCTGCTTTTGCAAATGTTGTCTTCCCTTGAACCACACAACATGCCAGACAAACACTCCTGAGGCTCTGACACTTAGGAATTGAATGATCCAACACCGACAACTCACGTTAAGTACTTCTACACATTGAAAATTTAGTTTCAGCAAATATTTACATATATAGTTTTCTCCACATCTAAGTGAGTGCCAATCAAATTTGATGAATAGAATATCCCCGGGAAGGAAAAATTCATATATAAACAAGTTTGTCATGGGTAAAGCCAAATAATTTAACAGTTGAATACACCACTGTAGAAGGGATTTTTCACAGTTTGCTCAGCTACAATAAAAAGAAGCAATGTATACCACTATGTAACGTGTCATCTACTTATCTACCTGGTACCTGTAATACATGGTTGTCCCTGCCTGTTTCACAAGGTCATCTTGGCAATTAAGGCTTGAAACTGTAACTGTGTACACCCAAACTGAAAAGGGGAGAAATCAATGAGAACTGAAGGTGCTAGATTTCTGGATCACCCTGACGTATTGCTGGATGAGGTCAAAGGAGTTGAAGGATATGAGGAGGATGCCAGCTGTGGTGGAACATCAAATCACAAGTAAGATGCAATGAAGGAAGTGCAGGTTATGTCAAATTAGATTGCAACTGGGGAAACTGGGAACATGCCCATGTACATTGCAGTGTCTCAGCTGATGGGTAACTTCTTGAATTTTTGCTTGGATCAGATTCTGCCATAGTCACTCACAAGTGAAATACTGGACATGAAAAACAGACATAGTAGGAAAAAAAAGCCCTTAGTGGCTGCTCAGATCACTAAGTGCTACTAACGGTGGCTGAGGAGCAGTTTTAAAAGCCAGGTTTTGAAGTGAGAGGGATAAAGTGTTTTCCTTTATAAGAGTGCAGGGAATTTATGCAAGCAAGAAATGTCAGCCTGGAGAGGGACACTTCAGAAAGCAGCTTATGAGCATTAACACAGTTTTCACTAGCACATATACTGGGTAGTGGAAGATATCTCTTAAGAGCGGCAGACATTCTATTTTCTTGTTCTGAAAAGCAAACAAAACAAGTGCAGAATACATACTATCAAGTAGAATCTGCATCCGTACATTCTCAGTGACATGCCAAGTACAATTTGATCTAAAAGCATAAATAAAGAGACATGGTCACTAGGTGATAGAGCAGGAACAAAAACACATGGGTTTGCCACATGGAGTAAGCAAGCTGTCTCTTTTCTTGTTTGCATTTCTATTTCAGCAAATCCCATAGAAGCCATCCCTTGTCTTTACTCCTCCTTCCCTGTTCTCCCATTGACAGCACTCTCTTCTGTTCTGTTTCTGGAAACAAAACACTCGTGCTAATGATGCAAACTCATACATTGACAAGGTTCTGCTTCAGTGCAAAATTAGAGGGGGAAAAAAAGCCTTCAAGTTAAGGTGACTGACTTTTTATGGTGTCACATTCAGAGCCAAGACCAAGAAATCTTTTAGATGGAATGACTTAATAACTTGTCAGCAGAAAAGTCTTTCTCAGTATGAACTTTAACCATCTTCTCTTACTTGAAGACTCTACATGTAATATGTTGCTTATATATCTGAATATCACTTCTAAAAGATAACTATTAAATATTAATATTGAATAATAAAATATTTAATACTCCTTTCCCTTTTTTAGCTTTTTAGGGAAAGAGATCTTTAGTGAAGGTCTAACTCTGTACATTTATTACACTAATATCCTAAAAGGTAACTTATTCCAGACTGAAAAGAAGTCAATACATCTGAGAAAAATAATATATATTCAGCCATACAAACAGTTGTATGATCTTTCCTCTGTATTGTCTCACTTCAATTTATTGAGACTCCCTGTGGAACTAAGATTTTCTTTCCCTTCCAAATCAAAGAATTTTCTTTTCAAGAATTTTTATTTTAAAGCCCATGGTCATTAAAAGTTACAAAGTAGTATTGGAAAAGGTTCAATGGACCATAGATCATTTATGAGCTTTTCTGTCACAGCATCCAAGTCTGAGAAAAAGATTTGATAATGTTATTTCCTCTACTCTATTGTTCGTACTCCATATCTGAATACCAAAAATCCTTGAAGAATTTAAATATTTAAAAAGTTACAACAGAAGGAGTTACCCAACTCATTTATTTTGAAAGAAATTCAGCATACACTTTCAGTGTGTCAATTCTATCACTGTGGTCTTCCTTAAACACACAGACTCCTCTTCACCTTGTTGTCCTGCAAGGGAAACTGTCTCCCATATTAAACAGCTCACTCACTCTATTCATGTCTACAGTGTGCACAAAGGTTGTGAAGGCTCTTGCCAAAGTGGAGAGAGCCCAACAGAAGTGAGTCAGACATCTTCAGAGACAAATTTGACCAGGCCTTCTTTTTCTTGAGAAATTGAGTGTTCGGGCAGAAGAAAAGAGAGTCTATCTAAAAACAAAACAAAACAAAAAAGTAAAGAAATTTCAAGCCATGAACCCAGTACACATCATGAGGTTGACACTTCTCACTTTAGGGAGCAAAATCTTTGCTTAGAGATGAGTTTGGCTTACATAGTCTGTATTGCCTCTTGGTCTCCTTCCAGAGATGTTACATGGAAACTCTGTGAGTCTGAAGGGATGACAAGCTGGGAAAGACATTCATTTCCTTCAAAGGGCCATTTACTTTTCTTTCTGATCAGGAAACTGGCTAACAAATAGTAGAATTGAGTTCCTAGCCACTGCTGATGTTACTCACTTTTTGTTCATGTCTTGGGGGTGAGAGGATAACTTGTCTGGAGCATGCCTGGCAGGACTCAGCCCTAAACCTGAATACAGGTTGCCATAGCTCCTGCTGGCAGAGCACATAGCTCCTTGGGCTTCCTTCCCTTGCCTCTTCTTTACTTTATCTTCAGTTCTCACAGTCACTCATGCCTCATACTCTTCTTCCACTCTTACTGATCACCCCTGCCTTCCCTGCTTTTTTTTTCTCCTCCGGTGGTGAACAGCTCATGAGGCCCAGCAACTGGAGAAGGGCAGTGCCTAGGAGACTACCCACCACAACTTCTGACAGCAGCCCTTCTCCAGGAACAGACCAGCTCACGTGCTTGTGGGGCCAGTGTAGGGCATTGGCCGCACCGCACACCTTCTGTGAGGAGGCTTTCAACACTATAAGCACGGGTCAGGTAAAGCTTTGTGTCATGGTTTAGGAATGGTACTCCCCAATTTAGTGCTCCTACTGAGACTCTCCAAACTATGCTGCCACTCTCTCACTCCCCCTCCTCCTTCCCTTCCACCCCTTTTGTGGGAAGGAAAGAGAAACTGGAGGCATAAAAGGCAAAGATCACAGGTTGAGATAAGAACAATTCAGTGGAAACAGCAATGAGATAAGAAAATGAGCAATAACAGCAACAATATTAATAACAAAGTGTACAAAAGAGAGATTGATACGCATGCAAAAATGCTTCACCTGACTGCAGCCACACCACTCCAACTGCTCCATCCAATTCGGAACTGGCACCATCCAACTGCTCCTTCCAGCATTATCCACCACTATTATCCACACACTCCCTTAGCTCGGAACCAGCACCACACTTACTTGACCAGAAGGAACCTCTTCTCCTCAGAAGAGACTCCCCCTCCCCCCAGCGATTACACGAGGTAGTATAGAATAACCTGTGGGTCCTGGCCATGCCTCCTCCTGCCTAGTGCAAAAATTAACCATCCTGGCCAGAACAAGGATACTTGGCAAAAGCTCCAAGGCACATATTGGGGCAGCTCATTAGTGTAGTGAGTCCTGAAAATATTGGTGCCCAGTTACCAAGGTCTTCCATGTCATGCCACTAAAGGTTGTGAATTTTACCACAAATGCATTTCATTTGATATTGGGTACAGGTCTCCAGTTTCTGGGTGTTTTTCATTCTTATGGGGACATGGCAGTCCAAATTTTTGCATGTATAAAAAGTTCCCTCAATACTACTTCTTATTAGCAAGCACAGGTAGAATTAATTACAATCTTGGTGGGTTTTTTTCCCCCATTTTAAAAATGAGAGGAGAAGCATGCAATCCCAATGACAACAGACTACAAATTGCGTAGCTCTCAGTCTCACCACCACCATCTCAATACTTTCATCAATGCCATCAGAGTAGAAAAGATAAAAGTGTCAATGCCATCACAGGAGCCATCTTGAACACGTTATCTCCAAATTTCCTGTCACTGTACTTGTTCCTGGCTATAAAATGTAATTGAAATAATTGTAAATATACATATCTCAAGGGAGATTTTCCAAACTACAGAGACAATAATTGTACTTTCCATTAGCATTACACAAACTACTGGTCGTCCAGATACTTTATACAGAACTGGTGTATCTGGAGTATAATTTTTTGGGAGATCCACATGGACGTGACATAATCAACAGGCACTGGCAAGGAATTGTATATTTCCAGCAGCCTACACATGGGGGGGCACCATGGATGGTGCTAGCTACAGTCTTTTGCAAAGTCACTGATGATAAGGAGAAATACAAAGTGAACTGGAAATGGGTGAATAAAAAGAAGTGTTTGTAAAAAAAAAAAAGGGGGGATGTTTGTAAAAAATCATCTGTAAATTACTTGAGATTTTGGTATTAAATATTTTTAAAGAGTCTGTAACATATTAACACGGCTTTCAGAAAACATATTTTCTTTCTGAGGTGTATCCTGGAGCAAATTCTGAGCTAGGCATGAATAAATACTGCTGTCTTGATTCAAAATCATCATTATACCACACTGAAACCACAACCATAGCCTGAACCACACAAAAGTAAGAGGAGGACATCAAAAAAGCTGTCTTTGCCAGACCTGAAACAGCTTGTGCTTTACTGAGTTCAAGTGATGAAGTGAGTTTGTTTCCTGTTTGCACCCAGAACAGTGAGTTAATCACCAGTCTGCATTGCTGCAGCATACACAGAGGTCATATAATCTCCCACTTTCAACAGTCCTTTGAAATGAATGATGAAAAACACTTCACAGCAAGTTAAGGCTCCCACTGAACTACCACAGCACTGCTATGCTACGTGCACTGTTTGGACAAACCCAGCTGAATAAGGTTTTAAATGGGTGGTCACTCTGCTGATCACTAAGGTAAATGTCACTGCCTGTGTAACAGGAGCAGCTGGAAAGGAGAACTCACAAATGGCTACTGAAATCCTAATACCTGTAAGACCTTTTCCACAGTTCTCTGTGTTTTCACCACTGTGTTGGACAGCCATTCAATCCTAGTCAACAGTACTCATTTCTTTTTGAGCAGTCAGTATGTCAGCAACATTTATATATTGCAAAGGTGAACTTGCTCTTATTCAGCAAAAGTAAAAGCAATAGAGTTTGCTTGAATAAACATGTTTAACATGCCATGGCATCAGCTGCTTTCTGCTGGGATAGAAGAACTGAAATGATACATTTTTCATCTTCCACTAATCCACTGCTTTAATGAATGACTTGTTAAACACCCTTCAAAACTGACAAGCCAGGAAGGCTGAGGTTGCTCAGGTCGCTATTGCAACAGTGAGCACTGTTAAGTTCTGCAGACGTTGGCTACAGTGGTTTCTTAGTATGGCTGCAGAGAGTTATTCGCTGCTAATTAACATCTGGCTGCATGTCTGATATGTCCTAAATCATGGCTGTGATATTTCAGGGAGGTGGTCTCTGTGATCTGAAAAGTCCTTCCAGTCTCCAGCTGTGATGCTTGCACATCACTGCTTTGGAGCAGTTTATTGCCAGACGAAATTATTATGACACCTGAAATCGTACTAAGTTGTCTTTGCTCCCTTTTCCCTTCCTCTCTCAGCCTTTTTCTCCTCTGACCCTTTCCTGCTCTCTTCCAGGTGCATTAGCAATGAGGAAACAAACATTTGCATCTTTTTCTCTTCACCTGATTAGAATTTATTTTTCTCTGAAATATCATCCATCAAACAATCACAGCTCATGTTGTTCACTTGTATAATTGAGTTCCCTAGGCTGTTTGCAAGACTAGTACCTAGAACATCTAAAGCCAGAAGCAGGGATGTCTCTTGTTGAGGCATTAAAGACATTGAGCTGTACTAAGCTAATTGTCCAGCTAAAAGAGCTGAAGAGTCAAGGACTACCACTCTGAAGTGTGGCACAGATGCAAGTGCGTTTTCCTATCTGTGGTTCAGTTCACGTGTAGGCTTTAACTGAACACTCAAATCCAGGATTAGCTGCTTTTGGTAATGTTTTTCAAGGCTGGCTGTAAATAACAGGATTTTAACTTTGGTTTGTTTTCAGTCAATAGTGGTGGTAGAAATTGTAGAGCAGACTAATCCAGCAGGAACTTATTGTCCTGAAAATGGGTGAGCAAAAATGACACACACAAACTGTTTTCCATTATTATATTGGTGAATACAGTTCATACTGTCTATAGTCAAAACAAATCCTGATAACACTCTGACTTCATTTTTAGACAGGCTGTAGCATGGAAACTTACCTAATAACCTTCTCTGAATAGCTGCACTTTCCCCCTTTCTTCCTTTTTACTATTGTAAACGAAGGACTATATTTTCCTTTTCATTTTTCTTTCAGTATTCACCCGTCTTGATAGCTACATAGTATTTTTCATTTTGAGTGTCTTCAGCCCATATTCTTCTCTAACTATGTGACCATGAATCCCTAGTTCCTGGTGAAAATCCTGCTTAGTGCTGGTTTTTATCTGACTTGCTTCTTCAAAGTTAGTACCAAAATAGTGCCCCAGCACTTCAATTCTTTGAAGTGAAGGAAAAGGAAAAAGCAAATTCCTAGCTTTGCTCTGTCACAGACTAAAGTAACAGGGTCTCAGTGTGTTTGGTCCTTTTCCAGGAGCCAAGTGAGAACCCAGAAGAAGTGGAGGACAAAAGGTGAGTCAACCCTTCAATGAAGGCCGGCATCTGCGCATGTGTCACAGGATTTACCTTCTGCTTCTGCTGTATAACATTCATTACCACTTCTGGCTGCTCTTTCTGTTCAGTTTTAGTCACAGGCTAAACCTATTGTCCCTTTCTGACCACAGCTCATTTGCTGTGTTGCTCATGACAAGTGGTGCCAGACAGTGGACCATTATAAGCATCCCAAAAAGGAGATTTAAACTGAGTGGGTAGATCCAGTGAGCAAACCTGTATTCAAATGGCCCCAGAAGAACAGAAAGTGTGATATTTTCTAAACAGTTTATAAATGAAACAAAGCTGGTCAAGTGTCGTGGTCTTCTAATATGTGCAGAAAGGGTCTCACTATCACAGGTATAGTTTTGCAGAATGATAGATATAATTTCTGTTGATGATTATTGATGAAAAAAATTTGTAAGAATTTTAATTTTAATATATTTTCTCTTTCCACATTAGAATGTCTCCCTCACTTTTACACTAAATATAGCTAATCTTAGTGAGGTCTTTTTTCTGAAAAAGTAATTCTTTTTGTATTTACCAGAAAGTAACAGTCCAATTTTTCATCCTTACAGCCACAGAATAAACCTTTTCTGTTCAAACTCACAAGTAAATTATTAACAGAGAAAGTTACCTAACAAAGGCTAGAAAAATTATGTCCAAAGGGTTTTTCTTATTATTTCATTTGAGAATACCTTCCTGATGGCTATGAATAAACAGTTTCAAAACTCTTTTGTAAAGAGGAGTTAGAAGTGAGACACCTGACCTTTAAAGACACTCAGCTTGAAACAAAAGTTAGAGCGTCTAGAAGCCAGAAGTGAAAAAAAAAAAAAAATCATAATGCCAGGTGATGGATATACGTATTCCAACATGGATTTAAATTGTCATGCCATGCCAATATGCTGTCAGCCCTGAAAGATTAGTCTGGCGTTGTAAAGATTTTCATCCAACAAAAGTACTGAGAAGTTAAAAGTATGCTGTCTAGTTTTATATCAACACAATGTAGAGTTATATTAAGTAAATATGAAGAAAATTGTATAAGAGGTATAACTGTTGACATGCAGGTTTAGAAACAACAAAGGGAGCCTTTTAAAATGTCATTACATTCAGATAAGAAAACGTATCTTTTATCACTTTAGCAAAAGGAGGGGCAGCCCTCAAAGTATAGTTTTCAAGAAAAATAGACATTAACTCATGGGGAAGAGAAATTTCACCTTTTCACCAACTTAATCCACACATGTTTTAGGGATACCTGATACTTTTATTTATGTGTTTCATATCCTATTCCTTTACAAACTTTTTGTTAGCTTAAGTAGCACAGCCCATAAAGGTAGCAGAACTAGCACAATAAAAGCCCTGACGCTAAGCAGCCCAAACATGGTTAACAAGCGCCTGTTGCAAACACCTCAGAGGGGATGGTTGAGGCAAACCCAGCTCTGGTCCCCAGCTGAGAGCTTTGCTGCTGACACGGGTGCAGGCACCAGGATGCAGCAGGATTTTCACATTCCCCTGCCCACCTATCCCAGAGGTCGAGCAATGCTGGGAGAGACTGCCCAGAAAACAGGTTATTTGCTCAGGAAACTCTGGATGGAAAGTAAGTTTTTTTTGCTGATCACAAACTAAAATACTTCAAGATCCTTCCCTGGGAGTAGGTACTTCTTGCACCACAACAGCTTGGGGAATGCAGGAAGAGTAGGATTGAAACTTTTTGTGAACCTGAACTTTAACAGGTACTGAAAATTAACAACAAAGATGATGTCTGTGTATGTGAGTGTGGCAAACTCTGGTTGCTACCATTCCACACTGTGATCTTGAAGTGACAATGATAACATATGATTACCCATATGAGAAATGCATCTTTGTAGCTGGAGCACAGATCCATGGGCCAGGAAATCCTCAATGCTACACTGGATCCCTGACATGGATTGCTCTTGTGTCTTTGGCTGGCTCACTTAAGACTTTCTCTCTCAGCGTGTTTGTTTCAACCGAGGAGCTCAGAGATGAGCACAGTTTGTAGAGAAAGAACATATCCAACACATGGCAGGGCAGCAGAGAGTGACAAATGGTGTCATTAATCACCGCTAAGCAGGGAGCAGGGATGCCCTCCCCTCAACCTCATCAGCTGATCCTGAGGCACTGAAAACTACAGGGATCCAAAACTGGGAAAGAAAGGAGAAGTATCTCTCTTTGGAGCCCATGCAAGCTTTGGAGGAGCTGAGCCCAGTGTAGATGTAGTTCACATGAGACAGTAATCAGTGTTCCATTAGATACCTGACCCATGAAAAAAAGCCTGATTGCTATCTCAGAGAATCTTACTGTACAAATCATAGGGAGCATCCGCTGTGGGCCTCACCAGCATAGTCACTGCTCACTGCATGCCCATCTGTGCTGAAGAATGATATATGGTAGAACAACCATGAAATGCCAACTTGTACCATGTGCAGCTCCAGGCAGGTCCATGAATTAGGTCCCCATCTGAGCAGCAAATCTCCATTTCAGCCAGTTTCTCCTTTGGTGATTTTTTTCTCTGCCTGCCTCCTCCCCTGCAGTTGTGTTTTATGCAGGAATGGGGGAACACACAAAAGCTCAAGAATGCCCTAAGTGGCAGCGATGGTGATTATTAGCTCTTTCTGTGAAGACTCACCGAGCACAGGCCTCTTGCCCGGTTTTGTATGCAGCTTGCCTCCGCTTCTACTCCACTGGGACACTGTAACTGTGCCTTTGCTGCTGCTCACCATGACCCACCAGCCTGTGAGATTCAAGTGGCCTACAAGGTGCCATACTTCCCTCCCTGCCTCTCTTTTCAGAGAGAACCCTCAAAATTCAGTTCCTTCTACTGCAACTCTAGTAATGCCTACAGGGGATGCAGCCCCTCCGTATCTAAGTCCTCAATTTGAATTCCTCGAGTATATTCCCATTACACACCAGCTGTTCAGGCTATCACATAAGCAGCAGTCTAAGCAGAAAGACCAAGGCCTGCAAGGGCAGAGGAAATGAGCTAAGCTCTCGCTCTCCTCGAGTAATCCTTCCAGACCATGGTGAAGGTATGGTGGCTGCAGACACTGTGTGGGAAGGTTTAAAGAGCCACCCTGAGCTGTGTTCAGGCAATGAATACCAGACTGCAGTCTCCGGCCTGTTGTGTTAGCATTATATTTATCTTTTGGAAGCATGGAATTCAATTCACTCCACTTCAAAAAATGTGGATTTTAAATAGCTCAACCCTGAAAATGTACATGTTCTCACAGTTTCACATCAGCTTTTTGCATAGCTGCCAACAGCCTTCACACCCCCTTGCCTAGCCCACCTGTGTAAACACTAAGAAAGTTTCTCTTTGTGAAGCACAGGTAGAGTCCTGTGGCTTGATAATGAGCAAAAACAGGACAGAGACTTTCTTTGCAACACCAGATGTGGAAGGGATCTACCCCATCCAAGTTGCTGTGTATTTGAGGGTAACATTTAAACTTCTCTTACAAATAACAGTTGTTTCAAAGTATTGTATGGGACATGTCTGTCATTTCTGACCAAACTAATGTTTTTAAAGCCTCCTTAAATGCTTTCTGATCGAATGTCATTGCAGAAGGCAGCAGGTGTGCAACAAACACCGCAACTCATCTTATTTGCCTTTTCTATTTTGTCTGTACTGAACAACATATTTTCTCCTGGGATTTCAAAAAGCTTAAGTGTATATATTCATATACATATTCAACATGAATTAAGAGTTGGTGAATGCGGTCCTCCTGGTCTTCTTTCTAGATTCAATGAGAGAATGGACATGAAATTGGAAAGAGAGAATCAAGCTTGTTGTGGGACTGGTTTTGTGGGTGTGATCTGGAAGATGGTCTGGGGTATACTCAGGTAACAAGGTCTCTTAATGAGATCTTCCAGGATGGCCTCTCAAATTTACTGCTTAGTGTTACACATTTGGGATTTACCAGCCCTATATGCTGTAAACAGGCGTACTCAAGAGGAATAGCGTGTTTCTTGTGGAAACTTAAGCCACCAAACACGTCAGTAAAAGTGTGACTGCCACAGTAAGGAGGAATAAGACAAAGAATAAATCATTTTCATGACAACCCTTTGCATAACAACTTGTCACAAAAATGATAATGAGAACTCACCATCCTTTCACCTTGGACCTGAAAACTCCCTTTTTCAGAGGAGTTCTGTTCAATAAAGTACCATTTTCTGCAGTCAAACAACTCTATAGTTGCACTATAGCCACATGATGAGCTTTCTAGATGAGGCTTTAGGCACCCTATGTGGCATATATGTAGCAACTTTGCCAGGCTTTTCGTGCTCAGGCTTGCTCGTGTTTGGCGATGAGAAGACAAATAACTGACCCAAAATAGAGCTACTATTCAGCTCTTGTTCTACTTCAAACCCATCCCAGCACTCAAATCACTCATGCCTGGCATAGCAAGAGGAACACTTCTCCACATAATCTATGGGCTGCATGTGGCCATGGGGTGCTCAGGGTGTGAACTAGACGCAAAACAAAGGCTATGCAACTTGCTTCCTCCTTTGAATGACTGAGTTCAAGCTTTTAAAAGAGGTTTATTGCTGTCCAGCTCTATTTTAGACACCACTTTGAGACCAAGAAATTCAGCTTGTCTCTTTAGCCAGAGGCAAAAATAGTTCAAACGCTACTGCAGAAGAATGTTAAAAAAATTAATTATAAGGGAAATCACGTCTAGCAGGCTTGCTTATAGGTCTTGTTTAACCAAAGAAAGCATGCTGTGTCAAGCAATGTACTAGACAGCATGTTTTAACAACTGCAGACTGGAATGTTGCTTTGCCCTTGTCATGTTCCAGGACAGTGAGCACAGGGAGTGGATGTTAATACATCACATTCACTTCTATCCATTTTCTCCCCAGCTGAGGGGAAAGAAAAGCAATTCAGGCCATGGTCTAGATATCTCCTCCCCTTTATGAATCCTTGGATTCGCAGAGGCCTTTTTGCAGAGAAAGGTACGTAGCACTGTTTAGAAGGGAGGTTTTTCAGACAGATCTGAGGAGTCATAAGTCAGAGCCTGCCTGTATTGTGAATGCAAGGGCATTGTGATGTTTTGCTGTACTCAGAAGACATAAAGTGATACAGTGACCTGAGCTGCTCAGATGCATTTGTGGAAGGGAAAAAGTGCTGGATGTATGCCCATTCTTGCTTCTTCCTAATACATAAGGAAGTTCTGAACACTTTTGCCTTCCAGAGAGATGTAGGGCGATTTGTCTGCTTGTTACTGTTTTCACATTAAGAAAGAGTTTTGTGCAGTACAAAAGAGGCAGTAAACACCAATTAAAGCGCTGATTAGTAGCAATAACTGGTAGCATAGGGTTAATTGAGGCTGTCTAAAATTCTTCAGGCATTTTCAGTATGATTCACACATACCAAGATGAAAAAACATCTAGGTAATGAAACAGCACTGCTACTACTTCAATTACTGGCCAATAGTGGTCCTAACTGACATCTCTGAAGTTCCTAGGAGGTTTAACAATGAACTCAGGGCAGGAAGTATTTGGCAGTCTCAAAAGTCCCGGGGCTAAAAAAGAAAAGCCATGGAAGGTCAATCTGAAAACAGTTTCAGTTTCTCCTAATATATTGGAAAGAAATATCTTTCAGAAAATATCTTTGAAATTATGGTATATGTAACTTATTTTGTTTAGCATCATGATTGCTTACTTCCTCCTTAACAAAACCCACCTTTCCTCTCTGTCTGTTCTTTTTGAAGCACTTCGGCAGCTGGCCCAAGTCCATCAGGGCAAACAGCCACATGCCATTTGCACTGTGTTTCTCACTGCAGACTCCTCCCACAGCCAGCACACACTTCAGCTTTCAAGTGCCAGGATTTCACCTTTAGCCTTTGACAAACTGAAGGTTGTATTGTCCAGGCATAGGAACATGTTGCTGTATATGATTTTTAATTTTCCCCACCCACATTCACAATGTCGCTTTCAGAATAGAAATAACAAAATGAAGTAGGAGCACCTGCTCCTAGAGGAAGAAATTGTAATTGCCTTTTATAAACCAATCAAGATAATTTAAACAAACGAATTTGTTGTAACTAGTCACAATGACTAATCAATCTAGTTTTATCATCTGTATTTACTGTTAGTCTTAACTGCACTGAGTATTTTTTAAATAAAATCCTGTCTTGATTTTATAGATTCAAATATATTAATGCAAAAAAGGCACGTAGGTGAAAAGGAGTGCCCTTTGATACTCTTTAACTACAGCATGACTTAGCTCTGCTGTATGCATTTCTGAGGCATATCACCAGCTAGAGGACTTCGCCAACTGATGTTTCCATTGTCCATTTTCTTTATTCTTGCATATAACCACAAAGCATACACTACAACATGGAGTACCAGTAATGTACCTTCTTTGCTGATGTTATTGCTGTTTTTCAGTATTCTTCTCCTTTTCCAGTTTGGTCTCAGGTTGCACATGTCAACAGTATTGCATTTGTAGTAGGTTGTGTAATTGTGTCTCTTCACAGTATGGTATTCCACAAGCCAGGAGAGACAGGGTGTGGAAGTACAAAATACACCTCTGTACCCTCACAGTCCTTGAAAATATACAGCAGTGAAGATGTTTTCTGGTCTTCCTTGCTCTCGAGCCTTCTTTGCATCACACACACACACAGAATGCAGAAAATAAGAGCAAAGCTCTTACGGTTACAAGCTCCTGTTAAAATCAGAGGCGTCATCTAGTGGGCACTGGGAGAAATAGGGATGCGGCAGGCCGCTAATGGATGCTTCAGGAACGCGCAAGCAGAGGGTCGGAGCAGGAATGCAGGCAGTACCGTTCTGCGGTCAGCGGAGGAGAGCAGCGAGGGCAGGAAGTCCGACAGCTGCGCTGCAGACTGATCACATACACCCCAAACACCCGGGAGCTGCCACAAAAAGAAGCCAGTTCTCCGATTTGAACTCCGCGGGTGATAAGGAGTCAGCCCTGATTCATGGTTGTCATAAGACTGAGAACACACGAACTTGCAAAAAAAAAAGAAATTTGGACGGTGTCTTTAAAAGGAATGTAAGAGAGAAAATCACTCTTCTGCCGCTATGGTTGCTGTGAATTAGCAGTTTGTTTTATTATTTCACAGGTGGTGAGTAAATGCAGAGAAAGCAGTGCTTCTGAGGGTGGTTCATCACCTTAACAAACTATTTTTATGTTTGAAAGACAATTTGTAAATTTTTTACGTGTTTGCATTTGTGCAGAAAAAAAGGATGACTTTTTTTGCAGTTGATTAATTATTGTCTTTTAAATCTATGTCCCTTCAAGTATCATGACATCATTATTCAAAACACAGTTATATTGGATGGCAATAGCAGAAAACATTTTAAGACCTGGCCAAAGATCATCACAAGATTCAGATGTCTATGCCTTCAGCTCTCACTTATCAGCAGAGGGAAGCAGTTTGTCTGTTCACAAATTTGAGCTTTATTACAGCAGCAAGCAAAGCTGATCATGGCATTAATCACCATGAGAAAATGCCACTGTAGAGAAGGGGCTGTGGACTGAAAGCTGGCTTTATGTGTATAATAACTGTGGCCCTGTATAAAACATGAGTTTTAAGCAGTCATATGAATGCCATCAGGCTGAGAATGCGTCTGCAGTGTTCATACAGACCAGTCCGTCCAGACTGTGACCTGCTGGTTCACAAAGGCAGTTGTACAGGGTAAGGGCAAATTCACTGGGCAGGAACACAAGAAACAGATGCAGAGCTAGCACTGCCGGCCTGCAAATCATGCCTTCATGTGTCCTTATGACCCTATGCCCATCCACAGGGAAGCACCCTATTTGCTAAAGTCAGATTACTTGTGATATATAGAAGACTCACTCTCACCTAGCATGAAAAACACACAGTAGGATGATGATATAATGAACTCAATTCCTACAGCCTTAGTTATAAAAGACACACATTATCAAACTTGAACCACAGTAATACTACCAAATACACAGGCCTTTTAGAGGGCTTAAGGCTCAGTTGAGCACAATCAACAAAACACAACTCAACTGCTGGGCTGAGAAGAGGTAGAAGCAGCCTTTGAGTGAGTAACTGTATTACTGAGAGTGTCACAAAAGAGTAGGTTAGGTCACTTAAACAATAACTCTCACAGGTATTAGCAAAAGTGGATTTATCATGAATTTATAAAAATATAACTTATCAAAGTTTGATGGCAAGGTCCACTCTATTACTTCCTGCATGGATGAAACATACAAAGGCACATCAAATTAGAATCAATTTAGAATGATTTACACAGAGACCAGAGACAGAAAAGGGTAACTGAGTCATGAATTTCAGAGTGGACCCTCTTACTTTCTATCTTGCTGATGGAACTTAAGTGTGGCTAGGTCCAAACTTAGTCTCAGACTTCCATGACAGTTTATGTCTAAAGAATGTCAAGTGCAAATGTCACAGGGGGAAATAACAAGACTGGCTAGAGAGATTATTAGTCAAGCAACCTATAGACAGTATAAAGACGGATGGAGAGAAGCATATTTTGCTGCAGCACGGAAGCCCTTGCACTTGAAACTCCCATCAAAGATGTTTGTAAGATTTCTCTGATGAAGAAGCTCAATGCATGAAATATGTGGGTGGATGTGACAAAATGTGCCTGAGGAGAGCTGGAAAGCAGTGGGTGAGGGTATGATCCTCTGAAGTAGTCAGAGCAGGAGGCAAGCTATCAACCTTGAGGGTGGGCACAGCTGAGTAGGGGTGGCTGCAGGACCAGAGGGGGACAGATATTCTAGGGTAGTAGCAATGAAGGGAATATATGGTGCCTCAACCACATACTGACTTGGAGAAAGTGTGTTCGGCACTCTTCCTCATCACCTGCCGTCATAGTAATTGCTCAAACACTGTATGAAGCACATCTAAGCTGTCAAGAAAGACAGCTCTTGGAAAGGTGGTTGTGCTCCTTCCTCCCCCTCACTGACCAGCAGTTGTACAGAACTTAGCCTTGAGTTGTACAGAATAGTTTCAGATTTACCTAAGAAGTCAGCTGTACACGTACCATCTCTGGCTACTTGATATTTCCCTCTTCTGTCAGCCAAGGCAGTGTGAGCACTATGAGCAGGGGGAGCATCTGAGGGGCAGATCCTGCTCTGGTGCTGCCTGCCTACAGAACTTAGTAAGAGTAAGAGGCTCATCAGCCCTGCTGTGATTATTAGCTGCCAGAGCCATATCCACAGGTGCCAACTACAAACCCAAATGATCGCGACTTGTGTATCAGTTCCTTTGTCTAGTTTGCTGGTGATGACTCTAAAGAGAACCACCAAATTATTTGATTCAGGTAGAGGGACCTGATAAGTTGCGTGCCCTTAACAAGAGACCAGTGAATATTTCAGAGAGGAGAGGGAAGCAGCAGGCTTAGATAGTCTCTAACAATGTGCAGAAGGGGCTCTGAAGACCAGGAAGATGTCAAGGGAGAGACCATGAGGAGTTTGTATATAATATCTTATCTTGGCAGTTTTGGGGTGGTAACAGCAGGGACACTCCCCTAGCTATGTTATCTCTTCAGCTTAGCTTAAAGGTTTGCTGCTACACTTCAGACCTGTTTAACTTTCTCTCTCTGTGGCTATCTGGTCGCATGCTGTGGCACCCTTGAAGTTAGCATATACCACAGGAAAAATGAATCACAGCCCACAACCTGATATTTGTGTTATCAGGCATCAAAAAGTTAAACTCCTGTCACAGACATTTCATTTGTGACTCTAATCTTTTCTGACAGATTTTTTGCTACTCTCTTACTGCTGGCCAGCTCACATAGGGAAGCATGAGAGAACCCTTAGTGCCTAGCTAGAGTATGTGTGCATACAGCTTTCTTAAAAGTGCTTTGAAACACCTCCCAGTTTTTCCCCCAGAAGACCACCTGTTGCACCACCTCTCTCAAGAGCTCTTAAGAGCTCTTTTAGGCAAAGGACAGCTTAGCAGTCTGTAGTCCCATCTCTATACTTTGATTGTTATGCTTAGAGCAACTAAACTATTTCTGAATGTAGCTTTCTAATAAAGACAGCCCTCTGAGTCTATCCTTCTCCAGTAAGGCTACAGTAGCTGTACAAAGTGGAGCAAAGAAGAGGGATTTTTCTTGTCAGACTCTTCCAAGAAATGTAGAAGGTTATAGGAAGGAAAGTGGCTTCCAGAGGAGCAGATGGAAAACCAAAGTCTGGGGTAGAATTTGTTGACCTGTATCCTGACATAAATGTTGTTTAACTGCACAAAATTGTTTCCCCATGATCTTTGCTCTGAATTGCAAATAAAATCTGAGGAGTGTGGTTGGAAAGGGAACATTGTCCTGTATTTGTATCAGGTGACTTACAGGAGCTATAGCAATTCCTATTGTAGAAGAATTGGCACTCAGGAAATGAGTAGGGAGAGGAGAGCAGAAAGAAGATGCTCTGTATACTAAAAAAGAGCCCACAAAACAATTTTAGGCTTTTCAAATTTAGTTTCAAACTTAAACATCTATACACCCTCCCTGTTCTCACACTAAGTGTTCTGTGAGATTGTAAGGCTTCTGCTGAGATGCTTGGGTTCTCCATAAAAGAAGCCAAATGCCATGGTCCCAGACTGCCTGTAGAATCAGAATCAACTGCAAGGTGTTGTGAAAATACAAAAGTCGATAAAATCATGGCTCTCCCTGAAACTGGTAGAAGGAGGTTGAATTTAGCTGCAAGCTGGCCCGGATATGCTCTTTTGGCTAAACTAAACCAATTTAAGGGAGGTTAACACTATCACTTTCAATGAAGAATTGCCCAACAAGACATAAATACCCACGGAGTGCTCTTGTGTGGTGAGCATCCATCATGGGTACGGGTAAATGCCATATTTGAACACCTTTTGGGATGGGAACATGCACAGTGGGAAGCCCCTGGACCCTGTTAGCAAGGACACCCTTACCAAATCTAGACATGGACATGTGAATAGTTTTCTTGGGAGCCCTCGAAAGGTTTATCCTCTTTCTCTCTGGAAGATGACACAAATTCAAAATGCTGTCCTCTGGTCAGCTACATTTCTCTCTAGACAACAACTGACAGTGACAATATTTCTTTGGAGCAGGTGTATGTTCAGGTGAATCACTGCTGGACTTCCCAGCTCCAGCCTTGACGTTCTTGAAAATTTTCATCCGAGTAAGGACTGATGGTAGACTCAATTTATTTCACAAATCCGTCCTTTTGAAAGTTACGACACATTGATACACTGCAGCTAATTTTAGTTTACTGTATTGATAATATCTGCAAATAGCATTTCCCCATTGTAAAACCCAGCTCTTTTGTGATTAAACCCATTTGATAACAACAGTGCCTCATAAGAAGAAAGGTAAAATAATCTTGGAATGAACACTGTATAGGGCTTTTGGAGGCTGACATCTGAATGTACTTAGTAGAGAGGAAACTTTTTTTTTTTTTACTTTCATTTCTTGCTTCTTTTATCCTTAAACTCAGCAATAAACTAGCACTCCATGGTTAAAAAGTCAGGAGAACAGATGTACGGTGTGAGTGTATCAGGATCTGTATTTCAGCTACGGGGTGTAAATTATAAGGAAGTCCTCCCAAGAAGTTTTGAGAGTATCTAGCTAGTTTTTGTTGCAATCATATTGCAACAGCAAAGATGATGATTATCATTATTGTTATTCCAGTCACTTGATTATACTAAAGTAAACATTTCAGTCAAAGTTCATTGAGGGTTCAGCGTTCAGCTTGCTGCTTTTAAGGTGAGCCCTGAAGAAATTTCACTGAGCACTGCACATTGTGCAGCATGTTGCAGTCAGCTCCAAGCCAGGCCTCTTATCAGGGGTCCCTCTGCTAGCTCTGCAAAGCATTTGAAGGCCAAACTACATCACCAAGGATCATGTAATAAATGTTGAGGGTGTTGGTGTTAGCAGCCACATGCTAAAGGGATTTTACATGGCCCTTTTCTTATCCCTGGCTTGTCCTTCTCTCTTTTCATGTACACGTCCCTTTTGAGAGGGAATATGTCTAGCGATTACAACATGTGGAAGCTTGTTTTTATTATATTTGGTTAAGCTTACTTTATCACAGAGAGTGTGGCTTAGCAGTGAGAGAACAGAGTTGAAATGTCTGTGTTTGGTGTCTGGATGTGGTTTTGCCTCCAGGTGATACTGGGCAGACTGCAAGACCAACCTCCACACCTCACCAAAGCCTCTGGTGAGCTGTTCCTGATAGACACTTAAGGACAACTTGAGGTAAGTGATCTGTTCGAGACCCTACCGCAGCCTGCTTCACCCCGCTGCCCCCACAAGCCACCCAAAATCAGGACAACCAAAATTCCCTGTTCTCCCCTCAAACTGCTGTAGAACCTCCTCACGGGATGGGACTTACTAGTGTCCTTATGAAGTACTTTGAGTTATCATAGCAAGAAAGAATACATGGTGTTTATCACTGAAGTCTGCCAGTCTTAGCAAGGTGTCTCTACTCTCAGTAGGAGATTGTAGAGGAGAAATCAAAGCTTTCCCAAAGCACATCCTACAGGGAGATCTCTCCTGTTAGGCAGGATACTGCTGCCTCTGACT
This sequence comes from Pseudopipra pipra, assembly GCF_036250125.1. Taxonomy (NCBI): domain Eukaryota; kingdom Metazoa; phylum Chordata; class Aves; order Passeriformes; family Pipridae; genus Pseudopipra; species Pseudopipra pipra. Next base: position 24,286,311 of record NC_087581.1, on the reverse strand, counting down.
AGGAAGATTATCAATGCTCTGGAAACCTGTATATGTACTGGGTGAAAGGGGAGGGATTTGCATCACTTTGTTAATACAGTTATCTATATAGATAGAGGTGACGATGCCCACTTTTAAGAATTTATTAATCTGCATCTGCCTCTTCACAGCAGGAAGTGGCACATCAGGTTGCTAGCCTGGCAAGCAGACACTCTGATACAGCAGCTCCGTCAGCAGATTCACCCTTTTCTCTCCACACTCAGCAGCCAGTGTGTTATTAACTAGGCCTTTGATAAAGTTTACATGCCACAAGGGCTCCTGACACTAGAATGTTACCCCATCACATCTTGTTTGTCCTTGTTTGTGAAATGCTTTGCTCCCATATTGCAGGTGAAGATTGCAGAGAAGAGTTTCAGCAGCAGCTTTGGTGGGAACCAAAATGAGTGCTCAGGTCACTTCAGACTCCCATACATTGATCCAGATCACTGGGAGCTCTTGCCCCTTTTCCCAAATTCCCCATGGCAAATAGCCAAAGGACCAGCTCACAAACTCACCATGGAGTTGTCTGAAGCAGAGACAGGAATCGTTTGTACAGGATGTTGTCCTCCTGCAGTCTGTAAAAAAAACCAGGTTGAAATATGGGAGCCATCTCTTTGTTGTCTAAACTAAGTTTTATACAGTCTACCCAGATCTGGATGACCAGCAATAGGTGGTCAACAGCAACCAACTGTTGACCCTAAATGGCTTTCTGAGACACAATCTTCCCCTTGGGTAAAAGTTTTTCTTAAGAAAAAACAAAATATCCTGGTGCTTCCCCACATTATCATGTTAGATGCTCCCTGTCCTCTGGCTCCATGAATTTGAACTCTTCAGCTGGCAGAGACCAATGGAGACCTATGTCAGCTCCTTCAGAATTGTCCTGCCTTTTTCTTAGGAGCAGATGGCCTGTATTTACTTCTCACTCAGTCTAACCAGCCACCAGTCTCCCTGTCAAAGCAAGGAGATGTCAAACAGTGATGGAAATTATGATACTTTCCACACCAGTGACATATTTTGTTCAGCCATTTAAAATCTAGAAGAATTTAACAAGCAGAAAGATATTTCCAATGTCAATGTGTACTTAAGATAATTTGGCAGAAGTTAGCTGACTTTCTCTTACATGCAGGTACTGTCACCTGGATTTGCTAAACACAGGTCTTCTGGACGTCTTTAGTCCAAATATCAGTCCCAATATTCACTATATATTCTCTTCGTAGACTTGTTTAGCAGTAAGATGCACAGTGGATGGCACTACAGATGGCTTTCATTTTCCCTGAACTTCAAGTCCAAGTTTCTGCATATACTTCAGCTTTTTGCCTCATGGTTTTAATCTCCTAAACACAGTAGTGTATTTGCTTAACAGAAGAATGCACTTCCTCCATATAAAACAACAGCAAGGAGAGAACAGTTCAAGATAACTGTAGGAAGGAATTAATCAGATTAGCTGCATAATAAATCATCAGACATAGGACTGAGTTAGTTTTGTTGTGGCTTTTTTTTTTTGCTTTGAAGATTTGAGCCACATTTGGAAGCTCTTGAGTAAACCAGTCACAGAATCACAGAATACACTGAGTCGGAAGGGACCCATAAGGATCACCGAGTCCAACCCTTAGCCCTGCACAGCATATCCCCAAGAGTCACACCGTGTGCCTGAGATTATTGTCCGAATTCTTCTTGAACTCTGGCAGGCTTGGTGCTGTGACCAGTTCTCTCAGAAGCCTGTTCACAACAGTTTGAAGATAACTACTTCCATTTAAATATTCACAAGTATGCAACTGCAGAATGCACAAGTGTTTTGGAGACTTGGCTTCTGGGTTCAGCCATTAACTCCAAACAAGTAGCAGAAAGCAGAGTAAGAAAAGCTGGCAAATATTTCAGCTGAAAACCTTCGTTCTGTCAGAATAGGTGTGTCTTCTAACAAGTGGCTGTGTGGAAATAAACATCTCCGCTTCATCTTGACAGCAACGGAAATTGGGGCAGTTATGACTGCAGGTTGAAAGACTGAGCCCTATATTTTATCCTATTGTCATGGTCTTTTCTGAAATAACATGTCAGAGGAACATCCACGATTGTAATGTATTCCTTACGTTTTCTGGTATAGTCAGTACACAAGAGACTCTTTGGATGTACAATCACTAGGGAGTAGTGCCTACCCTGTTTTGACTCAAATGCAGTATGATCTTTAGCCTTTGCTGTAAATTGCCTCCTAGCACATCTTTATGTGTCAGTTTTGCCTACTCACTTTCAGATGTTACCAGCTTCCAGTGCTATGGAGCTTCTTTGGAGTACATGTGATTTTCATTTTACACATTTTTCAGTTTCTTCATATACCCAAGTGAAAAATCCAGCATTCAGGGATATTGCATGGATTTGTGATACTCTCTGGTGGGACTTTGTGTTCAGAACCTAATGGATGGATTATCCTCATCTATATGTGGCATTTCCCAGCTGCAGGAGATATGTTTATTATTTCTTGTTTGTTTTGCAGCTTCCACACCAGCATGCTGATCTGCTTGTTTTATAGAAAGCCTCTACAAGTCACTCTGGGGTAGGCTTTTTTGCAGCACAATACCCCAATCCTAAGAACAACAAGTAGTGCAGATACCTAACTGCTGCCACTTGTAAAGGGAAGCAAGGAGCTAAGCAATTATGTTGGAGGAGTCATTGGTATGTCCTAGACAGAAGGAGATAATCATATGTGACAGGAAGGGAAGGAGCTTAGGAAGGGACATAAGATTAACTGCATGGAAAAGCAGGGAAAACACATGAGAATAAATGTGGTTTTAACCCAGTTCCCCAAAACGTTTGGCATCTAGATTACTTCAGTTTGGAAACGATTTCAGTTCATTTGCAGACAGCAGCTTTCTCAAGGACAGCAAATTCAAGAAATGTCACAGATATAGTATGTTGAATAAAGAAGACACACCATACAGATGTCTCTATGCCAGGAGAAAAAGTGGTGGAAGGAGCCCTACTTTTATTAGTTGGGTTACAGAGAATCCAACTCAAAGACAACCTTCTGTTGGGGCCCTGGCTTCAACCAATGTGTCTTGCAGAAGGGCTCGATCGGTATTTGCAGTTGTCAAAGTGAGTGCCAAACAAAAAGAAAGCAAAGACAGCTAAGAAAATGCATGCCAGTCTTCCACCTCTCATGTGTCTGCTGGAATGGTATTAAGCCATACCAACCAACTGCGTGCTTTGGTGCTGAAGTGTGAGCTGTTGTGCAGCGAGCAGTAAGACGTGGCAGAGTGCAAAGATTAGTTGTCTTTTATTATTGTACTGCAAAGATTCTCCCTGCCCTTTCCTGTCTTGCTCCCACAAACAAGACAACTTTGAGCACGCTGCCTGGAAGTAACACCAGAAGTTGAATCAAGACACTGATACAGGGACCCCATTGTTAATGTGTATACTTTCCTTTATGTAAGCCTGGACTGACTACTGGTTGCCATAAATTACAGAAGATCATGCACTCAGCATAACCTTCTGCTCATATCCTCCTCTGTTAGACAAAAAAACCTTTATGGTTAGCTACACCATCACTGCTTTGAGGCTAAATTGTTATAAATAATGCTCACCACCCCATGGGTTTACTCTCAATTGTTCTCAGTTCACAATCCCTGAGCCTCTATCCTGTAATTCTGAACAAGGAATTTAATGGACTGAAGAAAAAAGTTTTATCCTAAAAAGTTTTTCCTCTCACTTCTTTGCATTGCAGAGCCTCTGCCTAAAGCCTCCATACTCAGCAGAGCATCCCCCCTCACTTCTACATCTGCAAACTGTTAGTCTGGAATTGCTGCTCATGCAGGACACAACAGCTTTGTAGGCAAGTGGTTTTGCATGTGGGGATACTCCACTGTCTGAAAAAACTAAGCTTTTTGACTGAAAAATCTCCATCAGTGTGCTCCAAAACTGACCTCCACCCACCACCAACTGTGGCAGCAGCTGGCTGTCCCTCTGCCAACTGGCTGGCACTCAGGTTGTGGCCGTGCTCTCCCTGCCCCGGCTAGGCACTGTGGGAAGTGTGCAGGTCCTGGACCTCTAGCAGGGTCCTGCTGCCATTCCCCACCTTCTCAAAGGCCAGCAAGGAGAAGGTGGAAGTCAGGCAGGGCTCACCCACCAGCCACTAGGGAAAGTACTCCTTGTCAATTTTGGTCTTCTTTTTTTCTGTACCTTTCTACCATACAGAGACACTTCCCAAAGTCACCAAGATATCAGCTCCTTCCATGCACATCCTGGAGGTAGAACAAAGGCAAAGCAATTTCACTATGAAGCCCTCTGTTCCTGAACTCAAAGCCTTGACAAGTTTGCCAGAGTAAAAATGGAAATAATTTTAAACTATGACTCCTATTTTCTCAGTCCATTTATAAGAGAGTAATATGGGAAGGCACAGTGAGAGATGAGATGGACATTATGTCTGAAGCTGAGGGAACTCAGCCCTCCCTAATATAAGGTTTTTTAATTGTGCTCTACACAACTACTTCATCTTGAGCCCAAGATAAAGTTTTAGCATCACTGTAATCTCTCAGGTTTGCTTAGGTGCGCAGTAAGGTTGATGTTATACTTTTAGAATTTCACTACTATCCTTTTTTTATTTTCTTTCCGGACCTTGCCATCTTAAAGTCACGGGAAGTAGTTTCTCCTTGCTATTCCTCGATCATGAATCTAGTATGCAGTGATTTAACTGAGGGGAGTTTATTTAATTCCAGTGCAGATGACAGAAGTATTGTGAAATGCAAGCCCTTCATGACACGTCCTGAGTCAGGGTGGCCCTGGTGGACACTGAGTTATCCAGAAGGTAGCAGTATGCCCTTTGGCAAGTATGTTTAAGGACATCCTAATCTGCATCCAGCAGAGTGTTGCCAGCCTGTGGAGGGAGCTGATCCCTTCTCTCTACTCAGCCCCTGTGAGACACATCTGGAGTCCTGTGTCCAGTGCTGGATTCATCTGTGCAAAAGAACATACTGGAGAGAGTCCAGAAAAGGTGCCTTGAAGATTATTAAGGCACTGATGAGAGAACTGGGGCTGTCCAACCTGGAGAAAAGCAGGTAGATGAAAACCAGGCAGGGCATAATGGATCCCACTATTAGCTCTTGATACACATATGTAGAAACTGTATATCACACATGGTAGTAGTTCAACCTACCTGTTTCCTGACCAACTGAATCATTAAGGAATGCATAAAATACCTAGTCACTAGTTTAAGTCCATATTTGGCCCTCTGGAGTAAGGTATAAATGCAGAGGCTGTCAGCCAGACAATGCGTCTGTAAATCCTAGCATTCCTAAAATCTTTATATCTCTCTTAAAGTTACTTCTAGACTCCATCTTGCAAGGATAAGTACATATCTCATTGTGCTCCTGTTGGTTTACACATCAGTAGGCTTGCCTATACAGTTTTTTGCTTTTTCTTGGGTAGATTTCAGCTGTAATTATTATTTATAAAAATGGGAAAAGGGCCACTGCCATCTTCCAATGTCATTTTTCATTCTTCCAATTCTTCCAACATAATATCTCAACATAACTGAATATTAAAAAACACTCCTTTATTTTTTTTCTGTCAATCACTCTGGAAGCTCTTCTTCGTCAGGGAACAAAAAAAACCAAACAACTAGACATCCAACAGCATGTCCTGTGGTAACACACAGCTTAGGTGGTAGCTTTCATTCCAGAGACCCAAATGCACTCCATGGAAAGATTAGAGTGATGAGTTCAGGGTGAGAGGTAGACTTTTGCCCTCAATTTTTGACAATGAAGCAGTATCAGCATCAGCCCCTGTACTTCAGGTAATGGGTCCCAATAACAGCAGGACTCACCGACTTTGGGCTACCAACTCCAAATGAAAGCAAAAAGGATGGTTGCAGCCCATGAACATGATTCCTGACCCATTTCTAGACAAAAAACCAAAATCATGATGGCTTGTTCACACAGAGCTGGAGCTGGAATCAGGAAGAGAGGGAAGTGGCAATATTGACCTATTTGGGTTTTTTTCACCAGCTTTCAAGTTTTCATTATTTATTAAGAGGGATGCTTCCTTCCACAAAACACCAACTGGTTCCTGTTTCTCCAGTTATGGTGACATTCCTGCCACTGGTTTCCACCTGCCCACACAGGCTTCCCCAGAAACCCTTCTTGCATAAGCCATGGTTCGTCCTGATTTCAATGCAAGGAAACAGAAAATGTTTGGTCACTACTATCTGAATTAAAAGAGGCATTATGTGCACTTTATGCTTTTCAGCTGGTAGAAATTCAGAGAAAGAACCCAGTGATACGGTGAGAATCTCATATGTGATGGGTAACGACACCTGGTGCCAGCTTTCACATCAAGGTCAGCTAAATGGGAACTGTTGGATACAGGAATTGAAAGGCTTGGTTGTGCAAGAAAGCTGTCAAATCAAAATGATAACATAACTCCCTGTTCTACACCTAAAATAAAGAAATTGAGCCAGTGTCAGATTCTTTAATTCCAGAACAATAGCAACTGGGATGTGGTTAATGTTTTGGCTTCAGAGCCATGAACTCTACAAGGACTTCTTCCTTCACAGCTGGCCAAAAAGTGACTTGCTTTTATGACCCCAAGGAAATGAGGAGCTCAGACTACAAAACTTAGAGAAGTCTTTGTCATCACAGGAGGACAAGCTGTCTTATTCTCAGGTCAGAATGCAAAGGCATTCACATGATTTCACAAGCTTTTCAGTCAGTCACAGCTGAATGACTCGCATCTGGTCATCCAGCCATCTCGCCTTGACCTACCTCAAGCAAGGTAGGTCTCAATTTGCTGATTCAAAGGCATCAAAGACGGTTTTAAGGCAGATTTTGTGAAATACATCAGTGTTTGTGCAGTCACCTCTGAGAAGCCAGCACCTCAGAGAAAGTTAGCAACCGACCCTACAGAGTAGGGACTCTCCCCCCAATCCCACGGCCCCCATCTCAATTTTCATGTGCCACACAAGAAACAAGCACTGTCACTGCAGCATCTGTCAATATTCTATCTCTTCTCCAAGAGAATCCACCGCTGTCCAAGTACTACAGAAAGCTGTTTCTGACCTTTACCTCCCCTTGGGCAGCCTATCATCTCTACCACAACTCTGCAGCTAGGTGCTTCCCTTGCCAAGGAAGGGTACTGTCATCCACTTTAAGGAGACCACCTCTGAAATTGGGTGTCAAGCTCCAAAACTGGATATGTCTGGGGACTGCTGTCACACAAAAGTTGCCAGGACAGAAAGCTGTTGCTGGACTTTACTTCCCCTGGGCCAGGGGAGTAAACCAGACACTGCCTGGGGTGCTATTAATTCTCATTTCCTCTATTTCTCTATATTTATACACCTCTCTACACCTATAAAAATTTTTGTATCAGCATGTATATGGATGGAGCACACTTATAACAGGTAGTTAGTTGTCTCTGACTACGCCATCCTCCGGGCATGCTATTTTGCAGACCAAATGAATAGTTGTTCTTTGTACTACTTTCCACAACTCTTTCGTGCTCCCCAGCCAGCACAGGTTCTTGACCTCCTGTCCAAACTCCAAAGCTGAGCTTCCCAAGAGGCATGTTCCACCATCACATAAGAAAAATTGTGGTCAGAAGGGGATCAGAAGAGAAATGCAACCTGACACCCATAAGCACAGCGGAAATGTGTATCTTGTACTCAAACAAGTTGTGCTGCACAAGAGATACAGACATCCACACACCCAACAAATGCCACAGAAACTATATTTAAGAAGCAGAGAGCATAGGGGAGCATTAAGATATTTTAACAGCTGACTTATTGCCAGCAAGACACAGCCTTGCAGTAAGCATTAGACATTTTCAGAGCAATGACGACTTGCCTTCCACATGAGTTTTCACAGCTGCACCAAGAGATGCGGACAAGTGGCTACTTCTGCTGTAGAAAAGCCTATGGCTTAAAGGGGCAATAGTGCTATACAACCACTGCAAAGACGTGTGAGGAAAATCATACGCTGTCTGAGCATATGTTCTGTTGCTCAAGCTGCTCAATCCTCCCCATGATTAATCGTCTTTATACATTTGGAAAAGGGGAAATGGAAAAGGGAAAGGAGAGGAAGGAACAGGAGGGAAGGGGAGGGTGGAAGGGATGGGGAGGGAGAGGGGAAGGGAAAGGGAGAGGCAAGGGAAGGGGAAGGGGAGAGGGAAAAGAAGGGGAAGGGAAAAAAATCTGGATGGAACAAGTTTTCAAGATAAGTGAGAAGTAAGGCCTGGGGTATATGAAATTAAAGGAAACTAACTACAGGGTGAAATAGCTAATGGAACTGAAGCAAGACATGAGCAAATGACAGTAAGAAAGGGTGGCCAGATGCTGAGTCCAGTGAAACTTATTTGTTAGGCAAAGCAAATAATTCGTTCAAGTCTCATCTCAAGGGTCAAATTTTTTTCAAATAGTAATAGAAATGTCACTGCTGATGACTGGGATTTGAATAAACAATCGGCACATACATATATTAGATATAAAAATGTGTTGTCCTGGTTTTGGCTGGGAGAGACTGAATTTTCTTCTTTGTAGTTGATACAGTCTGTTTTGATTTTAGTATAAGAATAATGTTGATAACACACTGACATTTTATGCTTTGTTTAATAGTGCTTACCCTAAGTCAAGTACTTTTCAGTGTTTCATGCTCTGCCAGCAAGAAGGCGCACCAGAATCCAGGAGGAAGCATGGCCTGGACAACTGACCCAAACGCCGTTCCACACAACAGAATGTCATGCCCAGTAACTGATTGCTGCTGCAGCATGGGCTGGGTATCGGCCAGGGGGTGGTGAAAAATTTTATTGTGCATCACTTGTTCCTGTTGGGTTTTATTCCTCTGTCCTTCTCCTTTTCATTACTATTGTAATAGTTGTTGTTACTGTTATTATATTTTATTTTGTTGCAACTATTAAACTGTTCTTATTTCAATGCACGAGTCTTACTTTTTTTTTCTGATTCTCCTCTCCACTCTGCGGAGGGTGGGGGAATGAGTGAGTGGCTGCCTGGTACTTAGTTGCCAACTGGGGTTAAACCACAACATGTGTGTATATATAAATATTTATATTAATTTATATAAATATATATAAATGCTTGGTATATGTTCAGACTTTGAATTTTTCAGTTCAATTTTTTCTTAAAGAGTTCAAGAGGTACCAGCCTGTCAGAGGGTTTTGGTTTTCTGGTCTTTTTTTTTTAGGAGATGAGTACAGAAAAGTGACTTCCTGCAAAAAATATTTCAGATGTAAAATTGAACAATGTTAGATGCACACACTGTCAGGCAAAAAAAAATATTTATGCAGGATTAATTCCGGTGTCCAATATTGGTTCAGTACACAGATTGATGAACTTTCTTTCATCTGTGATCCTAGTTTATGCCAGCTGCTTGAAAAACAAAACAAATCATATTTTAAAAACAAAGGAAACTCTGCTTAAATTAAATCCCCTTGTTAGGATTTAATGTTCAGCTAAGCTGAAGAAGGAAGCAGTGGTGAAAGCAAACAAATATGAATTATGAAGAATTTCTCTCTGTTTATTCTGGGTAAAAGCTGCTTAGCTTGGTCTGACTGCTAAACTGATTAACAAGCAGATACAGCTCTCAAGCAAGTTAAAACTCCCTCTAATGGCAACTGGATAAAAGACAGTTTGAAAAAAAGAAAAGCATCTCACTGCATTTGAAACCTGTTTTTCACTAAGAAAAATCTGGTTAGTATGAATGCTTTTGAAAAGTGAAACTGTTGCCGGTGCCCAAGATTCTTTTAAATTACAATTTTTTACAGTCCTGATATAACATTTTTATGTGCTTTGTAAGATGTGTTATGTAAAAAATTACATGTTACATAAAATGTTTTTTCTCCAACCTCTCTGTTGGTTTAACAGAGCGTCTTAGAAAAACACTCAGGACGAATGACTCCGCCCATTCGTGAAAAGGGTCCTGCTATTCTGCACCACCACTCCCAATAGAAACACTAAACACTGAGAGATAGTTACAGAATCAGAAATTCACAGGTAAAATAAGTATTTAATCCATGCAGGGAATGTAATAAAAATTAGAAAATATTACATTCTGCTTAAAAATACCAAACAGAAATTGTCCTTAGAAAACCATAAAAATTAAGAACAAACCACAGCTGCTTTCAGCTGGATGAGCACTATCTGCAGGATTAAAATATTAAGGAAGGAAGGTAACCACAGGATTACAGGTTAGCACTCGCTGTGTTAGCATTAAATAAAGGGGAAAACTTACAAAGTCATTAATTTAGAAAGCTTCAAGCTCTGTCATATTGAGATCTAGCTTTTTCCTATAACCCTGAGGCTATACCCTATTTCAGGTTCTTGGATAAATTCTAGAGGTTACTCTCCTTTATTTCTGCCATGCCTGCACAAGGACATAGAATTATAAAACTGAGAGATCATCACTTGATTTCTCATTAGCAGTGATGATTCTGTGCAACCTTTTTATAGCCTAAAGGTCATTTCAATTACCAAAAACAAGAATCTCAGGCTCTTGCTGGTCAAGGGTGAAATGTTTTCAGAAGGGAAGTATTTGAGGTGGTAGAAACCCAAAGTAAAGTGAGTTGAACATAAAAAAAAAAATAAATTTAACAACTAATTTTAAAAAGCAGACTTTTCAGTCAAAAATCGAACTTTAAAAAATGCTGACTTTTTATCCAAAAGCTCACTAAAGCCATTCCCCTCAAAACCAATGTAGCAACTCTGCTGCTTTAGAAGCAGAAGTTTTTACAGAGAGGTGTGGAATAGACTACTCTTTTACACTAGCACGCACTCCCCTTTCAAAATAAGAACAGCATATGAAATCTGATCCAAACACCACTTAAATAAATAAAAAGTCTTTGGAATTCACACTAGCTTACATGCACAGTTATTACCTCTTCTCATAGTTATTGGGTGTGCAGAGCAAAAATGACCACTTACCACAGCAATGCAAGTAAGTACTGCAAGTAACCACAGTAAGTACATTTATAATGGCAGATAAAATAAAAAGCATATTCTGAAAGTAGGACATACTTCCCCATGAGACGCTAGAGACAAGACAGAGATCAGTCTATGCTTATAAGTAAACTCATTTTATTGAATGGTTTGCAGTGCTGCTTAAAATAACAACACTTACCAATCTATACATGTGGTTTTAATTTTTAAAAATTGAATTTTTTTTCAGAAAACATGCATATTTATGTATATAATTTTGAGATAAAAGAAGGAATTACCATTTACAGCAGAAATTCATCTTTAAAAATCTTTTAAGAGATAAGGCAGGCAGTGGCAATTCGGCAGAAGGCAAAACTTACTCTCTACTCTGAAGATATAGTTTATTCATTGAGAGACATTAGTACCTGCACAAGAAGGTCATTTAAGGATGGATTCAACTGAAAATGACAGTGGTTCAGTTGTTGAAAGTTTTGTTGTGGCCCCAAAGAAGTCTTTTGCACATTTGTCTACGGTAAACTTGTACTTTTGGTTCTCTTTAACAGCACACTCTCTGTATTTCTTAGAAGCATCTTCAAAAGTCTCTTTCATAAATGATGTTCTTAATTCTGCTCCCGATCTGTCAGAAAATGTCTGCTGGAACAGTGACTGAAATGGGCTGTATTTGAGCGGGGCAGGAGGTTTGGTACTGCTTTTGCTTATCTTGCTTAATACCTGCTCCTGAGGAGACAGAGAATCCTTATCACAAATCTGCGAGAAAGTCCTTTTTGGAGGAGAGAAAGCTGACCTCTCCCGAGCTTCCTGAGGAAGGCAAAGTATTTCATTACGTGACTGCTGAATGTCTTGCGTGTGAGTCAGAATAAGTGAATTTTCCAGTTTCGGAGGCATGATGTCATGCTCAGTGTTTGGACAGTCTTGACTTTGTGAGACTTTGGCATCCCAACCTGCCCCAGGTTTGAGAGCTTGGACAGTACTAGCATTTAACAGGCATTGCTGGTAGAGAAGAGCATCGCTAATGGGGCCACATTTTGGCCACACTAAGAACCTAGAAGGCAGGGGATACTGCCTGTAGGAAGTAGCTACACTTACATTTGAAGAAATTAGCTCCATGTTGCTGGATCCTGAATACTGCATCGTTAGATCAAGGCAGGTTGGTAAAAAATTGCAAAACTCCTTGTTTGGACCATCAACTTGAATAGTGTTGAAGGCTGTTTTATATGAGTTGTATTCAGCTCCACGGACTATGCGGTTAGGGAGAAAAAGGGCAGCTGCTTGTGTAGCTTCCATCATCTCTCTCTCTTTGTACTCTCTCTCTAGCATAATGTTCTCCAACTCTTTATCAGCAAAAGCCCGTCTCTTTCTCATCCTGTCACTGACAGGAGGTGGCAAGGGTGAATTCCCTCTCAGGTAAGAGTCTGTTGGAATAGGACGGTAACCTAAAACAACAAAGCAGCATTAGGAATGAAGCCACATAAGAAAAACATGAAAGCTATGTTTGTACAAGAGCTCCATTTGGAACCAGTCCCACTAGGTGCTGAGCACTCGCTGCAGACCCTGGACACCATCAGCTCCCACAGAAGTCACCGTGACACAGAGGCTTAGCAATCTACCAACAGGCACGTTCAGTACAAGTTCCTCAATACAGATAAGCAAGCCCTGCTCCTCTGACACATGTAGTATCCTTCAAAGCTTACTGATTAGTAACTTTTTAAAAAGTGTTTCCAAAAGAACAGATTAGGGGCAGCGGAAAAAAAGAAAAAGGCAAAGCCCTGCTGTGTTATGACTGGTATTCCATCTCACAGCTTAAGGAGATAGCCATTCACTTTTAACACATACGGAAAGCATTCAAATATTTTATTTCTTCAGAACTAAAAGAAAACTAAGATAAAACATAGAAATCCAGTTTCCAGTATATTCAATTACCAAGCTACTTGGATTCATTTAATATAGCAGATAGAGTCCAATTCTGTTTGCTCTACCCAGACAAGTAATCTCATTGAATTGATGGAACTACTTACATGAGTAAGGAGAACAGGGTTTTACCTGTTTTCACTCCTATTCCTCTTACACAGTTTTCTCAAGGAAGATATCTGTACCTACAGCTGACATCTTTTCTATTTTCTAAAGATGAATGACTATGTACAGATATTGCTACAGATGGTAGAAAATTCCAAGGAAAACTAGGAGAAAAGAAAAAGATAGTCAAAACAGATCAGAGGAAAGAATACAGAAGAGTTTTCAAAAGAGTGAACTATAGACAAAAGTTAGAGGTTTCTAAGAAGACAAAATTTTAATTGAGCTTGCACAGGCAAAGAAAAGAGTTTTCTCTTTTGGAAAAAAAAGTGGATTTGAGAAGTGCTTTACAGGCCTACAGTTTGGAAAGTAATTAAAGCAGACATAGAAATAAATTTGTGCACGATCCCAAAAGGAAGTGGGGAACAAAAAATATACCATCTCAATAAAATTTTCATCTTTAAAATATCATTCTTCCACAGTTAACACTTTGGACAGGGAAAAAAAATTGAGCACCCTATTATGCATATCTTACTATTGATAATGTTGCAAACAGTGTTGCTGTGTTAGGCATTCAGATCAAGAGAAAAAAAAGTCATCGATTTACTCATTTGCTCATAAAAACACTCGTGAATAAATGACCCTGTGAATAAATTGCCGTGCACTGCAGAACGCTACTGGGTAGTCATGTAAAAAGAATGTCGGCTTGTAACAGTAACTCTCAAATTTCAAACTACCGTTGCTAGCATTTCAGGCATCATTTTGGGCGGAGGGGGCAAAGAACTGAAATTCTGCCACACTGATTCCGGCCTCGAAGGGCAGGATCCTCCGCCGCCCGGCACGGGTAGCGGGACGCGCTTTAACGCCTGTTTCGGGAATGACGCCGCATTTCACGCGCGTCCCGCAGCAGACGCGCCTCGGACTGGAGGTGCGGGTCTTACAGGGGCAGAACGGGTGCCAGAGGGCTGAGGGCAGCCCATGGAGGGATGGGGGAAGTGCTTACCTTCCAGGATGCTCTTGGCCAAGAGGCTGGGCGTTCTGACGTGCCGCTGGTAGACAGCTTTGCGCTCCAGGCTCGCCTGCTTCCCCGTCAGCCCCTTCTTGTCCTAGGAGAGCGATCAGGCGGCGCCGTCAGAGCGGGACCGCCCGTCCTGTCTTGTCCCGTCCAGTCCCGTCCCATCCCGTCCCGTGCCCCCTCACCTCGGTGGCCTGCTGCCGTCGGAGCGCCACCTGGGCGGCCATGACGCGCTGCCGCTCCACCACCAGCAGGCAGTTGGCGCACTGGCAGTCGCGCCACCGGCAGAAACGTTTGTGTCCCTTCAGGCACGACACCACGCCGTGGTTGCGGCACCGGGCGCATTTGGGCGTGCGGCTCAGCTTCCGAGGCTCGCCCCGCCGCGGAGCCGCCGCAGCCTCCTCGCCTTCCTCCTCTTCCTCTTCCTCCTCCAGGCCGGTGCTGCTGCGCGGCGCGCCCGGTGGCTCGCCCGGCTCCCCCTCCAGGCTCTCCACGTCGATCTCCCAGTCGGCGGCGGCGCGTTCTTCAGTCATGGCTCTTCAGCGGCACAGCTGCAAGAGAGGGGTCAGGCCTCCCGCCCCCGCGGTCGAACGGCAGCCAGGGCACACTCGGCTTCCGAGGTGCCCGCTGGCAGCCCCGCCGAGATGCGCCCCCGTCGCGAAGTCACGGCAAAGCCTGCTTGGAATATCATCTTCCCCCTTACTGCCTGCTTGAGTCTCTTGCCCGTGTCCCACAGAAGACTCAGTTTAGTCACGACGGACGCCTTCCCCCGCGCCCGCCCCAGCTCGCCGGGGAACTGCACTCGCCCGCCGCAGGCAGGAGCTCGTCTCCAGCGGCGGAGGATGCGGGAGGCATGGCCCCAGGGCAATGCCCAGCGCCACAGGGCTGAGAGTATGTCAGGTCTTGACAGGGGCCTGCTTAAAACAGGACACTGACAACCCTCCTGCCAGCTGCGTTCAGACTTGGGAGGCAGGTAGAGGACAGGTGGCTTGACACCACGCCGCTGTCCGCTCCAGTACACAGGGGCAGTGTGGGCTCCTGGAGCTCTGTGTGGAAGCTGCGCCCTCGGACCCCCACCTTCTCCCACACGACCTCCCCGTCCCTCCTCCTGCCCACTGCACTTACCGAAGGCAGGTGGTGCAGGCAGCACGCAGCCCCCCCGCTTCCGCAGTTCGCTAGGTGCCGCTGGCTAAGACCGCCCGGAGGCACGGGATTCCCGATCCGCGCACCTGGGGACTGCCAGGCTCCCCGACAGCCGTCAGGGGATAGCTATGTCGCGGTGCGGCGGGTCTGTGCCGTGCGCGGCTGTGGGTGCGCGCCCTCCGCCCCAGGGCCCGGGACGGCACTGGCACCGACGCGGCCCCCGCCCGCCCCGAGGAGCAGCGCCCGCCGCCGCCGCCCCGCCGCGTTATCAGCGCCCGCCGCCGCCGCCCGCGCCGCCCATTGGCCGCCCGCCTCGCGGCCGCCGTTCCCATTGGCCTGCGCCGCCGAGGCCCCGCCCCCTCGCGCGCGTGCCGGTCGCCCGCTCGTGGGTGCGGGCGCGCGGAGGGCGCGGGGGCGGCCGCGCCGGGCGGGAAACGCGGATGGACGATGGGCTTTCGTTTTGGGGAGAAAAAGGAGTGGGAAGGGCAAGGAAGGGAGAAAAGACTGTAAAGGTTCGATTGTGAGAGCTAAGAAACCCGCGCCACGGGCGAGCAGTGCCCCCCTAACCGGGGAGCGGGCCGGGGGCGCGGGTTTGAAAGCTTGAAGCAGCCACCGCGTTTTTCGTTTGCGGTCGTTCGCGTTGCTTGCCCCGCGGGTGGAAGGTACTCGTGGCAACGGCTTTTTTTCCGAGTGTGAAAATGCAATGAAATCCTTCTCTTTGGGGCATTAAGGCGAGGAAGAATTTTCATTTATTTTTTAGCATCCCCTCTCCTCAGTGGCGTTTTTCACCGACCACTAAGTTTCACCCCGCCGCTTCCTGATAGATGCTGCTCTTCGGAAACTGAGTAATGTCTCTTGTCTCCCCAGTCAGGGAGCGATCGAAATTGTGACCCACAAAGTCTCAGTCCTGCCACCGTGCTGGAGCTCCGTGCTTCCGTAGCTGAAAATAGGAATTCCAAATGGGCAGAAGTGGACAAAATACACCTCGGTCGCGTTCAGCGCCAGGCAGGGGAAAGCTGGTGAATTTAAACGGAGTATGCCCAGAAAATCAAAAAAATACAGGCATGCGGGAGAGTATCCATTTCCCACCAGTGCATGCTGATCGAAAACTAACGATATGCAGAACATACGGCCAAAACTAAATTCCGAAAAGGGAAAATATTTTGTTATTTCCCTGAGAATCGCGTGTGTATAATAAATACTGATAATATTCATGTATATAATAAACACGGGCATCCACTCACGGTAAGCACATGGACCAGCTGCCGGCCACCGGTTCGGCATGGAAAATCCCTGCTCTTGCAGCCCTTCGGGACAGAGGCCAGCGGGCGAGTGGCGCAGGCGGCGCAGTGAGGGTTCGCAGCCCGCTCGCGGCCCGGAGCTCACAGCTCCACCACAGCCCGGACACGGCACCAGCCCTTCCTTTAGCCTCGCGGGCTACGGGCACCTGCGAGGAGGGAAGGAGAGTTTGTCCCCAAGGACAGTTTTTCCTTCTCGGGACCGCACCGTCTGGAGAGCGGGGAGAAAGAAAAGCATCCTCCGACGGCAGGTATTATTCATCCCAAAAGAGAGCCTGGCTACTGTTTGACTTACAAGCATGACTAAAAGGCAAATACCCAAGGAATTCCACTTTCTCCCTTGGGGTCCCTCTTAAAAGGTACAAGCATGACAAAGGACCTGCTAGGTTAGGAAACAGAAGTCTCCTTTGTCTGTAAACCGACACCAAATTACAAAGTACAATTCTGCCGGCCGCTGGAGTAAATTACAAAACAGTTCGCCTCCTGTTTACTTTATCCACAGGGAGCTGTGAAACTCAGCCATGATTTTAAAGCGTGTTTGTATAACTTTCTTCTGCTCCTGTTGTTTGCACTCGGCTTCTCAGCGCATTTGCGCTCCCCTCTCGCCACTCCCTGCTCTCCCGCCGGGAAGGAGAGGTGCTTCTGCCGTTGTCCGGCGGCACGCACCCGCGGAATGAGAAGCAGGAGAGCTTCTCCCACTCTTGGGCCTCAAGGACCCCTGCTCCCACTCAGTCCTCCGCTTTGGTCCGCGGTGTCAGCCGTGCCCGCTGTGAGCCGACATGGGCAGAGGCACCGCCGTGCTCGGAAAGGCGCTGATTTCCTTGCGAGGGCAGGCACTGAAGCCTGCGATGTGCAGCTGTGCATCCACCTGCCCCGCATAGCGCTCCCCGCTCAGCGCCCCTTCGCCGCGTCAGCCCCGGTGCCTGTGGGGCCCGGGGCCGAGACCCGAGGCCAGGGCTGCTGGTATGGTCCGGGACTCCTTCAGAGCCTCCACCGCGCACCCTCGCCTGTGCCTCCCCTCCGGCCCGTGCGTTGCCGTGGGAGTCCCCCCGGGAGCCGCACTGCCCGAGGTGAGATGGAGGAGGTGTGATACTGCCACCGGCAGCCTCGCTGCCCAAGGCGGGGTGGAGGTGTGGAAACACCGATGGGGGCCGAGGATGGGTCCTCAGGCCGGGCAGGCAGCGGCGGGGGCTGTGCCATTGGTAGCAGCGCCCTGTCTCTCGGGGTGGAGGAGCTGCCCTGGGACACTACAAAGGCTGCACTCTCGCCTTCCCCAGGCGCTGGTCCCTGCTTTGCATCATGGCTCTGCCGTCCGGGCAGGTGCAGGTGCAGCTGCAAGTGCCACAATCCCGCCTCCCCAGGCCTTCCTTCCTCACGGGAAATTTATTAGCGAGGTTAGGGCAGGCTAACCAAACGGCAACCCCGGGTGCAATTTCCTCGGAGGAATGCTTTGATCCTGCCCTCTCCTTGCGCCGTCGAGGGCAGATTGCAATGACAAACGCGGTCAGAGATGTTACCGTTTAATCTGAAACAAATTGCTCCTGCCTGCGCCCCTCCCGCCGCCCCCTCTTTCCCCACCCCTGTGGTCCCCATGCCCGGCCAGGGATCCCACCGGCGGGGCCGGGGCCCCATAACGGAGGGATCCAGCCCAGCATCGGGCCCGGACAGAAGGGGTTCTCCTCTGCAAAACATAAAGCTACTGTATATTTGCTCCAGCGAAGACGTTGAGATTTTCGTGGAGGAAAAGGGAATTTAAAAAAAAAAAAAAAATTAAAAAAAAAAAATCACCTTTTCCGGTATTACCCAATCAGTGCAAACCATGATTTCTTTTGCAGTTTACTTCCATAAAAACGTGGATTTTTTTTCTTCTACATTCATCTCCCTCTGTCTCTTGTAAAGCAAAACTGAATACGATTTTTATCCGTGGCATGGGCCTTTCTGAACCGATAGTACCACAGAATGTTTTAAACAAGTAAGTCTGGGTTGTTGGGGGTGGGAAAGGAGTATAGTCTGTTTTAAACAAGCATTTAATTTTTTACTTTTTAAATACATTGCTGCCTAACATATTTGTAGGTACAGAGTCAGAGATTTTTCTATTTCTATATTCTATGTGCCAGTCATATAAATATAATAAATACATATTATAAGGATGTAAGAAATGTTGAGGTAATGTGTTCGCTACAGTGTAACATAGAAGAAAATTTTATTGAATGTGACAGTGATACCACTGCCTTTTTAAGAATGTTTGCTTTGTCAAGGAGGGCAAGGGTTAGCCTCTTTATAGAAAGACTTGCTTATTGTATCAGGATAATCTTCAGTCATACAAAACTGGAATGATATCAAAGTGGTAATGGTGAACAGGTGAGACTTGTCACTTCAGACACAGTGAAAGTCCGACAGGAAGTCCAGAGTCATCAACAAAATGTTTCCCATGGACATAGACAATTTTGGATTGAGCACAGGGTTCAGCAGATTTTCCCATTTACAATCCTTTTCACCCTGGCAGTTGAAGGGATGAACTCCCACGGAGGAGGGAGGAATGGACTCTAAAGGAAGGACAGGTTTGCCTTCTGCAGCTGAAGGCTCTGCCTGCTCATCGAGGATGTAGCAAGGGGGCACAATCTGGCCCACACCTCTGCAAACAAGACCACAGGAGCCTGGAAGCAAAAAGAAACACATCTCAGTGAACTAGAACTGCCTCTCCTGCGGCCTCCTGTTTTATGGCTGGGGAGCATGGGGGCAGACCTAGAGACACTCCAAGTCAAAACCAGTCCAAACCCATCTCCATCCAATTCTGTGCTGGAATTTTAAGTTAAAAAAAAAAAAAAAAAAAAGCCATGGGGAATGCTTGTGTGCCATCCACAGCAGCTTTGCTGTGGCTCATAAACAAGGCTGACCTCTGGTTTGCCAGCATTTAATAAGCCGGTAGACATTTGGCAGGTCTCTTGCTAAAATGTACTAGAAAATTGGATCAGCTCTCAGCATGAATATCAAGAATCCACTATGCAAGCAGTGAACATAGCAAATTGTCGAGTCAGCAACTAATGTACTTCACTGTAATCTTCCCAAATGTCTTAAGTAGTTTGGCAAATCTCTTGTTGCAATAAATTCTAGTAAAGTTTTGGGCTTTATTTTTTTTAACATATGGTCTTAAAAAATAACTTAGCCAAGAACATTTTTAGAGTCAATGCAGAATTTGCTGGAGATGTTTTCTCAAAGCTTGTTTGCACTCTGGCAGTTTTACTCAAATGTCAACCAGACACAGAAAGTATGGGGTTTTGGGTTTTATTTTACAGTCCTGGAAAGTAAAGGTCAACTTTCTGCAATGTAAATTGTCTTTTCAATTGCCATATTTTAGCAGAACAGCAAGAGTCTCACTAATAAACTGGTTTGCAGTGTTTCATTTTGTTTTTTTCTTCCCTCAGGATGCATTATAATAGTATGCAAAATATTTAAAATGCCAATAAGACACCTGCTAAATCAAATAATTTGGGTAGGCTATGCTATGCTTAGCAGTCTAGAATCAATCCCGTAATTGTAACTAGTCAGATTGTACCATTGCAGTCTCTCAGTAGCCTTACCACAATTAACAGGATGACCTGAGGTATTAGTCAGCATGAAAAATAACGTCACAGTCTGGCAATATATCAGTTAAAACAAGCTGGACAGACTCAGGCTGTATTGATACATGTGGCCACACTAAAGGCTGCTTGTTATGCTCCTGCTAGCAGGAAAGTTTGTAAAACCATTTATAGACTGTGATATTGCACCAAGCAAATACAAGTATCAGACTCTGGCTCACTATGGAGCGTACAGATGTCCGAGGCAGTAGAGGGGAAAGAGGTGACTGGGGTCTGCTCAGCACTCACAGCATGCTGGAGTGAATGCGAGATAGTTTGCCTCTCCAAAAATTATGTAGAAAACACAGTGGGCTACACTTTGACATTTCCACTTAAGCGCTCTGAAGGATTTTGCCATCTACCTATCTGAGAACTAACCCTGAAAATCAGACAAGCTTGTGCCATAACTTCACAGACCAGGCGATCCATCTACATGGCACATGAGTGTGTGCAGGTACTGAGAACTCTCCTCACTTGATTCTTGGACATCAGTTAAGGAAGCGTAAAGGCAAGGGATGTACTCTCAATACAGCAGATATGATGCTGATGTATCTCAAATTCCTCTCATAATTAAAAGGAAGCATTTATGGGTGCAGAGTCCCCTTCCACAAGATTTTAGGTGATGTTTGAGGTGGAAGAGATTTCTGCCATTATATAAGTAAAATCCAAGCCTTTTTATTATTATTATTATTTATTTATTATTTTTATCTTAATTTTTGGCTAGTATTTCTGTACATCTTCTGTTTAGTTTTTTTGAGGCTAGTTTTAGAGATAGCACTGGGAGAATCTGGAAAACCAGAATGCACACAGAGGACAGTGATAAGAATGTGTATCTTTAGGACTCTGGAAGTAGAACCCTTAATTGGAGATATTTTAAGTACCCCAAACAGCCTGGAAAATTTTTCAGGTACACCGCACTTGGACAGCATGACATCCCTACAAAGTATCTTGAAGAAGGGATGAATTAACTCTTTCCAACCTTTGTCTGTTTGTCTGAGCTGCCATCACTGGGAACTCTGACTCCTCTCAGAGTCAATACAAATAAAGGGCTGACACCAGGGTCACCTTCTGAAGGGATGGCATTGCCACCACAGGAGGACAAGATGGTGCCCTAGCTGGATGCAGCATCTATGTGCTAAGGGACATTTAGGACCATCTCATTTGCTGCTTCTCTTGCCCTGCCTTTGGTGCCCTCTTGTTTGTAGTGCTAAGTGGTTTTGCAAACACTCTCACTAGGCATAGGTCCCTCTTCCTAATCTTGTGAATTTGTCCTGTAGCAGAAGGGAGCTGAAATGAAGTGTCTTTTTTTGTTCTGACTTATCTGTGAAGGGGAAGAGAGGAGCTGCTTCAACATCTTTCATCTTAGAAGTGCACCTGCTCATTGACAGGCTTGAATTTGATTTTTGGAATAGATATCCTGGTCATGCCTGTAGACAGAGCCCACTCTGACCAGGCATTTAGCACCGTGGCTCAACACATCCCCACATGTCAGATTTGTCTGTTTTCTGAAATCATCAAAGAGAAAGTAAACAGTACATGAAGTGATTCCTACAGTAGACAGACCATTGCTAGTGTGGAATATATTATAAATATATATTTAATAAATGCTGATGCTGTGTTTATTATTATAAACACAAATCCAGGTGAAAATCTAAGGCATAAAGTCTTCCTTAGAGGTGCGGCCACTGAGTAGTCTGGAATCAACCTTTTCCCATCATTCTATACAGACACCCCATTGAAAGCCTTGAGATTAAATGGGTATAAGTCTGAGTTTAACATATTACAGATGTGTATATATATATATATATTAAGAACATTGGATACATTGTACTCTAAAATGCTTTTTTACTTACGGTATTTTTTCAGCTCTTATGATTACTTGCAATAATAAAAAATATTATCCCACAAACTGCACTAAGATCATATGACATAGAAAGGACACTGTCATCTACTTTGTGATTTAATATCTGTGACACTTAGGTAATTTGCGGTCTTTGGACATCCAAGATGATATGAACTGTGCGAAGTGTCAAACCATTCAGTGCATAAAATTAACCAACTCTAGGAGTAAAGGGCTTTAACCAGCTTTGCTGAAGTCAACAGAAACCTTCTGTGCTGACTGAAGGGGAGTTTGGTTAAGGTCCATATTTAGTTCACTTTGACTTAAAAGAGAAGGCAATGTGCTTTTCAGAGATTCTGCCTGCACTGCACAACCAGTTCACTGGCAGTATGATCCACAAAACACTGAGCTTCAAGAGTTTCTTGCTGGTTATTCTTTTACTATTCAGCTCAAAAGAGAGGTGAGAGGAGCTGCTGTGCCACAGGACTGGGGCAGCACTGCCTTGCTGACTTTGCTCTGCACAACTCATCTCCTCTCTGACTCCCACTTAAAGGGTTTTATTTTTAGGGCATGCTTTCTTGGTCTGCAGGGGATGTTTTCCATCCTGTGCTGAACTGCACAACAGAAGCATTTAACATCTCAGCCAGAATTTCCATCCAGTTGATACTGTTTGGTTTAACCACATACTAGAGATTTGGGTCATACACAATTTGGAGGAGATATATATAGCTATAAATCACTAGATCCGTTTTCTAAATAGCAGTGAGAAAATTCTTTCAAATACTTTTATGATAGCAAGACAGACAAAAATGGCTGGTTCAGGAAAAAATTACACATCTAAAATTTTTACCAAGAAGTAAGAACACAAAGGAATGTGCCCAAGGACCAAGCTGTTTGTAGTGGTGGACTTATATCACTCCAAAAACATACCAGAATTTCCTGCCGTAATGATTAAACTAGTACTGTCCATAGTCAGCCCACTAAATATTGTACAACAGCAGGAGATGCACCCCAGCTTCAAGTGCTGGTGAGTGACTTCTACGGAGTTCAGACAGAGGCACCATAAAATTCTAACCATGAAATTGTGGAAGTAAATGGCAGCTTGCCCCCAACTTCCACAAAGCTAGACTGTGTCTTGTTAGGGATCACTGGAACATGAACATGATAATCTCTTGCTGTCCAGATTCCTTCCAGCTTTCCTTTGGCTATACATCACACATCTCTTAAAATCAGTGAAATTCAGTGAAATTGTCATACATTAAAAGCAACATATTGCAGGGATTGTCAATGTGTTTCAATAAAAGGAAAATATTTCTGGGACCTAAAAATAAATATTTATGTAGTCAGGAAAAAACTTTAATAATTTTTTTTTTTCTTCTTTTTCTGCGAAGGAACTACTTTAAGCCTGGGACAATTGTAAGAGCAATAAGATTTTCATTGTAACTGAACTGCAAATAACATAAATGTAAATCAACAAATAAGGTCTTCCTTTTACTTTTGCAGGAGCAGAATGTGCCCTCCAATACCAGGACATCTCTCCATAAGTCAGTAGCTGCTCTGCCTGCGTTAAGGCTGCCTGCCCAGCAGCGGGTAACACACACGGATACCAGCAAAGGTAGAAATGTCACTGTACATTATTTGAGAACTCTGTTCCATGATATATCAGAATAATAATGGGCAATAATAAAAGAGAGTCCTTAGCTCTCTTCTTTGGCTGAATAGTTCTAGCTGAGTCAGAAAAGACCACGTCTCATTTTTCCAATGTGTGCTTTTGTTAGGTCAATAGAGAGACTGTTATAGAGTGGTAATGTGAGCTGGGTAGTGTGTGCAGGTTCTGGGGCTTTATTGTGTCCCTGCTATGTTAATTAGTATTAGGAACATGATGGATCGGCAACACATGTACTTTCAGAGTCTTAAACCAGCCCTGAGAGTTTAGCACTCCATTAGTTACACATCACAGAAACCCAGGGATGTTTACTCAAAAAAGTATCACTTACAAGAATGAAACATTCTAATTCATTCCTGATAGGAGCTGTGAGGGACACCCAGCCCACATTCAGATCCTGAGGGAGACTCTGCAGCCCAGCCCAGGGTCACACTGGGAATTCCACATCAAAGGTCTCTCCAAAGCATCTCTCAAGGGAGCGAGAAACAGAGAAGCACCAGCCTGGACAAGCAGACAATTTCTCTCCACAGCTTATCTAGTAGAGAAGATAAGAGCAGGGAGTTTGGTGAGAGATGGGTAAGACACATCTCTTAGCAAAATTCCTGCACAGAAGAGAAGGCAGAGGAAAATATAGGTCTGTTTCCTTCCCCTGGCCCCAACAGCCCCCTCTCCCCAAGAAATGCTGCCATACCAGCCAGCAAAAAAACTCTCCTCTCTGCAGTCTGAAGGTCCATATCAGCATGGGGGCACAAGCTTCCAAAAGAGCCTCAGTTCTTCTCAAGGAGCCCAGGAGAAATGATAGCAAGAGATGCTGAATACAACTTTTCCATTGTCAAATCCAACACAATGATCCTTCTATGCACCAAATAACATACAAACCTCAGCTCTGCTCCCTGATGATGTGCCTCCCTGGAGAAATTCTTTGGAGTTTCCTGCCCTTCAGTAGTGTGGGAGAAGGTCACCTGTCCCACATAGTTCTTCCAAGGAAGCAGTGTGACCCCAAGAAGACAACAGCAAATCTATTCGCTTTTTTTTTTTGTGCAATCTTCCTTTCTCATTACATGACAACCTCAGGATTCTCAGGAACAGCTGCCTTCCTTGCACACACCTTTATTCCCCATCGCTGTCTCCTTCACCTCAAACCTGGACTGACACACTAATATTTGTTTTCTTACTAGTAATCTTAAAAATTTCATCACAGAAATCTGCAAGTATGACAACATAACTAAAGCAAAAAAAGAAAAAAAAAGACATCTTCACCTTCCAGCAAATCAGTCACTAGCCACCAATTTTGCAGCCATTCTGTACTGCTGATTTTGGCAAATGTCCTACAACAACTTTGTGTTCTTAACATTAGCACTGGATTACCCTTCATCATTCCAGTTACAGTCGTTAGTAATTAATAATTAGCAGAGTGGGCCCTGGTAGAGCCATGGACCTGATGCTGGCCTCAAAGTGTGAAGTCAAATGGATGATTACAATCAGAAAAGAAACATCAAAACCACTTCCAGACTGTCATTGCATTATTTACACTCTACAGACCATGATTGTATAGGGAATTGTGTCTGTGCAATCTGACTGAGACAATTTCAGTTAAATATTCATACCCCTGAAAGGGATTTCTTTGTGTGTCTTCCCAGTCATATAATCTAATATGTGGACAACCCTACTTTCTCCTATGTTCAATTTAGTATCCCAAGTGATGCCAGCACATTCACAAGTACCATGTGAAACAGGCACCGTCTTGGTGATCTTGTCATACTGGCAATCAAAAAGAAAAGTTACTTTAAATTGAAAGATAAATGTGGCTACTCTGTAACTTGGTGGGTGCAAAAACATTTTCAATATATGAATATTTCAATATATTTTTTAACCATGTTTCTACTGCAACCATACTCTAAGGACTGCTCTGATTTTTTTTTTTTTATGAATAAAAGGAGTGTTGACATTGTCCACAACAAAGCTAAGAGGCAATTTGGAATAATCAAAAAACGACAACATCTAAAGGGATATTTTTCAGGCCTGTGTCAGATCCTACAGCATACAGCATGTCATCATAGCCTGTCTACCTTTCAAGCATCTTAACTGCCGTAAATAACACACCTAGGACAAGCCAGATGTGCTGGTATAAATAATCAATTTGTTATTGTTACAGAGAAGCCAGATCAGCATGTGGCAAGGCACTTTAGCACTGCAGATCACTTTTCCACCTCTTAGTACATCAGACAAGAATGATCAAAATCAGGAGTACCATGAACACCTCTCAGGCAAAGCCATTCTTGCACAGCCAGGCAAATGCTCCTTCAGCTCTTTAATATTAGCAGTGCAATCTTAATAACTTGCACTCTATATTGAACCTTGCACACTGCAACCCTAAAACTTTACAGCAGCTTCCAAGCAATGCCAAAACAGCAAGCAGGCAAGTCCAATCATAATCCTTTGCAGGACGCTGTGCTCTGTAGTCATTTCCTGCTTCTCACATGTAAAGGTAACAGACACAGCTAAAGAGGCTGAAATGGTCTTTATGGCTTGGCACATCTCTAATAAAACAAGAGCCTTGACCATATGAAGAAAGGGACAGTTCTGGGATATAAATACTGCAGAACTTGGGAACTCCTGTGGCAAGCAGAACATCTGTTTATTACATTTTCCAGACTTTTATTTTCAGTTGTTCATGACAAAAAATCAGAATTTTTACCAGTGCAAACCATGCTCAGTCATAAACACAGCACTATCCTTTTGAGGTACCTTGAGAATAACAAAGCAGCAGCTTTACTACGGGGAAGTCAAAGAGAGTCAGAAACCCAGACACAGGAAAGACAGTTCAAGAACAGGCCACATTTTACGAAGAAAGTATTTTACTTACAGGTGAGGAGATTTATTTTGTGTGAACACAGATACTTTAAGCAGCATGACGAAAAATTTTGAGAAGAGCTTCTAACGGCAAAACAATCTACACCAGAGTTCTGCAGAAAATCCCTACAACAATATTAACCTGCTGACACTCATCTCAAGGAACGAGTTTGGGTAACGTAAATTTCACTTTGTGTTGTACGCTAGTGCAATATCACTACTGAATGAGAAAGAGGATGTATTCCAAAAAACGTTATTGTTAATGGGAAAATCAGAAAACACCACACTCAGCACTGAAGTCCATAAGGAAATTCATTTGAGGCCACATCCAAGGTTTTAACTGTCCTTGTTTAGTCTTCGTTTTATGTGCAGCATTGAAAAGTGTTACATGGTGAACTCACTTCACTGTAACGCAATGCTATTTTATTAAATATAGCTTTGATGGGTCTCTGGATCAGCCAAAGACCTCAGAATGAGGCAAACATAAAGCAAAGCAATCATTAAGTAAAATGAACATCCTATTCAAACTCAAACAAACCAGACCATGGCAGCTCTGTGCAGAAAGAGCACTGGTTGGATCTACTGAGAAAGAACCATGAGTTCAGAAAATTAATCCACTTATGCAACTAACTGCCTTCCAAAATCTTGCATGTTGGAGACAGGCAACCAACTTCTCCACGGCAACTATCTCATGGAACACTTGTGGCCTGAGCATCAAAGAGGTTCATAAAGGCCCTGGAATATGGCAGCAAGGCCAGAGCAGACCACCATGAGCGTCCTGTACTGCCTATTTCCTGAGCATAAAGCACAAGAGTCAGAGCAAATTAGATGAAAAGTATTATACACTAATGCCATCTCTGCCAACACTAATGATTTGTTAAAGTGCGTGATAATTGCTTGAATGCAGGGAAAATGTCCCAAGACATATTCTTCCCATATTTCAGGGAGGTTACTGAAGGGTCTAAATCTTTTTTTCCAGTATCTAGAGCTACAATAGGAATCAGCAGAAAAGTAGTAGTGATGGGAAATTCCTGCGCTTATTGAGTGGAGGGCTTAGCTGGAGAGAGATGTACAAGAAATGTTGGTGACGCGCAGTTTCCACAGCTCCCTGCCCACTGACAGGCCAATCCCTACAGTTACTCCAGACACAGTTAAAAGTACAGTATATAGAATATAGAATCATAGAATCATAGAATCATAGAATCATAGAATCATAGAATCATAGAATCACAGAATGGGTTAGTTTGGAAGGGGACCTCAAAGATTATCTAGTTCCAACCCCTCTGCCATGCACAGGAACCCCTTCCACCAGACCAGGTTGCTCAAAGCCCCATCCAACCTGGTCTTGAACACCTCCAAGGATAAAGCATCCCCAGCTCCTCTGGGAAACCTATTCCAGTGGCTCACCACCCTCACAGTAAAGAATTTTTTCTTAATATCTACTCTAAACCTACTCTTTTTCAGTTTGAAGCCATTCCCCCTTGTCCTGCCACTACACACTCTTGTAAAAAGTTCCTCTCCAGCTTTCCTGCAGGCTCAGGTACTGGAAGGCCTCAATTAGGTCGCCCTAAAGCCTTCTTTCTTCCAGGCTGAACAAAACCAATTGTCTCAGCCTTTCCTCATAGGAGAGCTGTTCCATCCCTCTGACCATCTTGGTGGCCTCCTCTGGACTCGCTGTAACTGAATGTCACACATTTTCTTTCCATTCTACTTCACTAGATGCTATAATTTGTGAAGGGGAAAGGATGACAGAGAGTCCAAGCTGTTTCTTTTCTGAAGCTTTCTTTAGTCCAGATCTGTAACTACTTGTCTTCCACTGGGAATTTCTCAGTCCCCTGCTGGCTCATGGGGCAGCAATCATGCAATGCACTAGATATGCCAAAGCTCACAGTCCTAATTGTATTCTAACATGTGTGGATAACATGGTTGCATTTGCTCCTGTGAACCTAAGACATTTGGCATGATATTTAAGCCCAAGCACACCCAGCATCAAAAGTCCACAAGCAGGAGGAGCAGTACCTAAACTGAATTTCTAAAATTTATATTAATACATACATATTTCTAAACATAAAAGCTAATTTAGACAGAGGGCATGACGTACTGTTTCATACTTATTCAGCTGTGCTATCAAAAACCACAAGTAGGAGCTTGGCTTTTTTAAGCAGGTACCTTGATTATACATAGTAAAGAAAACAGAAAAAGCAGTGTTTCACAAACCAGGAAACACCCCATCAGCAAATCAAACCCATGTTACCTGTCCCTCAATTCAAAATTGATATCTTAGCATGTTCCAAATAAAAGGACAATTGCGATATTTTTAAGGTACAGAGGATTAAATTCAAGCCTATTAAGAGGACTACTCCACAGACAGGACATAACAGTGACTGTTTGTCATGATGAGAAAGACAGTCTTGGAAAATCTTAATTCTAGTAGATACACTAGGCATTACCACAGGCATTACCATGTTTTGTTTTGTCTACAAGATGTTTGTCATTGGAGAATGTGATACAAATGTAATGGCATTAGTCTTACTTTCCAGGCAGACTTACAGTTCATCCTCTGATGGAGCACACTGAAAAAATCTAATATGGACTGTAACCAAGAGAGATGAAAACAACAAGTAGCAAAAAAGGGGCTTGAATGTCCAAGACCAAGGTAATTGGGAAAAGGCCTACATCGTCATATCAAAACACAGCTAGCAGCTTGTGGTCCAGCACAGAGGACATCAGGTGTAGACATCACCCACATATATACTGACATTGCAAGACATTTCTGGACTGATCAGACACTCGTTAACTTTGCTCCACTTCATCATTCAATTGCATAGTAGGAAGAAAAAATTCAAATTTTGGTTACATACTGAGGAAAAGAATAAGTTTCTTGAATGATAAAGAAGAAAGGCAATATCAAGTGTCTTGAAACACTAATACACTAGATGACCCAAAGGTTTGTCATATGGATTTGTCCTAGTTTCAGCCGGGCTAGAGTTAATTTTCTTTTCAGTAGCTGGTATGGTGTTTTGGATTTAGTAGAAGAATAATGATAACACAGTGATGTTTTAGTTATTGCTCAGTAGTTCTTACTCTAGATTAAATACTTTTCATGTTCCCATGATCTGCTAGCAAACAAGCATGAAAGAATATGGGAGGGAGCATAGCAGGGACAGGTGACATGAACTGCCAAAGGGATATTCCATAAATAGAGCAACTTCATACTCAGTATATAAACTGTTCAGGAGGGGTCAATCACTGCTGGCAGAAGAGTGTTGAGCATCGGTCAGTGGGTGGTGACCAATTGTATTGTGCATCCCTTTTTCATCTTTGGTTTCACAGAACCACAGAACATTCTGAGTTGGAAGGGACCCACAAGTATCCTCAAGTCCAACTCTTAAGCAAATGGCCTGTAAGGGGATCAAACCCATGACCCTGATGTTGTTAGTGCCATTTTCTAACCAACTGAGCTAGTTTTTATCTCTCTTTCTTTCTTTCTTTTCTTTCTTTTCTCTTTTTTTAATTTTAACTATTATTATTGTTATTACAATCATTACTAGTAGTAGTGATAGTATAATATTTTATTTGGTTTGAATTTTTGAACTGTTCTTATCCCGACCCTCAAGGTTCACTTTTTTCCCCTATCGGGGAGGGCCAGGGGGTGAGTTAGCGGCTGCACGCTACTTAGCGGCCAGCTAGGGTTAAACCACG
Organism: Pseudopipra pipra; assembly: GCF_036250125.1. Taxonomy (NCBI): domain Eukaryota; kingdom Metazoa; phylum Chordata; class Aves; order Passeriformes; family Pipridae; genus Pseudopipra; species Pseudopipra pipra. The sequence continues at coordinate 24,256,216 of NC_087581.1, read as the reverse complement.
GCGGGCTTCCTCAAGTATTCCTCCTTTATTTTGTTGGACCCACTTCCACAGCCAAGCAGGATAAGCAAAACACCTTTGACATCTTCGTCTTTTAGTGAGAGAGGAGTTCAAAGAGAAGCTGTGTGTCTGTGTGCGTGCATACCCACGCAAGACATAGGGACACTCGCTGGCTCTCCCACCACGCCGTGGGAGCTCTGTGCGCACCGGGAGCGGGCAGGGGCTGCGGAGAAGCTGGTGCCTGCCGTGGTGCCTGCCTCCTACCTTCAGGTTTGAATAAACAGGTTCGAGGGAGAGAGAGTCCCGGTGACACCCGCCCTGCCTCCTGCTCCTCTCCGCACTGAGCTGACCCTCAAAGCAGACCCCGAATGCACCTCTAGCCGAGCTGCCAGAGCCACGCAGAATTAGGGAAGGACAGACCCATCCCTCTTCGTCATAACGTGCAGCCATAACATCATGCGGCCATAACATCACCCAGCTCCAGCGGCGCTCAGCGCCGTGACCGCGCTGACACTAGGTGGGGCCATCGGCCAGGGGGACCGAGCCGGGACGGGGAGAGGAGCCCGGGGTCACAGCGTCGCGTTCTCTCCTGTCCCCGTCCCAAATGAAATATCGCTCCTTAGCCCTTATAAATCCACCCAGTATTCGGCTGAAACAGCGCCAGACTGCCTTATTTTATGTGAAGACGAGGCCATGTTTTGATGTCTAGGTCATGTTGTGCAAGACAGCGTTTACTTTAGGTAATTGTTTGAATAACATATGTTACACTGTCTGAATAATATATGTTACAGTAATTTGCGACTCATTCTGTCTCCTGTAATCTCGGCTCAGGGATGCATTCAAAGACAGTTGCAACTCCAGACATTTGGAAGAAGAAAATATAACCCATTTCCCAAGGAACTCACAAATATCTTGTACACACAGTTCACATTTTCAACTGAACTGGTAGTTTTCCAATTTAAGGAGGAGAAGGGAGCCTTGGGATGAAGGACTGGAGTCACTGGTTCTTTAGCATTAGTGATTTTTTGGAGGTGCTGTTGAAAGAAAAAAGCAATTGGAGTTCTTTCAGGCACTAACTTTAATCAGCTGCAGATTAATTACGACCAAGTCATAGTAACTAGGTGTTGGCTTGCACTTTTAGGTCTCAAAGTGTGTAAAAACACTGGAGGTGTGGTGCTGTGAAGGAGGTGAGGAACCAGACTAGAGCCACTACCAGCAGGATGGTGGTGATTGTACTGCCTGTTGCCACACCCAACACCACAGTTATTTCTCCTATTGCTAGCCCAATGGGACAACAGAAAAAGTGGAAGTCTGTTAAAACAGCACAGAGCAATGGTGGCCAAATCAGGAAATATATGAATGTCAGACAATAATTTGACAGGTAGGGTGTTTGCTTGAGTTTTAATATGTTAAAAAATATACCAATCACCTGGGAATTAGTCACAGTTTTTCATAAATATACACCACACAAGTCTGCTAAAATCTCATGTGGTGAACTTTCAGGAAGAGGAGTGAGGCATGAGCACAGCCAGACAGGGAGACCAGCCCCTTTCACCTCCTGACTCCTGGTATAGATCACACTGTTCCCTTTTCAAGGCAATGGCAATGTGGGCATAGACTCTGATAGCTCAGGCTTAGGCATGGGAAAGCATCACTCCCCAGAAGCCATTGAAGGTCAGAAATTATCCCTTCCCTCCTCCCTCTCTGATTATGTGTTTCAAAGTTCTGCAAAACAACCCCAAATCCAGCCCAATTCCCACTCGTTCACAAGGCCTGCAGTGATTGATGCCTGTATTGGGTTCATCCAACATAGGTGAGAATAGCAGAAGGAGGTATGTGTGAGTGAGCAGAACTAATCCCCTCTTTCTTTGAAGCCTTAGAAATATTATTACCTACTCTTCATTGTATTTATATTTTGGGGAAACATTCAAAACAAATTAACTTCTCCCCCACAACCCTTTGTCCCTGATAATTAACTATTTGTCAATAGAGATAAAAGAAGAAAAATGCATGTGGCCAAATGTTCCTTTTGTTTATACCTCTGCAGACTATTAGAAAAAAAAAAGCAACTACGGGAGAAAGAGCAAGGAAGAAAATTCATAACTTACACATAGTTGACCATAACTTTACTAGGGACTAAGCCACATAGTCTAAAATGTAATAGCTGGCCTGTGAGTTGGGCCAAATCTATGAAGGGTATTAAAGTTTCCTGAAAAGGGTTTTGCAGTAAGTGTGGAGCCATGCAGAATAATTTTCTGTAGTTTAGGAGCTGTTCTTCTTGAGAAAATGTTGCTTTTCAATATGTATAATATGTAGCTGTTCTAAACATTAAGCACTGCCCTCACTTTGCTAAGGCAAAAGGTAGGTTGAAGGTGAAAACCCACTGATTTCTGTTACCATGGAAGCTGTCAGTTGTGCAACATGAACAGCTTTGAGCACTCTCCTGTTCCTAGTCAGTGAGTCAAGAGATTAACATGCAGAGGCTGAGAAACAGAAACCTACATTTTCATTGCAGCACTCCCTCAGGTACAATACTCCATCAGGAGTGCTTCTGCACTCCTTGTCACATCGGTCATGTAGCCCTTATAAATGACAAAAACATCAACATTTGACAGGTAGCAAGGAAGTATGTCTCTCTGTATTTCTGAGTATTTCAATGTCTCTTTTATATTTTTCTGTATATAGTGAATTTTATCTCACTCTTTCTGGTTTATATTCACTGTGACAAGAACGAATCTCAGCAATGTGCAGGCAAGGCAGAGGGACTATGTTCCAAAGAAAGATGTTTCCGAAAGTGGGTTTGAGCTTCGCTGCATGCAACAGAGAGGGAAAGTTTCTGTCAGCTACCACAAGTGCCTTCACCATCATGTTGCTGCCACACTGCTCACTCTCACACTGCCTTTCTTCTGTGACACATACCCACTCCTGAGGGGGCTGCAGCCCCCAAGCTGAGATGTGTACTGCTGGCAGACGTGTCAGATGTGCTCACCTTCCTTGGAGAGAGCAGCTGCTCCTGAGCCTGCACACCTCCCTGCCTGAGCCACACAAGACTTGGAAGAAAGAATAGACTTCATTGTGTCTGAAATTCTGCTTTCTCACTGTTCTTCAACCTTTTGCTGACTCATGTATTTACTGCCTTTAGGGAGAAGAAGGGTAATTATCATAAGATTTCTGGTTTTGTCTAGGTGTTGCAGACAAGAAAGTTGGAATGTATGAAGTCTATAGACTCAGAAATATGACAGATGGAAAGAACCCAAGCAGTGTTTACCAGTGTCACAACATTTTTTGTGACAGTGGCTTGCTCAGGGTTATCTCAGAATTGTCCTGAGCTTTTCAGGGAAACTTTCTTCCTGAAGGCAGTCACAGTTCAGCCGTTGAAAAGCTACAGCCTCTCTCTCAGAAAAAATTAGAAACAAAATCTTATACTATATGCTCTGGTAAATACTATGTTCTGCTCTCCTATTTACAGGGCACTGAAGCTTTTTAAGAATTTTCAGATAAAAGCAATTAAATCCTTGTAGCACTTAACTTTATCCCTTAAGGACAGGGAAAAATCTTCCTTGGGTTAGAGGGCAAAGCAAGGATGTAATCTTGCAAAGGTTCCTGCTATCTATCTCAGTTTAATCTCCTGCACAGCTTGCAAAGACATAAAGTACCAAACCACACTCCCAAGGTGCTGTAAATACTTTTTTTCTGTTGTGGCTTCAGGAAAGCCTGGTCTCTGGCAGCAGACCTTCTTAAAGTACATCTCACTCCATAAATGCCAAATCTTTCTGTACATATGATTCCATCCTCTACATGATCTAGTTACTGACAGTGATCTAAGGGTTTGACCCTTCACTTAAGGTCAGGATTCAGCCTGTATGCAGGCATGCTTGGCAACTAGCTGTGGCTATGGCTCTCAAGCACTGCTGCTATTGTGGAAATTATTGAAATTAATCTCTAGTGAGGGACACAATTATTAACCAAGATTCCTGTTGCAGCAGGCATGCAACAGCCTGCAGGGAGTTGCTGAGTCATGCATGAAATCTGCCTGTGACAGTGCAGAATGCTGCAGGGAGCACATTAACAAAACACCATTTAGGATGAAAAGACTTTGTTATCTTCCCATGGCAGACTACTGTAAGAATGTTAAAATACTGTATTAAGATATTTATTAAAGGGAAGGGAGAAGAATGATGCTTCAGAGTTATATGTCCACTAAAATTGAAGTTTAGATAGTATGCATTCAGAAATAATTTTATTTTCCAGTAATGACAATATGCAATATCACGTAAGAAATGAAATTGAAGAATTGATCTTATTCTTCAAATACAGGATAGCTTCAATATTAAAATTAACATATAAATTTAGCATCAATCTTATTTCCCCACTCACATCTGCTGAGTAAATGCACATAAAGAATGAATCACTGAAACAGTATACTGAGAGAATCAAAGTCATTTTTCAAAGATGTCAGCACAAATGTGAGGTGAGCCTGTTCACCAAGCATACAACAAATGTTGCAGAGGTGGCCCTTCAGACCAATAAGGAGGGCAAGTCAGGGACTCCCGGGGAAGCATCACAACCACCAGCAAGGGCAAGGCAGGGGATAGTTTTGGGCAGGACATCCCCATTTCTTACCCCTGCTCCCGTTCTGCCTATTCCCTTGTCTACAGTTACGTGAGCTACTGGAGAATGTGAACATCGCGTTAGGGCTCTCCGTAGCATTGTTATTGTTTACATCACTGTCGGCCCTTAACCACGTTGTCACATCTAGAGATTAACTAGGGGGTTTTAGCAGTGTGTCTCTGGGGCAGCAACCAGCCTCTGTAGAGCCCACCGCACCGGTCTCTGGTGGGCCTGGGACCTGGACAAGCAGAGCCACGAGCAGAGAGAGTGAGCTCTGGGCATTGCCCAGAGAGCAGACAATGAATTCACCCATCTGACAGGAGAAAAAGCAGTCCCAGGGCATCCCAGAGAGGCTCACAGGTGGCTGCTCAGCCAGGAGCAGGAGCTGTGCAGAGGTTGAAGATCTCTTGCTCCAAGAATACCACAGCTGCTCTAGCACCCAAAAAAAGACCCAAGAGAAAAAAAAAAAAAAAAAAACCAAAACAAAACAAAACACCAAACAAAAATACCCCAACACCTCTTTGGATCCTGGGCTCCAGCAGAGACCTCACCAGGCTCAAACCATCTTTCTTGATGCTTGAATTCTTTTTGTCCTCAGGAGGCTTCTGAGCATCAATACCTTGAGCTTCAGCCCTCCTCACCCCCGCGTCCTCCCTTCCTCAGCACGAAGTATTTGCTCCGTCACGAGGCTCCCCTTGTTCACCACAAGATGGAGCTGGGAAACGCAAGGTGTGGGGTGCCCCACCCGAAGGTTTCCCCGGACCCCGGAGGCGTGGAAATCTCGGGATGCTGTACCCCGCAGGTGCTCCACAGGCTCAGGATCAGCCCCGCCGCTGCCAGCTGCGGTGACACGGCTGTCACCGACCTCGGTGAAGGCACGGCCTGAGCCAGGGTGCCAGTTCCGGGGTGGCCACTGTGGGCCCTGACGATGGGGCACACGGGGCTCCAGAGGAAAGGGGGCTCCCTCACCCCGCGGTTGCCCCCTCTGAGAGGGGGGGAGTGGTTGGGCAGTCCCCATCAGCACAGCAGAGGTCTGCGGAACAGGTCCCAGCATGGTGTGGGCAGAAAAAGTTCCTGCCAACACACCAAGGGATCCTTAAAAACTGTATTTGCCTGTAGTGCCAGCCTGGAAAATATAGCTGGGTGAGCAAAGCAACATGTCTAAAATACCACTGCAGGCCAATCAGTATTTCTTAAAAAAAATAATCTTCTGGATACCATTTTAGTTATTTTAGCAATATTTTATTGCATGGCCAAACAAAAATTATTGTTCAACATGAGAACTTGCATTTCTGATTTTGAACAGAGATACATTCACTTTATTTAAAAAAAAAAAAAAGTAATTGTGAGTTGAGTCAAGTTATTTTATAATACCAGACAAGGATCATTTTAACTTGTTTCCTTTTTCAGAACACAACTTATCAAAAGGGATAAAATTTTAAAAAATCATACCACCGAATCTGCATTTTTCAGCACAAGTGTGATAATAGTTCACTCCACTTTAGCCATGGCCAGCTTTCTTTGAAAGATGTGTCACAGTTCCAAGATGCCAAAATTCTGTTCTCTGAAAACCTGCAGGCCATAGTGTTTATGAGCTGTCTAAGGTGCCACTGTTCGGTCTTTCTGCTGAAGATGATTCAACTTCTGTAGCAAAACAAACAAAAAAACAAAACACAAAAAAACCCCCAAACTAAAGCCCATGCAGATTTCATTTAATATACAGGGATGCCTATACAAAGGTTTCTGCAGGAAGGAAATCCGCTCAAAATCAGAGCTCCTGGACCTAACTGCTCTTATCTAGTCTTTGACACTTAATTCCTCTGCAGTCTTGTAGCACAGCATTTCACTACCTCATGCCTTTCTGTTTGCAACATCAAATATATTTTACTTATTACTTTTCTCTCTGGAGTAGCTGTAAGGTGAATTTGTTTACAAGTTCCATGTGAATGCAGGCAAATCTGTCAGGACACAACTGAAATTCTTCATTTAGGAAAATTTTAGATGCTTTCACATTTACACTTCCATAAAAGAACCTATTTATTTTCTTTCCCCCCTTCCCCTGCTTTTAAGTCTTTGCTCTGTAGCATTACCAATAAAATGCTTTTCTGAAGAGATGAAAAGTTATGCAAGATAAAGTATCTTTCTGTTAATTTATCCCCTAAGGAAAACAAAATCATTATTTTATTCTCCTTTCTGTGCGTGTTCAGTACCTTGATAAAATGAAAGATTCACTGTGTGCATGAGACTTGTGAAACAAGAAATGCCAAATGAGAAGACAGGCATTCATATCAACAATGACACTGGATAACATGCCTGATATGTGTATAACAGTTTTAAAGCGCATCTTCTTTAGGGTTTAACTTCAGGGCAGCCTCAACATTTTTCTGAAATGTGGGACTAATCCATACACCTGAAGGTCTGACAGTCATTTCATCTGCATTCAGAGCTGTGTTTTGTACAAGTCACTTGTCAAGCATATGTTGTCAGTTGTGAGCAGTTGAAAAAATGACACTAGAACCTTAACGAACTTCTAAGTGAACAGTTAACTTAGTGGCATTCCTCACCAGAAGCAATTCCTAATGTTACTCAGACACACATAAGATATGCAGTGTAATCAATGCATGCAATCATGCAATAAATTGTTCAAACCAATACTTTTCTACATTTAGGGAAGTTGCCATTTGGCTAAATACTATTTTAAAGAAAGGCCTGCTATTACATTCTATTTCCTTTTTTTTCTACTTCTACAGTATAGGAAAAAAAGATGCTTCTGAAGCACTGGGAGAGCCTTTTGTTTTCTGCTTTCTGTGACTGTAGCAAGCTCTACTTTACTCAGCTGAGCTTGGAATTGTCTGCAGTACATACTCAAGACCTCAGCTTCCCTGATGACAACATTTGCCTCATCTCAGTTGCAAACTACTCGGCAGGGAAGCAGAACCCAGACTTGGAAAAAGAGGCTTTCCTTGACTGCAGTTGCTGGAGCTGGACATTTTAACCCTGCCTGAGGATTAATCAGCTCTCTGTCTTCAGAATGTATTTGCCCAGTATAAATGACATAAACCAAGATCATGATCTTAGTTTATTTTTCTAGAGTCCTTAGCATGCTACATTAACCTGACAATGCTTAATCTGGTGTTCATTTCACAATACACTTCATGCAATTCACAGCTGTAATTGGTTTTACACTGACATTACACATTTCGACCTAGCCATGGGAAAAGAATAACTCTTAATAATATTTCTCTGAAAAGTGTCCAAGCTCAAACGGCACAGAAGGAGCTCATATTAGTTGCATGTGCATATTTCTTTCTTCTGCTTTTTTTATGATCACTGGCATAAGATTGTAAGTTCCTTGTTTTAGTCCATTTGCAATTGAATTATGTTTATTTGATTTCTTATGTCCTGAGGAGTTCTCTCTTATAAAACAGCATTCAAGTATTCTAGTTTAACATCCCCATTTTTCTGAGTTAAGGAACAAAGTAGACCTTGGGCTTCTGTTTCCATTATGAGCCTTCCAGAGTCCCATAACCAATAGCCATAAAGTCTTCCTTTGTAATACAGACTCAGCACTAAAGCCAGAGTATTGCTATTTGGCATTATCCAGTGAAGTGCAAGAAATTTAAAAAGTTATGTCTTTATTGCTATAGTATAATACCAAGCAAAGTCACTTTTTAATACAATTGCAAGAGTTTCATAGAGTATGTGTCCCCCCTCTTAGGGGCCAGTAGTTCAGCTGCACTGTGAGTATCACTTAGCTATCACACGTCAAATGTCAGTCTAAGAAGATGTGTTGAGTATTCTTGAGTCTGAAGAATCAGACCTTTCCTCATATTCATCTTCTGTGTAAATTGGTTGCTTAGACACAATAGGACACCCATCATCAGGAATTGAGATCCTAGGATCCTCTGACGAGCGGGAAGGAAGTACAGGTGAGCTTCGGAAAACTGTGGTTGTGTTGCTAGAGAAAGGACTGACATACTGGGACCGCAGCTGGTACTGCTGCTGCAGTGTCATGGTGTTCCACAGGGTGACATCATTGGGCAGGAACGGGCTGGACTGATTTCTTGCCAAAGTGTTCCTCAACATCAGCGGGTAGCGTGGTGGTTGAGGGAAAGGGTGCTGCAGAGGTACAGCCAGAGGATTTGGCATGACATTACTGGAATCAGCAGAGAACCTTAGCGTGTCAGGAACCCTAAATGCTGAGCCCACGGACCACTTGGAAGATGAAATAGGGTAGGAACTCAGCGTGTGTTCAAAAATGTGCCCGTTGGAAGGCAAAACAAGACCATCGGATTCTGCAGAAGTTCTCTCCCCACTGGCCACCGAAGACCGACTAGACAGGAGAACCTCCACAGCACTCACCAGATCACCACCACACCCCTTCAGGATCAACTCTAGCACAGCTGGCTTTTGATTAGGGAAGATCTTTTTCAAGACTTCAAGTGGAGGTCTGTTTGCTTTCAAACTAAATGGTAAAGAAACTGTCCCAGAAGGACCTTCTATCAGGAGGTGGTTCTGCTCTGGGTGGTACTTGGGGCTGTCTGGATGATTCTCTGTGCTCCCACCATTTTTCTGAACTGCGTAACCGACCTCATCCACTGAAACAATTTCAGGGCTTTCAGGGGTGAAACAGCTTTTGGCTTTAGTCATGTCTGGGGAACTCCTTTGGTCTGTGTCTTTGTCGCTGTAGGTCTCAGCATTGTCTGCTCCACTGGCATCACCCAACCTCTCCTCATTCATGTCTGCAAAGAGAATTCAGAGAAGTTAATAAAAAACTGAAGCCAAAAGCTTTTACAGAAATTTGAGGATAGCGTCTTCTTAAAGTGAACAAAGAATAATGGGGGGGGAGAGCATTTTTCACAGAGATGCTGTAAAAATTAAGGTATCTTTGCAACATCTCGTGAAGATAAAACTGCAAAAGAATAATGTTATCTGGTCTAGGCCTTATAGGTATCTGTCACGTTTTCGCATGTGCAAGGAAAGAAGCTGTAGTCATTTTTCTGTTGCATCAAATACACTGTATCAGTCATCTCTCACTGATTACATGGCAGCAACACACCAGCCAAGTGCAAGCTTTCTCAGAGGAACCTGAGCACTTTCACATCATAATTCCTCACTAGCACCATCCCACTGTCTATGAGATGAAGAGGGCACTTAGGGAGACCAAAATTCCCTCTGCAAGTCCAACAGCATTGGTGGAACTGCTTCATCATGACTACTGGTTGAAGGTATAAAAAGTCTGCAAATGCATCAGTGTATTCAAGTTCTGGCTCTGCAGAAATTGGTTCCTCCCACAGCACAGATTCTAGAAAAATCTGGTTTGAGAAGGACCTCTGGAAAGCATTTGGTCCAATACCCTGTCCAAAGCAAAAGCAACCTAAAATATAGAGTAGGTTGCTCATGTCCCTGCTTAGATGAGTTTTAAATAATTCCAAGGAGGGAAACCCCACAAACTCTCTTAGCGCTTGTTCCTGGTATCTTGCTTTTTATGTGCTAAACTAAGAAGGATAAGAGCTGAGTATAGGGCTGAAAACAAGCCCATTGACCATGTGTCTCCAGGTAGACACTCAGGAATGGGAACATCCCACATCTCTGGTCACTTTAGTAATGCCTGACCTGCGTATAGAATTGTTGTCAGCAAGAAGGAAGAAAGGTTGACAGCGCTTTCACAGACTATGCACAAGGGAGTGCACAGAATTGCTTGAGATTGTTCATGGTTATTTCTCGAGAACACAGTTCTGCTGGTCTTCCTCATAGAGCACAATGATGGTATCCTTGAGAGGCATCAATGCATGGGGAAGGGATCATTGTCCAAGCTGCAGCTGACAAAAGCCTAATTTAACTGCTCAGGGCAGTGCTTTTGAACACACATATGTGAAAAACTACCTGCAAAAAAACCCCCAATTGTTTTCTTGGTTTCCCAAGTCCCTGGTTAACAGCCCAACTAGACAAAGAAGCTGTAAGAAGCAAGCAAAGGTTCCTAAAATGTGCTGATGAACATCCCTGCCCAAGTGAGATGCAACCAGTTAGAGGTATGCAAGAACCTTAGCCTCACTGCTCACCACCTCCTGCCTCTCTCTCGCCCCATTAACAGGCAGAGCATCTCCCCATGCAGTGGAATAAGTTTAGTGTTTCACAGATCAGCTTGAGACAAAGTCTATTAATGCAATTTCCCATCTTGAGAGAGAAGAAGTCAAGGTCTGAGCAAGCCCACGCTGAACCAGAAGCCACTCTGCTCACCAGAATGGGAGCTATAAATAAGTATGAGATCCTGGCAGAGCACAGCCTAACAGTGTGAGTGAGTATGCCAAAAAGCGCTCCTCGTGAGGATTGTGGTACCTGGCAGAAATGATGGGTCATCCTACAAAGATGTGGGATGGTGGTAGTTTGGGATGTGGAAGATAAGCATGTAGCTGAGGAATACAGCTGAGGAACTTAGTTGCCCTAATGAAGATCTCTTTTAGCAGGATAGCCTGGTTTTGATACTTGTTTTTATATTAGTTATGCTCATTGTCCAGTGCAAACAGACAAGCATAACTTTGCATGTTGCTACATTACAGAGAAGGCAATGTATGTATCCTCTCTCATACGCTCAGTGTGTCAATCTTGCCTTAGCGGCCAAGGTGGAATGCACGAATTGTTTGCCAATAGCAAACTGGCAACATGAATCCTTTTGAGGAGATGGTAAAACGCCGGCATAGCTCATCCATTATTTGAGAAAACATGAGGCTCACACTACCTTTCCCTCCTAATCCCTTCACGTGTTCATAATTACGCATTTGTTACAAGAGAAGGGGCACTAAGAGTGATTCACATCTTAGTGAATGCACAGTTTGTACACTGAAGGCTTAGAGAGCAGTTTGAGGACATCTAACTACCGGTTCCTGTCTTAACAGAGTTAGAGAGGCAGTTAGGGGAGATGATAGCCCTAATTTCCACATCAATAGGTTTCACTGTAGTACACAATATTACAAAATTAACTGAATGCAAGTAGAGAGTATTTCAGAACTACCGCATTTTTACAGTGTATCTCTGTGGCATGAGAACAAGTACAACTAGGAAAAAAATACATGCTTTAAAAAAAAAATAAAAATTATATCAGATAAGATCTCTCTAATACATTCCCTGTTCCTTACAAAATATTGTTTTCAGGATATTTTAGATTTGTTCAATTTTCAGTATTCTTAAAAATATCCTTATGAGGCTTCCCTAAAAAATTTTCTCCAAATTCTGAAAATTCATCCCACTGAAGTTTGCATCTTTATCATCACGAGACCGCGCAGAGCCCGATTCTTAGCCTTTGCACAAGGACAGTCTCCTCGTACAGCAGAGATCACAGCGGCGCATCTCAGAGGGCTGTTAGACTTACAGGGACAGACACGGAAAACGAGATTTCGGTGATTTAAATCGAAGTGCTGTTATTAACACATGGAGAATTACCCTCCGTTGGCTAACACTGAGCATGGACGCTGTTGTATTTTTCCCCTCTGCCTTTTCGACAGCATTTCTGGATGCCGGTGTCAGGAGGCTTCATCCTGGGGCTGGGGCTGGTCGCATGGCAGCTCCTGCCGACCTGGCCGGCCCCGGTGCTTCCCTGTCTGTCAGGCTGTGTTCCAACTGCATTTTCCCCATGGGAACACTCCTTGCCCGCCACGCTGAGGGCGCGGAGAGGGCCAGGTGGAAGGCGCGCTCCAGGGACTGTCCCCAACCCTTCACGGGAACAGCCGCGACCGCGATTTTCGTTTGTTTAAAATTGGCACAAAATAGCAATCGTCAAACAAACAAAAATCAGGGAAGATACATTATAAATGTCCTTCTGTGGGCACTAAACTGTAGGAATATTGCATGTGTGTATTAATAGCAAATGTTTATATTTTCAGGTACAAAAACAATTTTGTATTTAGAAAGTACAACCCGCTGCTCTTCACCAAAGCTTTTTTTTTTTTCCTTTAATAACTTGTAAGCTTCACATAAAGATGTTCTGGGCTTCAAGAAAGAGATCTTGTTCTGGGATATTTTTCTTCTGTGGGGTTTGGGTGTTGTGTTTTGTTCTGCGTGGGGTTTGATGGTTTTTTGCTGTGGGTTTTTTTGTTGATGGTAGTTGGTTGGTTTGATTCGGATTGGGTTTTTTTGGGAGGGGGCTGTTCTGGATTTTAGTGAGGTTTTTGGTCTTGTTTAGGCGGTTTTGTATGTTTCTGTGGTTTTGGTTTTGGTTTTGGGGATTGTACTTTTCTCTCTCTCTCTCTGTGTGTGTGCGTGTGTGTGTGTGTGTGTGTGTGTGTTGGGGTTTTTTCCCCCCAACACCTTCTATTTCAAATTGCCTGCATTCAAGTATTCACTTTGTGATCCCGGGGAAAATTAGGGGAACTGTTTTCTTATTGATATAAACGATGGGGAGTATTCATAAAATAATATGTTTGCAGAGACAGATACAAACCTAGATCTACAGAGATGCAGCGCAAATACAGATACACATAAAACACAGAACTGTGGGAGAACCATGCATGCATTTACAGTAAAATACAAATTAATAAATAAAGCTGCTACGAATTTGGAGCAATATATACCCCAATTCTCCTTGACTATTTATACATTAAGGATCATGAGTCAAATCTTGTAAAGACGCCAAATAAAAGTAATATGGATGAGAGAAGCTGTTCTCAATTCAATAACTTGTCTGGAAAACTTGGTATAATACTTTGGAACAAATTTGTTTCCTCGATATTCCCACTGCTGACTCCCTGTTAAAACAGCTTGTTCTTTGATTGTTAGGACAGATTTTCTTGGATCCCAAAAGAATTTGCTGTTTTCCTTATTTGTATTAATAGAAAGGACTATACCAGAACTAGCATAAAAACATGAAAAGTTAAATTCGTTGGTTTTTGGTGGGGTTTTTATTGGTTTGTTTGTTTGGGGGGGATTTTTTGGTTGGTTGGGTTGTGGTTTTTTGGTCTTCTAACTGTTTGGAGGAAGGGGGGTGTTAGTTTGGTTTAGGTTGTTGGAGTTTTTAATTACTTTCACTTCAGGCTTTCATCCCTATCTTCAAAGGTCTAAGGTACTTTGTAGGAGATTAATCACTCTTCTCTAACACAGAGACAACCGTGCTGCATTAAGAAACTGGCTCTGATAATAAGACACGACCCAATATAGCATTATATTGTTTACAAGCCTGGACAACTACTACTAAGAGAAATGTGCTCATGTGGGCGAAGAAAGTTCATGAGCACGGTATCAGGAGGAGGGATCATCCCAGTTTAGCAGAGGCAGGTGCAACAGGGGTAGTTTCTATGTGCATCATTTGCACAGAACAGAACTTCACAACTGTCCCACCGAAATGACAGGATTTTATTCTGGTAGGAATAAAAGCAGAGGGATCTGATTCCATCGTATGTCGGGAAATTTCCCCTCCGTAGTGAAAAACACCTTTCAGGAGATTAATGTCCTCGCGGTGGAAGTGTGTTTGTGTGTATGTTAGAGACGGGACGGACAAGGGGAACAAATAATTACATACATGTTTTGACGACGATTTTAATTGAGGTAGTGGGGAGAAGGAAGTGAAAGCCCTGCCGCTCAGAACACGCAGGACAGTTAGAAATAAACAAGTTGTGTGGTGACAGGAAGAACCATTTTCCACTTTGCTGTCACGCATCCACATGTTCATAAAAAGCGGGGGAAAAAACCCTCTGTAACAGTCGGGGACCGGGGACCACGGGGGTGACGTCTGTGTAACCAGGACGGCTCCTCGGCGGTACCGGAGTGCCCAAGTCGCCCCATCCCGGCCTCACCGCGGGAGGGGGCGGGGGCAGGCGCGGCACTGAGGGCCTTGATTTATGGAGATCTCCTCCGTTATGTTTGGGGTTTTGTTTTTTGGTTTTGTTTTGTTGGGGTTTTTTCTTCGGTAAAGCTGCTAGCAGAAAGTGCTGACTGGCTGGCAAGGAAGAATTTCTCATCAATACACTTTGATTTTATTTTGCAAACAAAATGCCTGTTGCTTGGTAACATTTCACTTGAGCCTGACCTTCCCCAAAAGTTATTGCTATCAGATTCGATTTACACTCTCCTCCCGTGATTACTGTAATCTTTTAAACTGGGAAGTTCATATATCAAGGGGAAGGAAAGTTGGGCGTGCAAGTTAATACCGTTCCTATCCGTCAGATTTATATCGTGCTGGTGGACAGGAACTTGTACTTTCTGGAAGAAGCCAAGGGGGCTTTTCATCCCCTTCCCTCCCCAATCCTTCGGCTTCACCGCCCCCACTTCTACGCAGGGAGGAGGCTCCGGCCAAGCGCCGCCGCGGATGCGGGTGGTGAAAAGACTCTGAGCTGGTGGGAGGCTACGACCAGAGGAAATTTGGGCAAAGACCCCCAAAGCCCAGGGGAACGGCCGACGGAACCAGGCGGAAGTGCAGGGGACAGGGGGGGTGGAGGGCAGGCAGGTGGTGCCATGGGCCGGAGAAGAAGAAGTGGGTCCCAAGCCACCGGCATCCTCGCCACACTGACAGACTCAGCCGTGCCGCCGCCTCGGGGCCGGTGTTGTGTCTCCTCCAGTGCTGGAGGACAAAGCCCTGTGCCGGGGCCCCCACGGACGCCTCCGTGGCCGGGATGGCTCCGTACCGCACACGGTAGCCCGTGGGTGAGAGCTCAGGGTTCGCCATTTCCCTGCCGGGGTACTGGGTAAAATTTCGTCAGTCTCCGCTTGTCGGTGGAGCGCACTAGGCTGCCAGCGGCCTGTCCGACGGGTATGCCCGTCGTGAAAGACTGTCGGCTCCCGCTCAGACACCGGGCGGGGAATGGGACAGCAGTTCCGGAGCGTTAGTTTTGCTTCCAGAAGTGTGTGTTACCGACAGGTCGCACTCACAAGGTGCCGGTTGCGGGCGGTGGTTTCAGCAACCCCGACCTGCCACGAGCAGCCCCAGACGCGACCCGGAGCGCAGGAGGACTAGGTTGCCCGGTTCATCCCCTACCACCACCTCACTTCTTCCTGTCATCCTTGCTCCACAGAAATCCTCTAGCTCCCGGCGCCGCTTTTAGTCCGAGGCACTCTCTGGAGATTTTGTCCTGGACGAGGCCCCGCAGCCCCGACGTCCGGGGTGGGGGAAGCCGGGGAGCGACTCCAGCCGGCTAAGGGGACCGGGAGCGGCAGAAGGACGTGCGGTTGTGATCCACGCGGGATCAAAAGCGGCACGTCGGGGAGCCGGCTGGCAGCGGCGACATTCGCCGGCCTCCTCCGCTGGTCCCGGCGGCCGCGATCCTGGCCAGGCGCTGTGTGGCTCCTTGCTTTTTATAGAGGGACAAAGGGCACCCGCCGAGCTGCCTTTCCATTCCCTTCCCACGGCGCCCGTCGGGAGGAAGGGAAAGCCCTCGCCTTTCTTCGTCCCGGCCCCACCCCTCGAGACCCGCCCGTCGGGGTCTGTCCCGGCCCTCCCTTTCCCTCCTGCCCCGGTACCGCGGCGCCCTGCCCGGCCCGGCCCGGCCTCACCTGCCTTGGAGAGCGGCACCGGGAGCGCGGGGGGCGGCTCGGTGGCCCAGCGCAGGGCGGCGGCGGCGGCCAGTTCGGCGGGGGCCCGCGGTGGTGCCGCGCAGGGCGGCGGCCCCGGCGGCGGCGTGGGGGGTTCGGCGCTGCCCGGCGGCCCCGGGAGGGAGCGCAAGGAGTCTGGGAGGAGGCTCTCCAGACTCTCGTTGGCCTGCTGCCGGCGGAGAGCCACCTGCGCGGCCATCACCCGCTGCCTCTCGATGATGAGGATGCACTTCTCGCAGGTGCAGTCCTTGAAGCGGCAGTAGCGCTTGTGCCCCTTCAGCCAGGACAGCACTCCATGGTTGCGGCACCGGGCGCACTTGGGCGTTCGCTGCAGCGGAGCCCGCGGGGGCTGCGACACCGGGCCGCCCATATAGAGGTACGGGGAGCCATAGCCGTTCATGCCCGCGGGAGGAGCCCGACTGGCTCCGGGGCGGAGAAGGGCTCAGCGGGGGCGGGCGGAGGCCGGGGCGCTGGAGGACAGGAGGAGGGAAGCTCTGCCTGCGAGCTCCGCGGGGGGCGCGGCTCCGGCCCCGGGCCGGTGGGGATAGCCGCCGCCCGCCGTGGTGACACCGACGGGCAGAGCGCTGCCGCCGGCCCGAGAGACACTGCCGCTGCCCGCGCCGCCCCGCTGAGCCCAGAGACCCTCAGCCTGCCCCCGCCCCCCGCCCGCCCCCACCGCCACCCTCCTTCCACGCCGCCGACGGGGGGATGGAGGGAGAGAAAAAGGGAGGAGGAGAGAGGGAGGGAGGGAAGCCGTCGGGGTCGGCGGCGATGCCCGTACTGTGCCGAAGGGGTTTGTCCCCGAGGGGGCCGGAAGTGTGGCTGATACCAACTACCCCCCCCGCCCGAAAGCCCCTGGGGCTGGGGGGAGACCGGGGTCTAGGAGGTTTCCCCAGGCTCCGTACCAGTCCCACATCGAAAGCCCGCGGGACACTGCGTTCGGCGGTCGATGAATGGTCGCTGCCGCTTGCGGCCCAGCGCTGCGGGGTAGGGGGGTGGGTCGAGATCAAAGTTTTACCAAACTTTCAGCCGCGAAGAGCTTCCCGGAGCAGGAGCTGCCCGGCACCAAGAGCTGCCCAGAGCAGCTGAGCGGAGTCGGGTTGCGGTCGCGTCCCCGCGGGATCGCGCCGCGGAGCTGGGCGGCCGCAGGCGCACCTGCCCTTCGGGGTCCCTGCGTCTCCTGCGTCCCGCGCCAAGATAGCTGCTTAAACGCAAACAATGGCCATAGAAAGGAACGCGAAATTCAGGGCAAATCAGGTTGCTTGAAACCTCTCCGATGTGTCTGATGGCGGCGGGCTTGTAGTCTTCAGTATTTCCGGACGCAGAGAGGTTTC